>NW_005871061.1:7554081-7570670 GCF_000147115.1 Myotis lucifugus
CGCCCCAACTCGCCAATCGGCCCTGCTCTGAGCCCGACCAGGGGCTGCACCTAGGGATTGGGCCTGCCCTCTGCCACCCGGGAGCAGGCCTAAGCCAGCAGATCGTTTTCTCCTGAGGGGTCCCAGACTGCGAGAGGGCACAGGCCGGGCTGAGGGACCCCCCCCCCCCCTGAGTGCACAAATTTTTGTGCACCAGGCGTCTAGTCTATATATATAAAAGGCTAAGTGACTGGCCAACCGGCCAACCGGCCAGTAGGTATGACATGCACTGACCACCAGGGGGCAGACACTCAACACAGGAGCAGCTAAGCAACACTAACTTTGCAGAGTGTCCTCTCGCACTCTGGGACCCCTCGGAGGATGTCGGACTGCCAGTTTTGGCCCGATTCCCACAGGCCAGTCCGAGGGACCCCAGCTGCCAGAGGGACCTCGCTCACTCTGCAGACACCCTTTGAGCCCCGACACTGCCCCAGGTGGGGTCAGCCTGGGAGGGACCGTGGGAGGTTGGCTCCAGGGCATGTCCAGTCTGTCTCACCCAGTCCTACCCCACCGGCCACATTCTAATTAATTTCCTTTCAATGTGCACAAATTCGTGCACCAGGCCTCTAGTAGAAAATAAAAATATATCTACCCCATGTATTAGCAATTCTACTCCTAGAAATATTTATTTATTTATTTATTTATTTATTTATTTATTTATTTATTTATAAAAGAAAAATATATGTCAGGAAGAAAAGGTTAGTACAAGAATATTCATAGCATATCTATCTATATAAAACCCTAATATGCAAATCGACCGAACAGCAGAATGACCAGTCGCTATGACACCCACTGACCACCAGGGGGCAGATGCTCAACTCAGGAGCTGCCCTCAGCCCACAGGCCCTGACCGGTGAGTGGGTGGCACCAGACCAGCCAAGGCGGGTGCGAGCGGGGACCCCCTAATTGCCCCGCTGGTCACCCCACAAATCGACCTTGATTGCCAGCCAGGCCTAGGGACCCTACCTGTGCATGCATTTCATGCACCACCCCTCTAGTTTATTCATAAGTGCAAAAACTAAAACTAACCAAAATATAATTATATGGGAAAATGGGTAAGAACTACAGTTTATTCATGCCAGAGATTACTCATCAGCAATAGCAAGAAATGAACAACACAAAGCAACATGAATGAATATTGTAGATATTATTTTGAGCAAAATAAGCCAGACACATGAGGCTATATATCCTATGATCACATTTATATAAAGTTGAAGAACAGGTAAAAGTAATCTGTGGTTGTGGAAATTAGAACAGTAGTTGCCTCTGCTACATGACAATAAATTACTATGGCCCAGTAATCTATTAGACAATATGTGCTATGAGGTAGAGAAAGGAGTCTGTAGATTCATGAGAAGTTGAAAGCCTCAAAAGTGGTTAGAAATGATCTTTCCAACAAAACTTGTCAGGTGGTATGGCAGAGATTGAATCTGGAGGAGAAAAGAAATATGACAACTTCGAGATAAAGCAGTTAAGCCATTCTGTAAAAGTATCTGGGTGCTCTATATTTGAACCCTGGGTTCAAGGGAGGCCTTTGAATAACTTATCTCAGCAGTTTCGAAAGGGAAAGAAGTAGATAAGTTATAAGGCTGAAGAGACAAATGGTTGAATGTTGAGTCCACACTCCAGAGGCAATGCAGTCCCAGTGGAATAATACCTCTTGTTTTTAGCTATTGTAAGTGAGATGGAGGGCATATAACAGGCCAGGAATCTGTCATGCTAGTGAAGAGGTCTTGCCAACTTTATATGTAGTTACAGACATGATATGGTAATATATTACTTTAATTACATTTCTTAATATAACTTTATGCCAGAATCATTACGAGGTAGAGTGAGTGACAAAAGAAGACTGATTCATTCAATATATATTTTCAGGGATACTATTTGCAAGACAAAGTGAAATATTAATAAATTTCATAATAAAATTACAGAGCAATAAACTAACTGGGAAAATATAGCATATATTGCAGACAATGTGTTAATATTCCTACTCTATAAAGAATTATTAAAATTCAATGAGAACAGTGTGACTACCTAGATAGAACAATGGGTTAAGGGTATTGATTAGTAATTCACAGAAACAGAAATATAAATAGCCAATAAATATATGAAAGTATTCAAACTAATGATTAAATAAATGATGGATGAAAACTAAAAAACCAATGTTATTGTGTTTTTATTCCTTGAAATATGATTTATAAAATTATCAAGCACTTATTCAATATACTCTTATACAAACATGAAATAATTTTTGTTTTTGAAAAATGTTTGATGTTATGGGAAAATGTTTGTGCCATATTGTGAAATAGACAGGGAGTTTTTAGACATTAAGTACAATATGATTCAAATTATTAATTTTAAAAAGTAGAAGTATTCATTGGAAAGGATGTAAGGAAAATAATGTAACAAAAATATTTTTGAGTTGGAGGTAATGTCAATTTTGTATACTTTGCATTAATTTCCAACTCTTTTGCTTTATTAAGAAACTATTATTAAAACATATAAGATCAGTAATTTTGAATATTTGAGTTAATAATAGGCAGCACAGATTTTACATGTGAAATCATATGCAAACCCAGGAATGTGTCCTGAACAGAATTGAACCGGCAACTTTTTCATGCACTAGGCGATGTCCAACCAACTGAGCCACACCTACCTGTTCAGAATGTGATTGTTTTTAGAGATAAGATCTTTAAATAGGTGGTTAAGTTAAAATGAGGCTATTAGAATGGGGCACTAACCACTATGGCTGGTGTTTTTATAAAACAAAGAGACACAAGGGTGCATATGCAGAGAACAACCATGTGAAGAGACAGCAAGAGGGAAGGTGGCCATCTGTAAACCAAGGAGAGAGGACTCAGAGAAAAACCAACCCTGTTAATACCTTGATCTTGGACTTCCAGCCTCTGTAAATGTGAGAAATTAAATTTCTTTTGTTTAAGCCACCAAGTGTGTAGCAGTTTTTATGGCAGCTCTAGAAAATTAATATAGGTAATACATTCATGTAAGTATACTTCCTCTATTGAGATTAGAGATTAAGAGCAAATGTCTTTTGGATCCTTCAGTTGGGAGACCTTCTGAGAAACACAGCATTGTTTCTTCTGAAAGCAGTTTAAACAACATTTAGAAAACATGTGTAATTCCAAGTACAGAGACCTTATTTCTTTCATAGTATTTTTTTCCCAGATGCCATCCTTTCTGAATTGATAAATAAGTTTACTGGTAAAACAAACATTCTTATAAATGATTAAATTTGAAACAAAAAGCAATTCTCCCCAAAGTCTTGAGCCCCTGAACTAAATAAACATGTAAGAAAAGCTAGTTTGAAACAGATAGCAGATAAGTTTTAAAGTCAATACAAAGTTGCCATGTCTAACTCGGCAAGGTCCTTTTGCAATAAAAAATACTAAATTTAGAAAAGAGAAAGTGAGGAATTATTTATAACTTTCCCAGAAGTCCTCTGTGTCTAGAAAGTCAGCATGCTTACTTAATATTGGGAGTCCAAGAGAGAATTCTAAATCTTGTGTTCACTGCAAATTCAGACACATATTCGACATTTGTACCTAGAGAGTCAGACTGCCACAGCCCTTACTTTGCAGGAGGGACTCAGCATGAGCCTCCTGGGAGGGAAAATACCTGCACAGTGAAGCAGAAAGTCAGTCCCTCAGAACTGTGATCCGTAAACTCTTCAGAAACAAAAACTCTTTCTTGCTCTCTGTCTCCATCACCAGATATCGGATGGAACAAAGAACTGGATCTGAGGTGAGAGAATATTAGGGTACACAAACTTCATCCAAGAACAATGGTTTTGGGAAAGTGGGGAAGTATTACTTGGAAAATATAAGAATTCGTGTTCTCTAGTTCACAGGTGCTTGTCAGAAACTAGGGGAGGTGGAATGGGGTTATTAGGAAAAACAATAGAAAAAGCATGGTCATTTGTGGCCTAGTAATAGAAAAAAACTTCAAAATAACAACACGTATTTACTGAGCACCTACTGTGCACCAGGCATCTTGCAAGGTACTGTGTAAACCAAGAACAAGAAAGCATACATAGTTCCTGAATTTATCCCTTGAAACAGATCCAATACAACTTTTCCTAAGATAAATAGCCATGAGCTATTGAGTCTCTTAATCTTTTCATCTAATGTCCCAATCGCTGGGCACTTCAAGAAAATTTTGATTTTTTTCAGTAAATCAGTAAAGGAAGTAAGAAGTCAGTGATGTTTCAGAAATATTTAAAAATATACATCCTTGGGAGGACCTAAAGAGTATTATGCTAAATGAAATAAGCCAGTCAGCGAAAGACAAGTATCACATGATTTCACGTACATGAGGAATCCAATGAACAAAATAAACTGATGAACAAAATAGATCCAGAGACATTGAAGCATGCAACAGACTGATGTATTTCAGAGGGAAAGGGCAGGGTGGGAAGAGATTACCCAAAGAATTTATATGCATATATGCAAAACTCATGGACAGAGACAATAATGCAGTGAAGGCCTGGGAGAGGGTGGGAGTGAGTGGGATGGTAGGGGTCAATGGGGGAGAAAGGGGAACATCTGTAACACTTTCAACAATGAAGGTAAACTGATACTACATTATTTACTTTGTACCCTGTTAATCAAAGCTACCTTTAGCATTAATTAATTCACTCAGTAATCATCTATTGAGCTTCGTCTATGTGGTCAAGTACTGTGTTTGGCACGAGGATACTATAGAAAACTTAATGGAGCTTATAGTCAAAGTTAAAAGAAAGAGAAGTCAATGGCAACATGCCAAATTTGAAGCATCATCTATATGTCTATAAAAATTACTATCCCTTAGCCTTTAAAACTTTAAATTTAATTTTAAAGCTTGATTCCTATATCTGAAAAGTTTTTGTTTGAGGTATATTCTATGGAAGTGGATGATTTCTTTAAAAATAAATATTTAGTAGCTGGAATCAGACTGTTAATTCAACCAGCTGTTAGATAACCAAATTGTTCACTATTCATTTCCTCCACTGTAACAGCAGAACATTCCCATGCTCATCATGTAACTTGCAAGGCCTGTTTGTAGGTAAAGTCTACTTGCCCACCTCATTATCAGGGTTGGTCACATGACTTGCTTTGGTCAATGTAATGTGAGTAGACATGATATATGCCATGTCCTAGCAGAGGCTTGAAATGTGATTAAAAATTGGCTCTGCTGCTTGCTAATGCCCTTGCCATAAGAATAATGTGCATAAAAGATCGGGTCTGCTCTTCCAGCTAATGCCTGAAAATTAGATAAAAGCAGAGTCACTTCTGACCTAAGGCCAACATATAATATGCACAAGAAATAAGTGTTTACTATTGTAGGCCCCTGCATTTGGGGGCTATTTATTACTACAGTAAAGCTAACACATGATTTTTACTTAAATTTCACTTGACATAAACCATAGAAGTTTCACAAGTAAACATGTTATGGTAGACACAGAGAGGAGAGAAAGCCTCATTCTTCTTCCGCAAAAATTGACATTTAAAATGCCAATTTGACCCATGCTAATCAATGTCTTTGGATGGAAAAAAATAATTACTTAATGACTTTTTAGCTTTCCAAATTAAAGCAACTTTATCTGTTTTCTTTAAAAGTTTAGTATTTTACAGTGGCAGAGCTGCCTCAAACTGTTTGACGGACTGCAGCGGGAAGGCCAGGGATGGTTGGGGGGCAGGAGGGAGGGGAGTAAGAGATCAACCGAAGGACTTGTATGCATCCATATAACCATAACTAATGGACATAAGACACTGGGGGGTAAGGGAGGGCAGGGGCCTGTCAAGGGCGGGGGGGAAAAAGGACACTTATGTAATACCCTTTGTAATATTTTTAGCGAAAAATAAAAAAAAAATAATAATAATAATTATTATTTCAGGAAGTTGACAGTTGGAACCATATGACTAGTGTTCAAATACAATTTCAAAGACTGTATATTACTTAATAATTGTTTTCAAAATCCCTACATTTTTAATAATATAGTATTTTGTGGTATACCTGTAACCTATTCCACGGAAAATCAGTAAACTGCAGCCTTATGATTGGGAAGTTCTGCTCTAAGCTATATGGAAAGAACAGCTATTCAACTCCTTTCAACACCCTAGTTGAGAAAAATATTATTTCCGGAGAACTGAATTGTCCAGGAATTTCATGTTTTGTCCTTGGTTTGGAATAAACCATTAAAAAGACAATAAATACACTCGGGTTTTAAATGCTAAAAAAAAATAAAAATAAATAAAAAATAAATAAATAAAAGTTTAGTATTTTGATATTCTGTAATAAATGATGGAAGTCCAGTTTTAAATGTTTAATTTTGTTAATTTAAGATTTAATGTAACTTTTAAAAAATAACTTTATATCCATTATAGAAAACCCACAAGTACATTAATTACAGCAGAGTTCCTCAGTGGGTGGTTGAAAGGCCACCTACATAGGAATCACCGGAGATGCTTATTAAAAATGCAACTTCACAGCCATGCCTCCTCTCCAACTTGTTGAATAAGAATCTGGCAGTGAATAGGTAGTTACATATATTTTTAAGAAGCTCTCCAGTATTTTGATACAAACTTGAGTTCAAAAATAACTTTTTATTTTCCTGTTCTTGTTCAAATCAGTATTCGTGAATCCAACAATTCCCTGACTTCAACCTAAGGGCATTTCAATTATTTTGATATAAAAGATCTTGAGAGTGGAATTAGTATAAAAATGTGGTAAAAATTCTACTAATTGATAGAAATTGTGTATCTTAAAATTGTTCATAATCTCTTGAGGTGTTAAAAAATGAACAGTCCTAGGAAGCTTGTGACTGAGGAAGAGAGCTGCAATTCTTTGACTGGTTTGTAGAAAACTGGAGCCTTTAATTAGTTAGATGTACACATAAAGTCTTATTCGTTTTAATGACCTAGCAAAAGTGCACTATGAGCCCTGGCAAACTAAGTGCTCATTTCCTGAAAGTGCCTTCTTGTTGATTTGTAAGATATTTCATTATATCTTTAATGGTTGAATATAAATCATTCTTCAAATGCACTGCCCTCCTAAATTATAGTCAGGGACCTGGGTTTGCAGAATTTTAAAATTAAAAGGGACCTTAGAGATCATCTAACTCAACAACTTTATGTACTGTAATAGATGAACAAACAGATTTTGAGAGAGTATGTAATAGTTTAGCTATAAAATAGCTACCAAATTCTTTACCACCGCCTAAATAATCCTTATAATATTTTCTATAACAAGGGACTAGAAATAAAAGTTTGGGATATCTACACAACAGAATAATAAAAATCTTTATTCCTCTGAATAAAATCAGGAATCTAAATTTATTCAACAAATAAGTATTGAGGTTCTACTATGTGCCAGGTACTTTAAGTCCTTAGCATACAGAGATACTAATAAAAGATAAATTCCTGCCTTCTGAGAACTCACAGTTGGTTTGCTTCAGCACCCCAATTTCTGCCTTGATTTTCACACGGTGTTCTCCCTGTGTGCATGTCTATGTTCAAATATTCCCTTTTATATAAAGACACCAGTCCTATTTGTTAGCAGCTTCATAAAGTCCTTGGGCCCTGAACATGAAGGGTAAGGGGAGATCAAAGAAAGGAGCATGCCACTCAGATTGGTAGGTGGCAGTTTTAATAAGCAAGATAACTTACACTGGAGTCTTTTCTTGGGAAGCCACAAGACAAGTAGACCTCCATACCTGTTCACCAACATTTTAGAAGTTTATATAGAGACCTTGGAGGTGTTCAGTCAAGTATTCAGTCCAGATGGTCTCAGCAACACATTACTCTTGAATGGCTGTGTCCCTGAAACAGCTCCTAGCATTGTAATAGTAAGCAGAATCTACGATTCAAGTCAAGGGATAGGGTAAGGTGTCTCTGATGATCAGGGTCCAACTCATACATCAGCACGCAGTCATGTCCTCATGAAGGCCCCATGAAGGCCTCCTCCAGGAGGGCCCCATCCTACTTTAGTATGACCTCACCTTAGTTAACTACTTCTGCAATGGCTCTATTACCAAATAGGTTCACATTCTCAGGTACAGGGAGTCAGGACTTCAACTTATAAATTCTGGGGACACAATTTAACTCATTACAATCTACCTTCTAGCCCTCCAACACTCATCTCCTTCTCACATGCAAAATACATTAACCATGTTCCTGTAACCCCAGAAGTTTTAACCCATTCTGGTATCAACTGGAAGTTGAAAAACTCATCCAAATATTGTCTAAATGGGTATGGGTTAGACTTGGGGTATGATTCATCCTGGGGTAAAACTCTTCTCCATCTATGAATTTGTAGAACCAGATAAGTTGTCTATTCTCAAAATACAATGGCAGAGCAGGCACAGGGTAGACCTTCCCATTCCAAAAGGTATAAAAGGTCACACTTCCCCTAGCTACCCAAAACTACCAGGATAAGTTTCATTAGGTTTTAAAATGTCAGAATAATTCTTTGTGGCTAATGCTCTGTCCTCTGTACCCACTAGAGTTATAACCTAATATCCTTGGTGCTAGACACAGACCTCATTTCCTCAGTCAAGGGTGGCAACCCTATACCTGCAAACCAAGGAGGCAATAGCCTGAGCCACTGTTGGGGTCTTTCTTTTTTTTATGGAAGGATAATACAGTTTTCAGCTGAAAATCTCAATAGGCCCATTTCCTTCCTATAGAATCCCTGAACTCTACCAACCTTCCTTCAATTTCTCCCATCTTTGTCCCCTTCAACCCAAGCTGCCAACATTTATCCATTGGTGGTGATTGGTACACAAGTCACATGCTTAATATCTTTAGCAAATAATTGTCCAGCCATATCCTCAGTGTTCTTTTCACAGCACTATTTCTCATTTTTTTTGTAATATGGACAGGCTTGATTTTGTTTTCAAATCTTCATTTTCTAGTTCCTTCTAGCTTTATATTTCCTTTTCAATTTGTCTCTTTCCTTTTGCACTTTACTACAAGTGGCAAAGCAATAGTTTTCTTTTTTAAAAAAAAGATCTTCCTTGATTTCAGAGAGGAGAGGAGAGGGGGAGAGATAGAAACATCAATGATGAGAGAGAATCATGGATCAACTGTCTCCTGCACCCCCACACTGAGGATTGGGTCCACAACCCAGGCATATGCCCCAGCCAGGAATCAAATTGTGACCTCCTGGTTCATAGGTCTATGTTCAACCACTGAGCGACACCGGCTGGGCAAGGCAATAGTGTTCTACCACTTAATGATAAGGATTGGCTTTCCTACAGTTTTCAATAATGTGTTCCTCATTTCTGTCTGAGATTTCACCACAAGCATCTTTATCATTCATATTTCTAGCAACATTCTGTTCTTGATGATATATTCTCTAAGATGATAGGAGCTTTCTCTACAAATCTCTTCTTTCTGAGTTCTCATCAGAATCTCCTTAAACATCCATATTTCTACTAATAATCTCTTTAAGGCAATGTAGGCTTTTTCTACCAAGCACCTCAAATCTCTTCTATCCTCTATGCATTACCCCATTCCAAAGCCACATCCACAATTTTAGATATTTGTTACAGCAGCAAATCACTCCAGTACCAAAAGCTATTAGTTTTTCTAGGGCTATAGTAACAAAGAACCATAAGTGATCATTTAGAATGACAAAAAATATTATTTCACAGTTCTGGATGCTAGACATCTGAGAGATCAAGGTGTTGGTGGAGTTGGTTCTTTCTGAGGGCTGTGCTGGAGACATCTGTTCCAGGCTGCTCTCCTAGTTTCTGTGGTTTTCTGATACTATTTGGCATTTCTGGGTTTATATAAGCATAGCCCCAATCTCTGGCTTTAGCTTCATATTAAGGACCCGCCCTACTGTAGGATGACTTTAAGTAATGATTCCGGCAATGACACTATTATCCAATAACATCACAATCTAAGGTATTGGGGGTTTGGAGTTGGGATTTCAAAATATGAATTTTGAGGTGACACAATGTACCTCACAATAGGGGTTAAAGGCAGACTATCATTACAAACAATCTAGCTCCAGAGTTTGTACTTATAACCACTCTGCTAAGTATGTGCTATAATAAAAGTCATAAAAACAATGCTATAAACCCAGATTTAAAAACGAATTATGTCTGGAATACAGTGGTTGGGGGTTGGAGGAGGCTTTCCAAGGAGTTCATGATTTAGCTGAATTTTGAATTACGAATTTGAGCTCATCAGACTGAAAGTACTACATGAGCAAAGGCACAGAAGTGAGAAGGTATCTGGTATATCACCACCTCTCACCCATACTACTGCAACAGCCTACTAATTGAGTCTCCTCGCTTCCATACTTGCTCCCCTATGGTCAATTATCCATCAGCAGCCAGAGTGATCTTTTTCACAAAGGCAAGTCAGGTCATGTAATTTCCCTGCTCTTAACTCACATTATACTTAGAGCCATCCAGAGTATTTACTCAGGCCCCACTTGATCTGATCTTTACCTACCTTTCCAACATCATTTCCTACCACTCTTGCCCTGGCTTTTTATGCCATAGTTATACTGGCCTTTCCCTTGGCTGTTCCCCATTTCAGAGTATTTTCTCCCATATTTTTACCTAACTAGTTCCTTCTTATCATTCAGAGTGCCACTCAAATGCCATCTTCTAAAAGAGGCCTCATCTAATCAATCAATCTAAGTAGCCCTACTCCAGTCATTTTTCTATCACATCTTGTGTTTTTATTTTTCTTGTTAGACTGTGGTTGTAATTGTCATTGAAGATAAGCACATGTACAGGCTTATTAGGAGAAAATGAAGAGGTGGGGAGGAAGGGAGGAGAAAAGAGGGAAAGGAGAGGAGAGGGAGAGATTACATATATGGGGAAAAGAAGACAATCAAATAAAATACCAGTGGAAATGAAGGGTATGAGTTCAAGAGCACCATGGATAGGTTCTCTTTGAAAAAGATCAGGGGCATTATCTTCCTTTGAGACAAAATTTTATAAGGAAGGGATTAGTGAATATACAGATGTATTTGAGGGATGAGGGAAGAAGGGATGTTTGAAAATATCATTAAGGTAGGCTTCTAGACCCTCTGCTGAAAGGAAGGCCTGAAAGGATTCTTAATGAGATTGGTAAGGTTTAGAACAGCTATTGCTAAGTACAAGAAAGGGGACCAATTAGGTTGAGTAAAAGAATTGTTGAGCATTGTTGACAGCTGAGGTTGGAGATCATGAATTAATAAGGCATCCAATCTAAAAGGATATGTGCTTTTTCTCCTGTAGAACTCTACAACACTGAAGCAGAAGTAGGAAAAATGTTAATACCGCAGAGTTGGTGGTTGGCAGGGTAAATTCAGCAGAAAGTTAAGACAGCTGAAAATGATATAGTTAAAGTGTTTGTTCATTTTAACTAGTTAGTGAAAGAAGTAGAGCTAGGAGAAAGCTAACATTTAGGAGACATGTCAGATGTTACACTGGAAGTAAGGAATTGGGAAATCCAGGATATTGTGGTCACAGAATTGGAGTTCAGAGCTTAAAAAAGAAAACAAATCAGAGGTGAAGGAAGGACGGACTTCAAAGAGGTAGCAAGAATTTTAGGAAGTATATTAGAAATATTCTCTCTCTTGATTGTGGTGGTTTAATTACTAAATGGATATAGTTTATAGTGTATGGTTATTCTTGTCTAGTTGATAAGAAAAACTTTTTTTTAAGTTGCAATAATTTTAGGTAATGGCAAAGTTCAGGTTACAGCCATGTTGTTAAACTGTAAAGAAACTTTGAAGCTGTAGGGCCAGGTCCTGGAAGTTATCAAAGATGAGTGGGAGTACTAGCGAAGCCAGATCAAGAGCCTTCAATGCTCATTTAATAATCTGGAGGTTCGGTTGTTGAAGGAAGCATTTTATCATTCACTTATTATTTTATGTGGAGCTTTTATTTTTTGGTTTGGTATTCAGTTAAAATTGGCAAGTAAATCTTTTCAAATCCAGATTATATAGGTGAAGTACTGTTAACTTTGTTTATAAGAATTTTAAACATAAGCTGATAAAGGCTCAAGTTAAAGGTAAAGTATTAAAATCAGGATTATTATAATGCATTGAAAAAAACAAAATCATTCTATGAATCAATACAAATACCAATTGCATGACCTTATTCTTTGAGACAAAAGTTCTTTTTTTTGAGACATTGCTGTTTCTAATTATGATGCTGTTTTAAGCATTATCATTTAATTTCTATGTTCCTAACAAAGTAAAAGTAAAAATTTTGCTCTTTCTCAGAACACTAGGCTTCCTAAATTCAATCTCAAAATTAATTGAAAACAGTGTGAAATTTGTAGTACAAAGAAGGGAAGAAAATTAGTCATTGAAAATGTAACTCCATTATCTTTTAAAAAATGATAAATATGTTTCTTGATAAAAAAAAAAATACCAGCTTTTAAATGCATTTTATTAAGGTACATTAGAGGCCCGGCGCACAAAAATTTGTGCACTTGGGGGGTCCCTCAGCCCGGCCTGTGCCCTCTCGCAGTCTGGGACCCCTCGGGGGATGTCCAGTTGCTGGCTTAGGCCCGCTCCCTGGGGGATTGGGCCTAAGCTGGCAGTCAGACATCCCTCTGGCAGCCTGGGAGCCCTCTGGGAATGTCCACTTGCCAGCGGGGAACAGGCCTAAGCTGCAGTCGGACATCCTTAGAGCTGCTGAGGAGGCGGGAGAGGCTCCCGCCACCATCGCTGTGCTGGCAGCAGTCAGCCTGGCTTGTGGCTGAGCAGAGCTCCCCCTGTGGAAGCGCACTGACCACCAGGGTGCAGCTCCTGCATTGAGTGTCTGCCTCCTGGTGGTCAATGTGTGTCATAGTGACCAGTCATTCCCAGTCGTTCTGCTGTTAGGTCAATTTGCATATTACCCTTTTATTATATAGGATAAAGTCCTGGTACACGGGTGGGAGCCAGCTGGTTTATCCTGAAGGGTGTCCCAGATCACAGTGGGGGTCCCGCTGGGGTGCCTGGCCAGCCTGGGTGAGAGGCTGATGGCTGTCTCTGTATCTGCCGTTTTCAGGCTGGCCACACCCCCTTCAGGGTGGAGGTCCCTGCTGGGGTGCCTGGCCAGCCTGGGTGAGGGGCTGATGGCTGTTTGCAGGCTGGCCACAGCCCCTTCAGGGTGGGGGGGTCCCCACTAGGGTGCTTGGCCAGCCTGGGTGAGGGGCTGATGGCCGTTTTCAGACTGGCCATGTCCCCTGGCTACCCAAGCTCCCAGCTTCTCCTTTTTTCTTTTTCTTTTTTTTCTGGGATTTATTTATCTTCTATAATTGAAACTTTGTATCCTTGAGCGGAGCCCATGGCTGGCCAGGGCAGGTGGGAAGCTTGGCTCCTCCATTGCTAGGGGCAACCCAAGCTTCCTGCTCGCCCCAGCTCTGTGGCCGCTGCCATCTTAGTTGAGTTAATTTGCATACTCACTCCTGATTGGCTTGTGGACGTGGCTCGTGGGTGTGGCTTGAGTGTAGCAGAGGCACAATTAATTTGCATGTTTCTCTTTTATTACAAAGGATGCCTTATAATTGGCAATATCATTTATGTTATTTTAATTTTTTAAAAAAAATTATTGAATCAAAACAACAATAAGGTACCATCTCACACCTGTCAGAACGGCTATCATCAACAAATCAACAAACGACAAGTGCCGGTGAGGATGTGGAGAAAAAGGAACCCTTGTGCAATGCTGGTGGGAATGCAGACTGGTGCAGCCATTGTGGAGAACAGTATGGAGTTCCCTCAAAAAACTAAAAATGGAACTTCCATTTGACCCAGTGATCCCACTTCTAGGACTATATCCCAAGAAACTAGAAACACCAATCAGAAAGGATATATGCACCCCTATGTTCATAGTGGCACAATTTACAATAGCTAAGATTTGGAAACAGCCTAAGTGCCCATCAGCAGATGAATGGATTAGAAAACTGTGGTACATATACACAACAGAACACTATGCTGCTGTAAAAAGGAAGGAACTCCTATCATTTGCAACAGCATGGATGGAGCTAGAGAGCATTATGCAAAGCGAAATAAGTCAGTCAGAGAAAGATAAATATCACATGATCTCACTCATTTGTGGATTATAATGAACAACATAAACTGATGAACAAAAACATATCCAGAGACAGAGAAGCATTGATCATATGTTCTAACCTCAGAGGGAAGGCAGGGGAGGTTGCAGGTAAGGGGGAGAGATCAACCAAAGGACTTGTATGCATGCATGCATATAAGCATAACCAATGGATACAGACAACAGGGCGGTGAGGGCATGAACGGGTTTGGGGTGGGGGGGCAATGGTGGATAAGGACACATATGTAATACCTTAATTAATAAAGAAAAAAGTATTGAATTTGTTGAGGTAACTGGTTAATGAAATTATATAAGCTTCAAGTATACAATGCTATAATATGTCACCTGTATAATGTATTATGTGTTCACCACCCAAAGTCAAGTCCTCTTCTATCACCATTCATCCCTCATTTACCCTCTTCTACCCATACCCATTTCCCTTTATCTCTTGTAATCACCATACTGTTGTTTGTGTCTATGAGCATTTTTTTCTCTGCTTAATCCCTTCACATATTTCACTGATTTCCCCAACCCTCCTCCCCTCTAACAGATATCAGTCTGTTTTCCATAATTATAAATCTGTTTCTATTATGTGTGTTAGTTTATTTTGTTCATTAGATTCCACATACAAGTGAAATCATGGTAATTGTCCTCCTCTGCCTGGCTTATTTTAGTTATCATAATACTTTCCAGGTCCATCCATGGTGTTGCAAAAGGTAAAATTTTCTTCTTTTTTACAGCTGCATAGTATTCCATGATGTAGATGTACCACAGCTTTTTTATCCACTCATCTACTGATGGACACTTGGGCTGCTTCCAGATTTTGGCTATTGCAAATACTGGTAGTGTTCCAGTGAACATAAGGGTACATATATTCTTTCAAATTAGTGGAATTGTTGGGTCATAAGGCAGTCCCATTTTTAATTTTTTGAGGAAACTCCATACTGATTTCCACAGTGACTGCACCAATTTGCATTCCCACCAGCAGTGCACAGGGTTCCCCTTTCTCCACATCCTTGCTAACACTTATTTGTTGGTTTACTGATGGTAGCCATTCTGACAAGTGTGAGGTGTCATCTCATGGTTTTAATTTACATTTTTCTCATGATTAGTGACATTGAACATCTTTCATAAGTCTGTTAACTATCTGCATGTCCTTTTTGATGAAGTGTCTAGTCAGGTCCTTTACTCATTTTTTAATTAGATTGTTTGTTTTTTGGTGTTGAATTGCATGTTATTTATAAATTTTGGATATTAACCCCTTATCAGATGTATCATTGGTGAACATGTTCTCCCATTCAGTGGGTTGTCTTTCATCTTGTTGATCATTTCCTTGCTGGGCAAATATTTTTAGTTTGGTGTAGTCCAATTTTTTTAATTTCCCTTGCCTGAGGAGATATATCAAAAATATTGTCACGAGAAATGTCTGAGATTCTACTGCCTGTTTTCTTCTAGGATTTTTATGCTTTTGGGTCTAACAAATCTTTCATTCATTTTGAACTTATTCTTGTATAAGGTATAAGAAGGTTGTCTAGTTTCATTTTTTGCACATATTTGTCTCATTTTAACAACACTATTTATTGAATATCCTGTCTTTACCCCATTGCATGTTCTTGCCTCCTTTGTAAAATATTAATTGACTATAAATCTTGGGTTTATTTCTGGGCTCTATTCTGTTCTATTGATCTATGTCTGTTTTTATGACAGTACCATGATGTTTTGATTACTATGGTCTTATATTATAGTCTGATATTAGGTAGCATGATTTTTCCAACTTTGTTCTTTCACATGATTTCTGTGGCTATTCGAGGTCTTTTGTGGTTTCACATACATTTATAGAATATTTTTTCTAGTTCTGTGAAATATGCCATTGGTATCTTGATAGGAATTGCACTGAATTTAGGTTGCCTTGAATACTATGGACATTTTAGTAATGTTAATTCTTCCTATACATGAACAAGGTATATGCTTCCACTTATTTGTATCTTCAATTTCTTTCTTCAGTGTCTTATAATTTTCCAAGTATAGGTCTTTTACATTTTTGGTTAAATTTAACCCTAGGTATTTTAAAAAATATATTTTATTGATTTTACAGAGAGGAAGGGAGAGGGATAGAGTTAGAAACAGGAGAAACCAAGATGGTGGCATAGGTAAACACGGGAGTTTGCTGCCTCGAACAACCACTTCAAAAATACAACTAAAAGACGGAACGGACATCATCCAGAACCACAGGAATACTGGCTGAGTGGAAGTTCTACAACTAGGAGGAAAGAGATAAGCATACCGAGGCTCAGAGGAGGCGCAGTGCTGAAGTAAAATACTAAGGTTCGGAGTGCATGCGGAGCGGGCTGGAGGCTGAGGGCGCAGTTGTCGTTTTCAATCGGGAGGGAGTCTCAGGCTCTGAGCTCCAGTTCCGGGCGAGTCTCTAAGGACCCACACTCATACGGGAGAAGCGGGACTGTCTGGCATCGCTCAAAACCCTAGGGCAGCTTTCTCTCCG
>NW_005871061.1:7571792-7605260 GCF_000147115.1 Myotis lucifugus
CTTTATCCAGCAAAGCTATCATTCAGAAGTGAAGGCCAGATAAAGATCTTCACAGATAAGAAAAAGCTAAAGGAGTTCATCACCACCAAACCAGTATTATATGAAATGCTGAAAGGTATCCTGTAAGAAGAGGAAGAAGAAGAAAAAGGTAAAGATACAAATTATGAACAACAAATACACATCTATCAACAAGTGAATCTAAAAATCAAGTGAATAAATAATCTGATGAACTGGTGATTGTAATAGAATCAGGGACATAGAAAGGGAATGGACTGACTATTCTTGGGGGGGGAGAAAGGGGTGTGGGGGTGAGTGAAGAGATTAGACAATAATCGTGCACCTATGGATGAGGACAGTGGGTGGGGAGTGAGGGCAGAGGGTGGGGTTGGAACTGGGTGGAGGGGAGTTATGGTGGGAAAAAAGAGTAACTAATGTAATAATCTGAACAATAAAGATTTAATTAAAAAAAAAAAAGAAACAGCCATGAGAGAGAAACATTCATTAGCTGCCTCCTGTACGCCCCCTACTGGGGATCGGGCCCACCACCAACTAATATGCCCTTGACCAGAATCAAACCCAGTACCCTTCAGTTTGCAGGCTGATGCTCTATCCACTGAGCTAAACTGGTTAGGGAAATCCTAGGTATTTTTGATGCAATTGTAAATGAGATTGTTTACTCTGTTTCCCTTTCTGATAGTTCATTGTAAGTGTATAAATATATAACTGATTTCTGGATATTTTGTATCATGCTACTTTACTCAATTAGTTTGTCAGTTCTAGTACATTTTGCTATTGTTAATCCTCACCCAAGGATACTTTTTCCATTGAAAAATAGAGAGAAAGAGAGGGAAACATTGATGTGAGAGAAACACATCTATCGGTTGCCTTCTGCACATGCCCCAACTGGGGTGGGAACGAACCTGCAACCCAGGTATGTGCCCTTGACCAGGAATCAATTTGAGACTCTTCCATGCTGGGCTGATGCTCTACCACCGAGCAACACCAGCCAGGGCAGTTCTAGTATTTTTTGTTTGTTTGTTTGTTTTGGTGTGTGTGTGTGTGTGTGTGTGTGTGTGTGTGTGTGTGTGTGTAATCTGTAGGGTTCTTTATATACAGTATCGTGTCATCTGCAAATAATAACAATTTTACTTCTTCCTTTCCAATTTGGATGCCATTTATTTCGTCTTGTTATCTGATTGATATGACTAGGACTTACAGTACTATGTTGACATAAAGTGGTGTAAGTGAACATCACTGTCTTGGTCCTGATCTTGGCTTTGGATTTGTCATAGATGGCCTTTTTTACATTGTGGTATGATCCCTTAATTCCCACTTTGCTGAGAGTTTTTATTATAAATTGGTATTGGATTTTATCAAATTACTAGAGGCCTGGTGCACGAAATTTGTGCACTGGAGGGGGGCTCCCTCAGTGTGAGAGGGTGCAGGCTAGGCCAAGGGACCCCACCGGTGCAGGATCAGGGATGGGGGAGGATGCTGGAGGTTGGCCAGCTGGGGAGGGACTGCAGGAGGACTCCAGGGCATGTCCAGCCCGTCTTGTTCAGTCCCCATCAGCTGGACCCCAGTGGCAAGCTAACCTACCAGTTGGAGCATCTGTCCTCTGGTGGTCAGTGTACGTCATAGCCAATTATTGAGTGGCCTTAGCATGTCATTAGCATATTATGCTTTGATTGGTTGAACGGACGACCGGACACTTAGCATATTAGGCTTTTATTATATAGGATTTTCTGAATCTATTGATATAATCATGTGTTTTTTATCCTTCATTTTGTTTATGTGGTGTATCACATTTATTGATTTGCAGATATTGTACCAACCTTGCATCCCCGCAATTAATAATCCCACTTGGTCATGGTGTATGATCTTCTTAATATATTGTTGCAACCCGTTTGCTAATATTTTCTTTAAGAATTTTAGTATCTAGTTTCATCAGGGATATCAGCCTATAATTTTCTTTCTTTCTAGTGTCTTTATATGGTTTTGGAATTAGGATAATGCTGGCCTTGTAAAAGAGCTTGGGAGTCTTTCCTCCTCTTGAATTTTTTGCAATAGTTTAGGATAGGTGTTAGTTCTTAGAGTGTTTGGTAAAATTCACTTTTGAAGCCATCTGGTCCAGGACTTTGGTTTGTTGGTAGCTTTTAATTATCATTTCTTTTTCATTAGTTGTAACCAGTCTATTCCTATTTTCCAATTCTTCCTGATTCATTTTTGAAAGATTGTATGTTTCCAGGAATTTATCCATTTTGTCCAATTTGTTGGCATATAGTTGTTCATTATGTTTTTTTGCACTTTTTATTTTTGTGGTATCATTTGATACCTCTCATCTCTGATCTAATTTCTTTGGGTCCTAGCTCTTTTTTTCTTGATGAGTCTGGTTAAAGTTTGTCAATCTTGTTGATCTTTAAAAAGAACCAGGTCTTGGTTTCATTGATCTTTTGTATTGTATTTTAGACTCTATCTTGTTTATTTCTGCCTTGATCTTTATTATTTTCTTTCTTCTACCAACCTTGGGCTTTGTTTGTCATTCTTTTTCCAATTTATTTAAGGGTAAAGTTAAGTTGCTGGAGATTTTTCTTGTTTTTTTTTCATGTAGGCTTTTAATGCTATACTTTTCTCTCTTAGGAATGCTTTAGTTATGTCCCATATATTTTGGGTTGTTGTGTTCTCATTTTCATTGTTTAAGGTATCTTCTTATTCCTTATTTGATCTCATTGTTAACTCATTGATTGTTTAGTAACATATTATTTAGTCTTTATATCTTTGTGTGATTTTTAATTAATTTATTGTAATTGATTTCTAGTTTTATACCATTTTATTTGGAGAACATGCTTGATAGGATTTCAATCTCCTTAAATTTATTGAAATGGTAAAACTCTTTAAGATAATTTCTCCCCAAGGAATGAAAACCTAAAAGCTGCTTCTATTTTTATTATACTAGTAAAGTACACACATAAACACATACACGCACACTTCACAATGAATATCAAATATAGTATCAGAACAAAAACAAAGTAGTCATTTAATAATGATTAGCTTAAAGTTGAAGAACCTCTCTTCATTGTCAACTTTATTATGTATCTCAAGGTTTGGATAACTACTTAAAGTATTTTCACTCTTCCTAATGTTCCTACACACACACACACACACACACATACACACAGAAACACACACACACACGTGCGCACACCTTTTTTTGTTTTGTTTTTTTTCAGCAAACTACTCAAAAAACAACACTTTTGGGAAGAATAATCTTGGCAGGAAAACCTAGACATAAAAACTGCACTAAAACAGAATGTATCGTCATGCACACAGTTGCTTCATATTATCTGTATGAAAATAAAGAGGAAACATAATGACAACACAGAAAAATAAAGAACTATCAAATTCTCTTGTAGCAATTGTTTTCAGCCATTTTTAATTTAAATTAATAAGATTTTTAGAAACGACATATTAATTGGAGTTAAAATGTTAGGTCAAAATTCTGTGAAACAATAAAAAAAAATTCAGCCTGGCCAGTGTGGCTCAGTGGTTGAGCGTCGACCTATGAACCAGGAGGTCACAGTTTGATTCCCAGTCAGGGCATGTGCCCCAGTTGCAGGCTTGATCCCCAGTTTGAGGTGTGCAGGAGGCAGCCAATCAATGATTCTCTCTCATCATTGATGTTTCTATCTCTATCTCCTTCTCTCTACCTCTCTGAAATCAATAAAAAATATATTTTAAAAAGTCAGTAAACTTATCACTAAAACCAGGTACAATTTCCTATATTAGCCATGCTTTATGTCTTAAAAGAGAAAAAAAATATTATAATATGGAAATTAATTGCAATCTAATATAAAAATTGGGCTCAGCAGTAAAATTGTCCTTAATATTCATGCATTCATTTATTCATTCACTAATCTATTGATTCATCCATCAGGCATTTATTAAGCATCTACCATATGCTTCCTATGATATACACTGAATCTACAGAGATGAATAAAACAAGTTCAAAATCCAGTATGGGGACAAATCAAGAAAACAAAAAATTGCAATAAAATGTGATGTGCAGAATAAATTATAAATTTTGATTACTTTTTCTAAGGAAAAGAAAAAAAGAACAAAATGGACTTTCAGGAATTTTGAATACTATATTCTGATTATAAATTAATTTTTTAAATAATGACAAATTGAAGAAATGTCTCCTATAATAACACAACCCAGAGAAATCAATGTTGACCTTTTTTTGGTATATACACTTCATATCATTGAATGTGTATATATATGCATACACATATATATTACATAAAATTTATTATATGTATGTATAAACAAAATCTATATATGTATTGTACAAAATTGGAATCATAGTGTACAAAATTTGTACAATTTTCTTTTAAATTATTTGTATATTGTAAAAATTTTCCTTGTTATTAAATATTTTCTTAAAACACTTATTTAAATGTCTACATAGGATTTTACAATATGGATGTATTATAAACTCTTTAGGCATTCCCTGTTTAGACGTGTAGGTTCTTTCCAATTTTCTGCTAGTATAAACAACACAGATAAATATTAATCTACATCTTTGTGCACAACTCATTTTTATATGAGTACAGAAGTACAATTTAGGGGACAAAGTAATAAAGAAAATTTTAGATACATACTGTTAAATTACTTTCCAGTAAGATTAAATCAGTCTACACTTTCACAGGCATTCCCATTTTCTACATTTAAACAATTCTACTTAAAATTTATTAATATTTTATATATAAAAATGGTATTGAGTCATTTGTTAACTATTGGTATTAGTAACTTTAACTTATTTTTATCTGTTTTGATTTTTAAAATTTTATTACCAAATCTTCTATATATATGTTTCCATGTTATGATTGACTTATAAAAATATTTTTATTTATTAAAATATATTAATTTTTTGAGGAAACTCCACACTGTTTTCCATAGTGTTTGTACCAGTCTACATTCCCACCAGCAGTATACTATGGTTCCTTTTTCAGCACATTCTTGCCAGCACTTTTATTTGTTATTTGTTGATTTATCGATGGTAGCCATTCTGGCAGGTGTGAGGCAGTACCTCATTGTCATTTTAATTTGCATCTTTCTGATAATTAGTGGTATTTTTTCATATGTCTCTTAGCCATTTATATGTCCTCTTTGGAGAAGTGTCTATTTAGGTCCTCTGTCCATTTTTTAATTAGGTTGTTTGTCTTTTTTTGTTGAACTGTATGAGTACTTTATATATTTTGGAAATTAATGGCTTATCAGATGGATCATAGACAAATATGCTCTCCTATACACTGGGTTCTCCTTTACATTTGACTCAGTGATCCCTCTTCTAGGAATATCCTAAGAAACCAGAAACACCAATCAGAAAGAATATATGCACCCTATGTGCATAGCAGCACAATTTATAATAGCTAAGATCCAAAAACAGCCTAAGTGCCCATCATTAGATGAATGGATTAAAAAATGATGGTACATTTAAATCATGGGATACTATGAAGTAGTAAAAAAAGGGGATCTTTTACCCTTTGAGACAGCATGGAAGGACCTGGAGAGTATTATGCTAAGTGAAATAAAACAGTCAGAGAAAGACAAGTATCACATAATCTCACTTATATGTGGGATTTAATGAACAAAATAAACTGATGAACAAAAAAAGACCTAGAGACATGGAAGCATGCAACACACTGACATGTTTCAGAGGGAAGGGGTGGAGGGATGGCAGGAGATTAACCAAAGAACTTATATGCATATATGCATAGCCCAGGGACAAACAGTGTGGTGAAGGCCTGAGGAGGAGGCGGGAGGGGGTGGAAGGGGTCAACAGGGGAAAAAGGGGGACATCTGTAATACTTTAAACAATAAAGATAAATTAAGAAAATATATATATAGCCCTAGCTGGTTTAACTCAATGGTCAAGGGCAAATACCTCAGCTGCAGGCTGGATCCCCGGCCCCAGTTGGAGCACATACGGGAGGCAACCAATCCATATGTCTCTTTTACATCATTATTTCTGTCCATCTCTCTCCCGCCCCCCACCCCCACCCCCACCCCCCATCTTCCACTCTCTCTAAAAGTCGATGGAAAAATATCCTCGGGTGATGATTAACTATATATACCACTTAAAAAATACCCACAAACTTATAGAACCTTTACACTTTCATTATGTTAGATCTATTGGCACTTTTCTTTTTTATTTCCTTTTGTTTTTCTATGTAAAACAATCTCCTTTAACTAGCGATCAGATAAATATCCTCTTTATTTCCATCTATTGTATATGCTTTAATTTATTACATCTAATTATTAATCTAACTAGTATTTGCTTTGTTGCATGATATGAAAGAGAGATCTATTTTCCCCAAATCATCCAATCATCCAATCATCCAATCACCAATTATGACATAATTCCTACTATCTTAGTTGTTTTGAAATACCATTTTCATCATGTACAGTTTTATAGCTTTCAGTTATTTCTCTGGTTTTCCTTATCTATTAAGTTGTTCCAGCAACAAGACTATGTTATTTAATTATCATAATGTTATAGTACATTTCAACATCTTGAATAGCAAAAGCAACCCCTCCTCATTACCTTTGGTTTTTCACATTTTTCCTCATTATTTACACAGCTATACTCTTTCAGGTGAACTTAGAATAAATCATCGTGTTTCTCATAACCAATTTATCAGAAAGAAGTTTGGAAGTCTGTCATCTTTCCTATTACAGTATTTTGACATCAGAAATGAAATGTGGGCCATAAAAAATCAAGTCAGAATACCTACAGTTGAGTCTACTTGCACAAATTTTGGAACAAATAATATATTATTTAGAGATATACATACATGACAAATTTAGAAGAAAAGTAAAGAAATGACTGGCTCAATTCTAAGGATAATGATTTCCTGTTTCTGGAAGTGAGATCCAATGCAGAACAGGGGCAATAGGAGTGCAACATGTATTGAAAAAAATTCTACTCCCAGAGCTGTGTGATAGGCACATGGCTGTTTTTATTATGATTATTACCATTAATAATATATTGAAACTATAATATTTTAATTTCAAAATTGAATTTATAAAACAAAATTAATTTTAAAAAATCAATACTTTCCCTCTATACCACCATTGATTAGAAAAATATAAATTAAAATTATTATATTAATAATTGCAATTGAAAATATGAACTATCTAGCAATGAACTATATAAGATTTATGTAGAAGCTATTTAAACTTTATGAATAAATCTATATGCTCTACTGAGTAAAATTTTTAAAGTCATACATTAATGAAGACATAACATGTTATTCAAATTATTTTATAAATTTAATGCAACCCCAATTAGTATCTCAACACAATTTTAGAACTGAACTAAATGTCACTAAACTTTGTCTCTAAGAATGAATATTAAATTTGCCTACCAAGAAAATTTTGGAAGACACTGTTAATGCAGAGGAACTTTCCCCACCAGATAGATGTTACACCCTATTAAAAAACTATAATTATTGATACAATGGGATGCAAATGTAGGAAGAGATTGAGAATCCACAATAATTCATTAATAACATTTGATATTTTAACTAATTTCTATCAACAGTATATATCCTACTAACTCCATTACATTAATTGTGTCTTTTAATCTTCCTAATTCTTTCAGGCAGATAATACCATTTTTTCAGTTTTTACAAATAAAAAATGTAGCATGAGCAACTATCCTGGCTTCTTCATTACTGTTCCCATTTTAGCACTTAAAATCTAAAATCCCTGGATACCCGTTAATCCCCACCAAATTGGGATGGTTGGTCAGCCTAGAATTGAAGGCTGGAGTGTTTAGGTAATTCATTCAGAGTGTTACAGCAGGTAATTGATGGAGCTGTGATTTAAATTCAGCTCAGACTCTAAAGCCCTATTTAACTTTGCATGCATCCATATGATAAATGTGGCAATATAAATGACAGGGGAAACCATTCTGGAACAACTGGCTGACCATGGACAAAGGTAATTAGATCAATACTTTACACTAGAATACATTTTTAATGAATAAACAATTTAAATGTAAATTTTAGATAAATGAATACATGTATAATCTTAGAGTAAAGATGGATATTCTAAAAATGATACAAGAACCTTAATTGGTTTGGCTCAGTGGATAGAGCGTCGGCCTGCAGACTGAAGGGTCCCAGGTTTGATTCTGGTCAGGGGCATGTACCTTGGTTGCAGGCACATCCCCAGTAGGAGGTGTGCAGGAGGCAGCTGATCAATGTTTCTCTCTCATCAATGTTTCTAACTCTCTATCCCTCTCCCTTCCTCTCTGTAAAAAAATCAATAAAAATATATTTAAAATAAATAAATAAATAAATAAAATAAAATAAAAATTATACAAGAGCTAGAAGACATAAATGAAAAGTTGAATAAATATGATTGCATTAAAAACAACTTAAGGCAGTGGGACCTCAGTTCTTGAACTTCATTCATTCCAGAAGGCTGTTCAGAAACCAAATCATTGTTTCCCATAAGAAATAATGTAAATCAAATTAATCTGTTCCAGATCATTAAATGACTCCCTATTATTTTTGTTTGTCTGTTTGTTTTTGTTTCTTGTTGTTGTTTTTTTGTTTTGTTTTAGATTTTTATTGATTTTAGAGAGGAAGTAAGAGGGAAAGAGAGATAGAAACATCAATGGTGAGAGAGAGTTATTGATTGGCTGCCTCCTGCACACCCCACACTGAGGATCAATCCCACAATCTGGGCATGTGCCCTGACCAGAATTGAACCATGATCTCCTGGTTCATAGATCAGTGCTCTACCACTGAGCCACACCTGCCGGTCAATAACTCCCCATTTCAATCTTTCTTATATGCAGGACATATCTAATGTACAGTTTAACCCATAAATAAACACTTTAAAAACAAAAAGGACATGAAATATAAATAAAAATTTAACAAAAAAGAAATAAAAAATTAATAATAATAAGCAGCAACAAAAGCAAAAATCCCATGAAAATATTCACAGCACAATTTCCTGACTTGTTAACAATGTGAGGTTTAGCAGTAAACTGACTTATTCTCATGCATTCTCTCCTTTGTTGACTGAAAGACAAGTGACTGATCATACAGGTATCAGCCTTAAAGGGTGGTCAGGTTGAGAAGCAAATTGTTTGAGATGGAAGACATTAACTATATCTACAACTTAAAACATCACACGCAAACAATTTTAAAACATGTAGAAATTGATAAAATATTTGCAACACAGATAAGAAATGGTTAATGACTTAAGTTTGTGAAAGCCCTCAAAAATTCATAAGAAATATTTAAACTCCATAATAGAGAAATGGAAAAAGAACTTCAAAGAAGGAAAAATGGTAAAAACATAGGAGTAAAATGTTTGCCTCTAATAGTGACACAGTTATCTATATATAAACAGGTTATATGCAAATTAGCCGGGCATCACGACAGGCTCAGGAGGAGCTGCACACCCAGATGGGCGGGAGGGGACTGTGTGCTGCCCCCAGCCCCAGTGGACACACACCAGGGGTGGGAGCATGCTCCGAGCAGCCACCTCGTGGCTCGGAGCACGCCCCCGGTGAGTGACGGCAGTGGCTGGAGCAAAGCAGCCCCAGTCCCAGATGCCTGGCGGCAGCTGGAGCAAAGCAGCCTGGGATCCGGGTGCCTGGCAGTGGCAGGGGCAAAGCAGCCTGGGTCCCGGGGGGTGGCGGTGGCAGCCGGGGTGAAGCAGCCCAGGTCCTGGGTGCCAGAGGGAAGATGGTGCCGGCAGCCAGGGGAAGGAAGGCCTATTCTTGCATGAATCTTTGTGCATCGGGCCTCTAGTACAAAATAAACAAAATTCTATTTTTCTTGAAGCAGATTAATAAAAATCCTATATAATAAAAGCCTAATATGCTAAGTGTCCAGTCGACCAGCCGGCTGTTCAACCAATCAAAGTGTAATATGCTAATGATATGCTAAGGCCACTCAACTGCTTGCTATGACATGCACTGACCACCAGGGGGCAGATGCTCTGACCAGTTGACCAGTTGCTATGACGTGTACTGACTCCAGGGGGCAGACGCTCTGACCGGTAGGTTAGCTTGCTGCTGGGGTCCGGCTGGATGAGCCAGATGGGCCGGCTGAGCAAGACAGGCTGGACAGGCCCTGGAGCCTTCCTGCCATCCCTCCCCGGCTGGCCAACCTCCTGCTTCTCTCCCTGGCCCCGATCTTGCACTGGTGGGGTCCCTCAGCTTGACCTGCGTTTTCTCACAATCAGGGACTCCTTAGGGGTTGTTGGAGAGCCTCTTTCAGCCAGATCCCAAAGGGGGAGTGCTGCTCACAGCTGGCGAGTGCAACAGTGGTGGCCGGAGCCTCTCCCGCCTCCACGGCAGCATTAAGGATGTCCGACTGCCAGCTTAGGCCTGATGTCCCCAGAGGGTGCAGACCTGGCTGAGGGACCTCCCTTCCAACTGAGTGCATGAATTTTGTGCACTGGGCTGAGGGACTCCCCACCCTGCGAGTGTGCCAGGTTGAGGGACCCTCCTCCCCCGTTCCGGAGTACATGAATTTCATGCACCGGGCCTCTAGTTAAAAATAATTAATAATACCTAGTGTTGATGATTGCATGTGCAAAAGGACCCTCTTATATATAAGTGGTTGGTGAGAGTGTAAAACATGTGAAGGTATTTTGACAATATTAATCAAAAGCCTTAAAATGCATAAAAAAATCTCCTTTTAAGAATCTATAATAGGGGAATAACCTGACAAATGTGTATGCATACCTATATGTACCAGAATGTTCATTATAGCATGTTTATAGTAGCACGTAACTTAAATGACTTAATATCTATCCATTGGGCTTAGTTAACATAAATTATGGCATGTCCTTGCAATGCTATTCTATGTAGTCATTAAAAATAATTCAATTACCCATTCATCAAATATTTATTGAATAGTAGGCATATTACTAGTTGTTGGAGTTACAGTAGTATATAAGACTGGCTATATATTTATCCTTCCAGCTATTGTCTATATAGAAAATAAATTCAACAGAAAACAAAAATAATATCTCTGTAATGTGCAATGAGAACTTGGGTGAAAATAAATAAGAGTTTGAGAGAGAGGTTAGCAGAAGGACATTGATCCATACTTATTTATATGCAGGTCTTACCCCCCCCCCCCGTAGACACGTCAAGGATTTAATCACATGGCATATTCATATTCAAGATTAATGTTTAATATGTGTTATAATCAATTGAAATTTTTTTTGCTCTTTCTTAGAGTCTAGAGAGAAGAGCACATATACCAGTCAAAGTGTTTTTCCAAAAGGCCAGAGGATTCAGAGTCTCTGTCCTGTAATCAACAAAGTATCACCACCACTCGGTCCGAATATTCAGACCGTGTGAGTTCTGCTCTAATACCTCTCTCTCTGGATTATGACACTGACCATTTGCTCAGACGCTTCACTTTGTTTCTCCCTCTATATTGATCTCTGATTACTTGTAGAATGTAGAGCATCCCCTGATAATATATTGAAATATATATAATTGCTGATATCCAACCACTTTTGACCAACTGAAATGACAATTTCACATGTTCAATTTACTATAAAAATTCTTCCATTTCTATATTATGAACTATTTTTTGACACACCAAGACAAATGTTCTGTTACTCTGTTACCCACATTGCAGATGCTGTAAAGGAGACACGAACTGACATCAGTAATGGACTCCAGTTACCACCCTAATACATCTTTGTATTTTCTTCAAAAGTCTGACAGGTAGAATAACACGCTAGAATTTTATCCTTTATTTTTATCATATTACTTATCTATATGACCATCTTACAGGGAAAGAACATGGGAGGAAAGTGTGTTCAGTTAAATATTATTCAAGAAAGATCTATTTCTTTCAGTCATTTATAAGGAGAAAACTAATAAACCTTAACTGTTTGAATTTAAAAGGTATTTGCCATGACCTCTGCATCAATCTAGAAAATGAAGGGATATTCATCAAATTTATTGTACAAACTGTAATTTTTATAGAGACTTCTGTATAGCTTAGCCATTATTGCTACAAATGTTGGAGTCTGCCAAGTTCACATACTTGAGTAAATTTTAGTCAGTCTTCCATTTTTGAAAGTGTAGGAGAGTAAAAATTGTTTTCCTCCTACCTTTCTAAATTCTTCTGGCTGGACTAATAAGCAAAATAAAATGAAACAGAAAATACATTGAGTCAATTATTACCCCTGCTAAGTAGGGGTAATAATTGAATCTTCCTCATATATTCAATTATTACCTCTCAATTATCAAGATAATTGAGATAATACATATAAAATGTATTTAATACAAACACATAATAAATTTTCAATTAAAAGTAGTTTTATAGCTTTTTAAAAAACAATTTCTTGTTCTTTTAGCTTAAGTCCCTAATCATGAGATAGAGCCTGAAAACCAGAATTGCAAAATAGACAACCCTTTACAATTTGGGTGGGAAAAGGAAGAGAAAATATCTCACTCTAGAGTCTCTATGAAGGGGCCCAGTGATTCAGCATTTGGGCAACATTTTCACTTGCTCTTCAATCCCAGTGATTACAGAGCCAAATGAAGTAGAGAGTGAATGATAGGGCAGAGGAGAATTCCTTCACCTCCAAATTACATTCAGGGACCATTATTTTCTCTGTGCAGATGAGAAACAATTAGCATTATTTTTAGTAGATTATATATCAGGGTTTATAAACTGACCTTGTAAGATTAAAAAATGCATTCACCCTCAGTTGACCTTGAAAATATAAAATAGATATACGTACAGTTGAAAAAACTTCATTTGGGCTTACCACAGCTACAAGTAATCTTTCCTGGTCAGCTGCTGAAGCAGCCGTTGAATGGCAGTGGGCAGAATTTCAGGCTTGGGTCATCCTCAGGTAAGGAGAAGTAGATGCTCAAAAACTATTGCTCAGCAGCTAAACGAGGATGAACCAACATAACAAATCAAAGGACAAAACTTGACATTTTCTGCATAAAAATCTAAGATGTGAATCTTTAAGCCATGCCAGTGCAAAACCCCTCTGAACTCTTGGAAGTTTTTCCTTGAAGACTCCCAAATATTTATTCCCAAATCCGAAGGGCAGGCATAGCCAAAGGTACCTGCAGCTGACCAGGGCCCATCATTCAAGGGGTGTTAAATGCCTACTCTGTCCACTTTGGGCACCAGAATGTTAAGTGTAATTATCATTTTAGAAACCCCTTTCTTAATATTTGATCAACTTTTCCATAAAGAGAAGAAAAAAATATATTTGCCTGAGTCTAGAACATGTCAAGAGACTACTTTTCTTTTCTCAACTAGTTCTGAAATTATCCCTCCCAACTAGAAAGCAAGTCAATATAGCCCAATCGAAAAGATCCCAAGCTAGGGATTAGATTCCAACTCTGCACTTACAGGCTTTTGACATTGGACAAGTTGCCTTGGTTTAAAAATTCATAAAGTGGCTGTAATAACAATTCTTGCCAAAATGCCTGGCCCATATAATTCTGCTTAATAAATGTTGTTTCCTTTGATTATTTTTATTTTTTCTTTGATTATTTTTAAACTAGAGGCAGGCCCAGTGCACGAAATCGTGTGCAGGTAGGGTCCCTAGGCCTAGCCTGCGATCAGGGCCATCTTCCACCTGCCCGTCAGTCCCCAGTCCCGCCCTGCCACCACCCACCTCAGGTCCCCCGTGGCCATCCAGCAATTGGAGCCTGCAGTTGCGAGGAGGGACCGAGAGGTGGTCAACGCACCTCATAGCAACTGGTCGATCAGTCGTTCTGGTCATTATGCTGTTATGGTCACTGGCCTTTTATTATTTAGGATTATTTTACTTAATCCCATTGAAATCTCCTCATCTGGCAACCAGCTCTGCATAATTCCTTGTCCTTTGCTGAATCCTCCTGCAGTCCATGTTGGTTATAATCAGCAAAGAACTCTATGTTTGTCTACAATTGCTCAAATGTCAGGGTTTTCATTAAATCTTTCTACCACTCTGGCCATTTATGTCCCCATTAGCTAGTGCACAGATTCATGTATTGGTGATGATTTGCTCACCTCTAATCACCACTCTGAAAACGTCTGCTGCTGTCTAGTAAAACCTTTTCTCTCTGTTACTCCAGGCTCAACAGGAAGAAGAGTTTCCTGGTTTGTCCTGCCTTTGGCTGATGCCACCCTGAGGCATTCATCTATTACTAAATTAAAGGTGACCTCATGGTGCTCACTTCAGCAGCATATATACTACAATTGGAATGATTCAGAGAAGATTAGCATAGCCTCTTCACAAGGATGACACACCAACTCATGAAGCATTTCATAAGTTTGAAACAGGCACTTTCATATATTGTAATGAAAGTGAGAATGGTAAAACTCCAGAATGGTGAATCCAACAATAGCTTCCAACATGAGAAATGCCCCCTTGAGCCAGCAATCCTAAGTCTAGAAATCTATCCTTCAGATATACTTTTTTCACACATATGAAATGATGTATTTACAAGTGTTTTGTTTTTTTTAACCAGGTATTGTTTGTAATTGCAAAGGATTAGAAAAATATAAGTCTATCAAGTGGGAACTGATTAAGAAGTTTGTTACATCTATACAATGGATTATAATAAAAACAGAAAATGAGAATGTTCTTTATATATTAGTGTAGGAAGATAGCCAAAATATACAATAAAAATACTGCTTAAAATTACCTCTTAAACTCAGACAACAGAATTGTGATTACCAGAGGGAAAGGAGGTGGGGGGAGGTAGAAAAGGGTTAAGGGGGGATAAATGATGACAGAATAAGACTTTGGGTGGTGAACACAGTACAATATACAGATGATATATTATAGAATCATATACCTGAAACCTATATAATTTTATTTAACCTATGTCACACCAATAAATTCAATATATTTTTTAAAATACTGCTTCAAGTTATAGAACTATGGTATGTCTTAGGTTAACTTTCATATAAAAAATGGGGCATGAGAATATATATTCATATTTCCTTGTATTTCCATAAAGAAACAAAATAGCCTGGTCAGTGTGGCTCAGTGATTGAGCATCAACCTATGAACCAGGAGGTCACGGTTTGATGACCAGTCAGGGCACATGCCTGGGTTGTGGGCTTGATCCCTAGTGAGGAGCATGCAGGAGATAGCCAATCAATGGTTATCTCTCATTATTGATGATTCTGTCTCTCTCTTCTCCCTTCTTCTCTGAAATCAATAAGAATATATTAAAAATAAATAAATGATTACCTACATTAGGCATAGATAATTATGGCCAGCAGGCTTGCTGTCTATTTTTATAAGTAAAGTTTTATTGGAATACAACCATACCATTTGTTTCTGTGTTACTATGGCTGCTTTTGTACCTCAATTTCAAAGCTGATTAATAGCAACAGAGATCACATGGCCTACAAGCCTAAAATATTTATTACTTGGCCCTTTAAAGAAAAGTTTGTCGACTCTTGACCTATAGAAAAGGAAAATGCATAGGGACAGGAAGCAAGAGTTCTCAATAAACACACTTTTTAACATGGCTTTGGTTTTTGAACCTATGAATTAATGTATTGTATTTTTATAAAAATAAAAACAAAATCAATGAAATCTGGTTTGCATCTTCTGGGTAAGAAACAAACAATAATAAATCTAGAGAAGGAATTTGTTTCTACTTGGAATATACCTATTTCTTTTTCTTTTTTTAAAAAAACCATTTATCTTTATTGTTGAAAGTATTACAGATGTCCCCTTTCCCCCCTCTAGACCCCCTCCATCCTGCTCCTTCCCCCTCCCCAGGCCTTCACCACAGTATTGTCTGTGTCTATGGGTTATACATATATGCATATAAGTTCCTTGGTTAATCTCTTCCTGCCTTCCCCTCTTCTGTCTGAAATACATCAGTCTGTTGCATGCTTCAATGTCTTTGGGTTTACTTTGTTCATCAGTTTATCTTGTTCATTAGAGTCCACATATGAGTGAGAGCATGTGATACTTGTCTTTCTCTGACTGGCTTATTTCACTTAGCATAATATTCTCCAGGTCCCTCCATCTGTCTCAAAAGGTAAGAGGTCCTTCTTTTTTACAACTGCATAGTATTCCATTGTGTAATCTATTTTTTAACAAACATTTGTGAAATTAAAAATCTTTTTTGCGCACATGCCTCAGTTGCAGGCCCGATCCCCTGTGTGGGGCATGCAGGAAGCAGCCGATTAATGATTCTTTCTCATCATTGATATTTCTATCTCTCTCTCTCTTTCCCTTCATTTATTTTTTAAAGTAAACTTATATAATTCATTTTAAAGTGAAAAAATTATATATGGCTACTTCCTGTGTTACACTCAAAAAGCAATCGCATACACAGTAGCTTGAAGTGCTCCTCTTTGGCCACTTTATAAACTTATATGAAGCCTACTAAGTGCCAGGCAGTGTGCTAGACAAGTAGTGAAAATTACAATTGTTGATTTATGATTAGAGCCTTTTAATCTAATATACATTGAGCTCTCATTATGCGTCATTACTATTCTTAGTGCTGTATATACATTGTCTCAATCTTCACAACATCCCAAATTTAAAACTTCAGCCCGGTCTTTCCAGAGTTCCAGACTCATAGCTAACTGCCTACTCAACTTCTCCATTTAGATGTCTAATAGACATCTCAAACTCAACTTCTCCAAAACTGAACTGTTGGTCGTTTCCCTCACACACATTCCTGCTCCATCCACAGCCTTCTTCATCTGGTTGGATAGTAATTCCATCCTTCCAGTTGGTTAGATTGAAACACTCAGAGTCCTCCTTAACATGTTTTTTCCTCTCACATAGCATATTTTATCTATAAAATTACCTATAAAATTTTCTGTAATCTGGCCACTTCTTACTATATCCACTACTGCCACCCTGTTCTGATATTCTGGGCCACCATTTTCTCTCACCTAGATTACTATAATAGCCTCCTCACTAATGTCCTTGTTTCTCCTCTTGCTCCTTTACAATGTATATCCCACATCACCATCAGAAGTATTCCTTTACATTTAAGTTTGATCATGTCACTCCTCTTCTAAGTACCCCACAATGGTTCCCATTTTCATTTTGAATAAAGGTTATTGTCCAAGTCTTTATTCATCAGAGGCCTACCCTAACCATCCTATTTGAAAGAAAAATTCTGGTCCAGCTGGCGTGGCTCGGTGGTTGAGCATCTACCTATGAACTAGGAGGTCATGGTTCAATTCCAGGTCAGCGCATATGCCCAGGTTGCAGGCTCTATCCCCAGTAGGGGAAATGCAGGAGGCAGCAAATCAATGATTCTCTATAACTGTTGTTTCTCTCTCTCTCTCTCTCTCTCTCTCTCTCTCTCTCTCTCTCTCTCTCTCTCCCTTCCTCTTTGAAATCAATAAAAAACATTTAAAATAATAAATAAAAAAATTCTGTCCTCCCAACTCCCACCCGAACACTATCCATCCCCTTCCCTTGTTCTATAGTTTATTTTTCATATCATTTTATACTTTTAACATTATATAATTTTCCTATTTATGTTTCTTGTTTATTATCATATGTCCATGTGGTAAGAGATAGTCTCAAATAATTGTTGAATTAATGAACAATTTCTGGAGATGTAGGTATTATTTCTTTCTGCATTGTACAGAAGGGGAAACAAAGGCTCAGACAAGTAAATTGATTTGCCCCAGGGTCAGAAAATTAATCAGGGAAAGGGAAAGAAATTAAACCCAGGTACCTCAGATTCTAAAGCTCATAGTCCAAACCATCCAACAACGTCATACAATTTATAATATAGTGCCTGCCATGTTAAACTGTGTGTTGATTGCTCAGACACAAAGGTCAGCAGTTGTCATGGAACTTGAATGTAGCTTTCCAGAGAATAGAGCAAGCAAGTGATGAAATGGTGCCATTCAGCTTGACAGTTTCTGATATACCCCTATCTGGATCATGGGAAGAAGGCATACTTGAAGGTTTTTACCATCAACCTACATTTTCTTCTTCACTTATTTGCACAATCATGTTAATGATACCTAGGCCAAGTCAAATAAAACATTTCCAACTGAAAGAGTTACAGAGTCACTTCATGAGTAAATATCCATTATAGTTTCATGACAAAGCATGCTGGATGTGTTTAGGCAGCATCTTTTGGGCAATAAAGCCAAGGAAGTAGAAAACTGTTAAAATGTAGATTGAGAGTAAGCCTTTAGCCCCTCCCTTTAAGGTGGGCTCCAACTTCTTATGCAGCCTAAGAGGCAGAAAGTGTTCTGAAAGAATTCACAAAGTTTTCACAGAATTACTGTGATCTGGTAATTCAACTCTTACAAATGCCTACTAAATGCTTTGTGTAGTGAAAGCACTTATAGCATGGTGGCATTCCGAATGTGCCTGTAGTGCAGCTCCTCCTGGGCTAGGGGCTGGCGGGCTATTGGGGAATTTGTCCTTCATATTTCCATGTCATTTGTCATTGTCTGCTCATGGCCCAGTGGGTGTAAAGTAAGCAAGAGCCTTTTTTTGGGGGGTGCGGGGGTCGGGAAGAGCCTTTTGAACTGGGTTCTATAGCCCCTTAGATGCTAACTAAATTCTGCATGATATTTTACAGGTGAATTTAAGACTACAGATACTTTTAGAAAAGTGCTAATATTTTTTAAATAAGCTTTTCTGATAGCTGATTCTGTATCCAGTCTTTCTCTCATCTCCTCATCTCAATATTATAGTCTTTTCTTTTGCCTATAGTGCAAGCAATGGAAAAATATAAAGGCTTAGAAAACTGATTCTAGATCAAAGTATCCAAATTCAAATCCTGACTCAGCCATTTACTATGAGTTCCTGGGCTTGTTAGTTAACCTTAACCTGATTAATCTATTCAGTCATTGGTAAAATGGGCTATTTTGAGAATTTAATGGGAGGATGTATTTAAAATGTTTAATACAATATTGACATATTATACTCTTATTTTTATATGCTTGCAAGTATGAGGCAGTGCAATGAGATGAAGCACAGACTTGAAGTCAGCAGGCCTCCAAGCTAGAATTCCAGTTTTGTCCTGGAATACTGTGCAACTCTAAGTTAGGAAACTTAAACCTCCACCATCAATTTCTTTTATCATGAAATGAGAGGATTGAACTAAGTAATCTTTAAGTTTTCTTCCAGTTCTCACAATGAATAATGTTCTGTGATATTCTATAATAAGGACCAATCTAGAAAAAAGTTATAATAATATTTAATTCTGGGCCTAAAATATATTTTACTTCATAAGGAATGCTGTGAAAAAAAGCAAAATTTTATTATACACATATAAGATATATTTTTAGTTTTACTCCCTTGATATTTGCTTTCTTGTTGCAAATTACACCACCCCCTTGAAATGGCTCATTGCTTACAAATCAGCATGAATTTTGCTTCGTGACAATTTGCTTCATAAATATAGACACATTATGGAACTTTCCCACTCATAATTCAATATGTTTTTCTCTTCAGTATAAAGATTATTTCACTTCAAAAAGTACAAATCTTTGAACTAGAAAACAAATGAGTGTTGTTTTATGTTGTCTCATGGGGATAAAGAATTTACCATATATTAAGTTCTTGGGAAATAACAAAAGTTGGATTGAGCCAGTGATCATTTAACATAGGGAAAGTGACCTTATCCAACTAGAGATAGAAATGGGGAGAAGACCTTCTGTGTAGGTCTACCAGGTGTACCAGTGAATAATGCGGATTATGTAATCAAAGAAAACACGATAATTTCAAGAGAAACATCAAAAGTGCTTTATTCAAAGTAATGTCCATCACTAGCTACACATTTCCCCCACCTTTGGGGTAATTTGTGGATACTGTCCCAATAGAACTTTTCTTGTTTTGAGGCAAACCAGTCAGAGACCCAATTTTCCACTTCTTCGTACGTTTTGAAGTGCTGCTCAGAAAGTGCGTGTGCCATGGATCGGAACAAGTGGTAATCTGAAGGAGCAAGGTCTGGTGAATACAGCGGGTGGGTTAATACTTCCCAGGCAAGATCTTTTAACGTGTCTTTAACTGGTTTTAAGTGTGTGATGGTGCATCATCATGAAGCAAAATTACTTTGCCGTGTCTTCTGGCACATTCTGGTTGTTTTATGATCAAAGCGTGGTTCAAATTGATTATTTGTTGTTGGGAGCGATCAGTATTAATGGTTTCACCTGGTTTTAGAAGCTCATAATACACCACACCTCCCTGATCCCACCAAACGCAGAACATTGTCTTTTTTTCTGAAGCAATTTGACCTTGCAGTCGATGTTGATGGTTGACCCGGATCAACCCATGATTTTGTGCCTTTGGGATTCTCAAAATAAATCCACTTTTCATCGCCAGTCACAATTTGATGCAAAAAAGACTTTCTTTCATGCCATTGAAGCATCATTTTACTGATGACTTTTCAGTTTTCCATTTGTCTTTCATTCAGTTGATGTGGCACCCATTTTCCTTCCTTTAAAATCTTTCCCATTGTTTGTAAACGATCGGAAATTGTTTGCTGAGCAACATTTAATCTTTCTGGAAGTTGTTTTTGAGTTTGACACGCATCCTCATCCAATAATGCTTGTAATTGTTGGTCTTCAAACTTTTTCTGTTGACTGGACGTTCTTTATCTTTCACACCGAAATCATCACTTTTAAAGCATTTAAACCAGCATTTACAAGTACCTTGAGATGCAGCATGTTCACCATAAGCTTCCCGAAGTATATGATAACTTTCAGCAGCACTTTTCTTCAAAATAAAGTAATGAATTAAAACTTCCTGCAAATGCTCTTTTTTTGGCATGAAATTCAACATTTTTAAGCACAAAAAGATCTATGATGTTAAAACCTTCAGCAAATTTGACATATGAAGTTTGAAGCTTGCTATCAATACAACAAAATAGCATACATATCAAATCACATATATATCAACATATGTGTAACTCCATCTATTGAAAAAACCCACATTATTAAACAATACACCCTAAAATTTTCATAACTGATCAGATTTAAGAATGAAAAGTGCTGTATTAGTTAGCTTTGCTTTGTAACAAATGACCCAAGAATCTCAGTGGTCTACAGTGAAAAATGTTTATTTATCACTTACATTATATATTAGCTTCAGATTGGCAGCAGCTCTGGTATGTTCCATGTGATTTATTCCTTCCTGGATCCAGGCTGAGGAGCAGTCCACAATCTGGGCCTACTCTCTGGCAGGGGGGAAAGCAAGAGAGCTTATGAAACCACGGGATGGCTCTTAGAGATTTTCCTTAGAACTGGGGTACTGTCAGTTGTGTTCATATTTGTTTAGACAAAGCATATCATGTGACCAAACCTAATATCATCAGAGCAAGGATGTATACTTTTGACACAGAAAGGTATTGCAAATCACATGGATATGAGCAGGTATATAAACTCCTCTTACAAGAAGGAGCCAGGGAGTAATTAAGAACAATGATACTGTTGGAGGAGGCTAAAACAGCACCAGGTGTTAGACTAGCGGGGTCAGATGGGACCTTGGTTCAGCAACTTCAGTACAGTGGGGCCTTGACTTACGAGTGTCCCGACTAACGAGTGTTTTGAGATACCAGCTGTCTCTCTGCAGATTTTTTGCATTGAGTTGATAGAGTAATTTGAGTTAACGAGCTCCTTAACAAGCTCCTTAACGAGCTCGGTCTCTGAACAAATCAAACTCATAAGTCAAGGCCCCACTGTATACTCATAAATCTAGTTCATGTATTTTCTTTGCTAGCTAGTAAACTCCGTGAAGACAAGGCCATGTCTATTTTACTAACCTGTTCTCAGCATTGTGCTTGAAATATTGTAGCTGCTAAAAAATATTGTTTAATTAAAGAATGAAGAAATAGCCCTGGCTGGTGTGGTATAGTTGGTTGGGCATTGTCCCATACACCAAACGGTTGCTGGTTTGATTCCCTGTCAGGGCACATGCCCAGGTTGGAGGCTCAATCCTCGGTAGGGGGCATGCAGGGGGCACATGTTTTTCTCTCTCTCTCCCTCTCTCTTCTTCTTTCTCTAAAAATCAATAAAATTTAAAAAAAAGAAGAATGAAGGAATAAACTGAAATAGACTGAATGAATAGCATTTTACCCTTTTTGCTTGGAATGGTAGAGGAAAAGTACCCACAGATTGGTGAAAGGCTCCATAAAGCTAACGCAGAGCTCAGAAGTAGATTTAGTGACTGGGGTCTATTGGATGACACTTTTCCCCCCCTCTCTAAATTGACATGTCTGTGTTCTGTACAACTGTGGAGAAATCCATTTGATTAAAATGAAGGTTCTGGTTAGTAGTGATATTTAGAGCTGATTCCTCTCATCAGAAAAATATCTCAAAAGTCTTTCCTGGGTTGCAAATAGGTTTCCACATAGTGGACTGAAATCTCCTTAACGAAACAAAAAGAGAGAAAGCTTTCTAGGCCAATGTTCCCCTCGTTAAACTTCAGACCCACCCACTAAAAGAGAAAACTTTGAAATTAATTAGTACATGAGAGTTTTATATTTTGTTGGCTTGATGCTGTTCTGGAAAACAATAGAATTATATCTACAAGCTAAAAACAAACTGCCTATTTTTTTTTTCCCAAGAGAAACACTTTGTTATACCTTGAATGTTAAAGCATTTTCCTCCCACTTATTTTTGAGCTTTTGAATGTGTATTAATCACCAACATACCCAAGGAGGCAGAGATAATTATCTCCTTTATAATAATGATAATGTCAAGGGAGACAAAATGACTTGCTGATGCGGAGTGAGGCAGAAACAAAGTCCTGGTTTCCTAATTAACAGGCCGCTGGCCTTACTGCCCAGGATTCTGGCTTTGATATCGGTCCTCTTCCCACTGGGTGCTGCTGGGGGTGGAGTTCTTACAATATCCCAATAAAATGAATTTTCTGAGACTTGCATGGGAGGATGAATGATTTTTATTCATGTGGAATTAAATCCCTGTGTTTCTGAAGTCCCATTTCCCTTAGTTCAGTCATAGAAGTATAGCTGAGGTTTCAGTAAAGCTAGAAGCAAAGCTAGTGTCTAGAATTTCCTTTCATGTTGCAGCCAGGTTCAGTACAGTATCAGGATAGTTGCAGTCCATTAGTCCATTTTGTGTGTACGTCCACATGGCCATGGGACACACAGCAGAATGCCAGGAGCTCAAGTGTGAGCCATGAGCCAAGCATGCCAGGAGGAACCAAGAAAGTGAACCTCTTTGTTCAGGGGATTCTATATCGCAAATTTTTGTGCACTTGCATTGGCTACGCCCATTCTGGCCAATGACCTCTGTTTCCAGGTGTGACTGACAGCAAGCACCTATCCTAGTCATCCCAACTTTACTGGGCATGTTTCTATTTTCTCTCTGTCCAGTCCCCTTCCTCCAATGTTTTGCAAAGAACATGCCTATAATGTCTGGCCTTTGTTCCTTTCCTATTATTAATAACTAGCTAATTATAATGGTATCAGTTTTATTTCATGTTCCTTGGCACTGTTGGGCAGCTTGGATAGGGTGATAATATATTCTATATTGTTGCAGCTCTGGTGAACCCCTACTGCCTCTATGTTATTTGCAGACTATAATTACATAGTAGTAATCTTGAAAACTAACAATAGTGGGAACAGAGTCATGCAGATGCATATTCACATAATCATTTGCTATGCCATTTATAGCTTCTTTGAGCAGATAAGATCAAAAGGCAGCACATAGCCAGAGCATGTCTGCTGCAACTACCACGTAGGATGAAACCCAGTGTGTGAGAGGCAAGAAAAACAGAGAGCTACACACTGTTCATTCATTTTCTCCTCCTCTGCCCACTATATATATATATATATATTTATATATATTTATATATATTTATACACACACACACACACACACACACACACACACACACACACTCTAGAGGCATGGTGCACAAAATTAGTGCAGGGAGGTGGGGGTTTCCCTCAGCCCAGCCTGCACCCTCTCCAATTGGGGATCCCTGTGGATCAGGCCTAAACTGGCAGTTGGACATTCCTCTCTCAATCTGGGACCGCTGGCTCCTAACTGCTCACCTGCCTACCTGCCTGATTGCCCCTAACTGCCTCTGCCTGCCAGCCTTATCACACTTAACTGCCTTCCCTTGCCAGCCTGGTTGCCCCCAACTGCTCTCCTTTTCAGGACTGATCTTGCCCCCCCAACTGCCCTCCCTTGCTGGCCAATTTGGTTCTGATCAGTCACTTCCTATGCCAGCATCAAAAGCTCCACCTCCTAGGCAGCTATTGGCTCCCCACAGCACCCATATTTGGTTCTGATTGGTGGGTTTCAATGCCAGTCAGCATCAAAAGCTCCACCTGATAGACAGCCATTGGCTCCCCACAGCATCCAGATTTGGTTCTGATTGGTTGGTTTCTATGCCAGTCAGCTTGAGAAGCTCCACCTTCTAGGCAGCCATTGGTTCTGCACAGCACCCACATTTGGTTCTGATTGGTTGGTTCCAATGCCAATCAATGTCAAAAGCTCTGCCTCCTAGGCAGCCATTGGTTCTTCACAACACCTACATTTGGTTCTGATTGGACGGTTCCTATGCCAGTCAGTGTCAAAAGCTCCTCCTTCTAGACAGCCATTGGTTCTTCACAGCACCCACATTTGGTTCTGATTGGTGGGTTCCTATGCCAGTCAGCATCTCTGGGCTTATCTCTGGGCCTGATCAGAGAGGCAGAGCTGAAGAGCAGCCCCCAAGAAAAGCCTGACTGTTGGCAAAGCTCTGAAAGAAAGAGGGAGAGAAAGAGAGAGGCAAATACTGATCAACAGGTGCCACTGAGGCTGTGGATCAGACCCTGCCTCTCTCTCTGGGTCTCAGCCCCCTGGCCAGTCAGTGCTGGGTCACCAGGCTGCAGCGGGACAGTCAGTGCTGGGTTGCCACAGCACTGACTGAAGGACTTCCGAGTTGGTCAGCCTTTGGTCGTGATCGGTTGTTGCAACCCTGGCCTTTTATATATTATAGTTCTGTGGTCGGCAAACTGTGGCTCACAAGCCACATGTGGCTCTTTGGCCCCTTGAGTGCGGCTCTTCCTAAGTCTTATGAGTACCCTAATTAAGTTAATAACAATGTACCTACCTATATAGTTTAAGTTTAAGAAATTTGGCTCTCAAAAGAAATGTTAATCATTGTACTGTTGATATTTGGCTCTGTTGACTAAAGAGTTTGCCAACCACTGGGATAATTGATATTATTACAGATATCTGCCCACTTAAAAATTTTTTTTTCTCTATACACAAGGACAGTTGAAATGCAAAGAAAATTGTTGTTGGCTATTTTGACCAAGCCAAAAATATGCTTCTCCTATCAGTGTGCCAAAATAATCAATTCATTCCCACTTCACCCCTTGGCTGATCAATCCTGAATGATAGAAATAAAAATTTTACAGGAAAATAGATAGCTTTTTATTTTTGTATTCTTATTATTGAGCAGAGATGTGAGTTGTTTCCTTTGTTATCAATGTCTCTCTCTCTCTCTCTCTCTCTCTCTCTCTCTCTCTCTCTCTCTTGGATATTTCTTGCCAATAACCATGCCTAATTTTTCTCTCATAGCAAAACTCTTCAAAAGTATTAGATATATTAGCTTTTTGAAGTTTATTTTTTATTTTATCTTGAGCCCACTTCAGGCAGGTCTTGCCATGACCTGTTTATTAAATTGGCTGTGTCAAGGTTACTAATAAAGCCCATATTGTTAATTAAATTCATTGATGAATACTCAGTGCTCATCTAATTGACCTTTCAGCAGCATTTGACACAATTGGTAGCCCATTGTCCTCTAAATACTGTTTTTCAAGATGCCATACACTTAATATTCTCCTTTCTCACTGGTGAGTTCTCCATTTCCTTGTCTCATTCTTCCTCATCACCCCGATCTTAAAACACTCAAGATACAATGGGTTCAGTACTTGATCCTCTTCCTTCACCTATCTAAACTCGTGTCTTTAAAAAAATTCTACATATTGAATGACTCCCAAATGAGTATCTCCAGCCCAGACCTCTCCTCTAAAATTCAGGTTAATATAGCAAGCTTTATGTTCTATGCCTCTACCTGGATGTTTTATAGGCAATCTCAAACATATTCAAAATTGATATTCTGATAAACACCCCTAAACATGCTATTTCAGAAGTCTTCCTCATTTTAATTAGTGGCAAGGTAATTCTTCCCTTAAACCAAATCCTTACAGTCACCAAATCACTAGAGTCATCTTTTACCTTCTGTTTCTTTCACACACCAAATCCAGATCCATCAGCAAGCAAATCCTGTCTGCTCTACCTTCAAAATATAGTCTATCCAGAATCTTACCATCTTCCATCACCTCCACTGCAATAATCTGGTCCTTCATTATTACTATAGCATCCAAACTGATCTTCCTACTTCCACCGTTGTCTCCTTTCCATCTCTTCTCAGCAGAATAGTCTGAATGACGCTAACTCATGTCATGCCCCTACTTCAGAGGCTTCCAATGAAAGAGGGGAAATTTAAAAAGCATCTTGAAAGACTTCTACTACTCTTCAAGTAAAGCCAAAGTAAACTGATACATGATCTAGCCCCCTTTACCTATCTCACGTCATCTCTTATTACTCTCTCCATTTATCACTCTACTCCATTGTTCCCAAGAGTGTGTATGCACCAGGTATACACCTGCCCAATGGCTTTGCACTTATTGTTTTCTCTACGTGGGAAAATTTTTATGCAAATATCTAGTAATTCACTCCCATACTTCATCCATGTCTTTATTCAACAGTCAACTTCACTGTAAGGCCTTCTCTGGCCACCTGATAAAAAATGTAAAAATTACTTTTTCCCTTCTGAACTTATTACTACCCAGAATATTACATACTTTAATTTTGTTGTTTACTTTCTGTGTCCTTCCACTAGGCTCAGAAAGTTAGAGATATTATTTCTGTTCTGTCTCTTTTTGGCACACAGAAGTGCTTATTCAGATTAGTTGAATGAGTGACCAAATAAATTAATTAACTTTGGAGTAATAACAAACTAATATTTTATATAATATAGCAATTAGCTCCTGCTGACTAATAAACCACCCTGAAAGTTAGTGGTTTAAAACAACAGCTATTTACTTAGCTCATTATTGTCTTTATTAACAATTTTGTCTGAACTCAAACTAGACAGTTCTGGTCCTGGCTGGGCTAACTACTGCATTTTGGTCATCTACAGGTCAGCTAGGTAGTTTTCAGTCTTAGTGAAGAAAACATTGGCAATTAGGTCACATGCTTGTCATCACTGAGAAAGCTATTTCAAACTATTCACCTGATACCTGGAAAGAGAGCAAAAATATGCAAGGCCTTTCAAGACTAGGTTTGGAACAGGCACGATATCAGTTTAGCAACATTCAATTGATCAAAGACATACCAAGAATTGCTCAGAGTAAAAGGATGGGGAAATAAACACTTAATGGAAGGTGTTTCAAAGTCATAGCGCAAAGGTGCATGGATATAAGGAGGGACATAATTTCAGCCATTTTGCAAATAATCTACAACTGCAGGCTAGCAAGGGAAGATCAGAAATTCTCTCGAGATAGCTTTGTGGATTAGAAACATCACCAACTCCCCTGAGTGGTTTAGTTTAAAACAAGAATCAATAATTTCTTAGTATCCATGAATCTTTCAATGAGACCATACTTTCCATTTAAGTAACATGATCTTATACCTCTTTATGCAATTTTTTTTCTTTATGCAATTTATGACTCTGGATCAATATTATGAAACAACATAAGATAATGGAATAATAATAGCAATTTTCAACATTGACTTCCATTTTTCAAATATATTTATATAGCAAATACCTTTGGAAAATAAAGATACTGACTCTTTCCAGAGCAAAGAGCAGGTTTGTTTACTCTCCAGTGTAAAAAAGGTAATATCTCCTAATAGGGCAAAGTTCAAGTAGGTCTGTTTGCTGCCCAGTGTAAAAGATCTGATTCCCTGAGCTCAGTGTTCTTCAGCATTGATGCAAAGCAGGTACATGTGCAGAATTCATGCAGGGCCACTCCATAGCACCCCATGGAATTTGATGGCAAGGGGAACTAATATGAGCCTGAGATCACTGTGCTGTGAATAATAAAGTCTTATGATTCTGACCAGTGGTCCTTTGTTTTCTGCCAGTATCCATGAAATGCAGCAAGTTAGTTCACATTGGTTAGCTTGCAAGTATGGTAAAATTCCAGAACCTTCACAGTTCATATATTTTTATAATGTACATCATTTAAATATGTATACATTTATTATTTAAATCATATGAGCACACACCAGGTTGTTTACAAATATGGTAAACATAAAAACATCACCACTTTTCTTTGAGTCTCTACATTATAATCTATTGTAGTATGGCTACATAGGGAACAAATATCTTACATAAAAGTGAACTGTTCTAGCCCAGCCAGTTGTAGCTCAGTGGTTGAGCATTGACTTATGAACCAAGAGGTCATAGTTTGATTCTTGGTCAGGGCACATGCACAGGTTGCGGGCTCTATCTCTAGTCAGGGGCGTGTAGGAAGCAGCAGATCAAATATTCTCTCTCATCACTGATGTTTCTATCACTCTCTCCCTCTCCCTTCCTCTCTGAAATCAATATATATATATATATATATATATATATATATATATATGTAATTTAAAAATGAACTCTTCTAAATTTTTCTGTATGTAGTTTGCTCTCTAAAATAATGTGAACTTTTTAAAAAAATATATATTTTATTGATTTTTTACAGAGAGGAAGGGAGATGGATAGAGAGTTAGAAACATCGATGAGAGAGAAACATCGACCAGCTGCCTCCTGCACACCCCCCACTGGGGATGTGCCCGCAACCAAGGTACATGCCCTTGACCGGAATCGAAGCCAGGACCTTTCAGTCCGCAGGCCAACGCTCTATCCACTGAGCCAAACCAGTTTGGCATGTGAACTTTTTAAAATCACAAATGTATACAAATAAAAAACTTCTTGCTTACAAAATGCTATTTCATCTCAGCAATGTACATACTAAAATTAATATGATAAAGAGAATATTAATAACTCTGTACTCAAGAAGACATGAAAATTCATAAAACATTTCATATTTTGAAGAAAAAGAATAATAGAATGTATATGACTAAAATAAGAGAAGGCAAGAATGAAGAGAAAAAGGAAGGTAAAAAAGTTGGGTTCAATAAAAAACTAATAAAGCAGTAGATAGAAGCCAAATATGTAGATAATTACTTTAAATACAATTGATAATATAATTAAAAATCTAAAACTGTCAGTGTGGATTAAAAATATATATGTTCTTTAACTATGAATCAAGGGACACATATTATATATAAGGACACAGATGTTTAAAAATAAAACATACCATGTAAATACATACCATGTAAGCAGTAATCAATAGAAAAATTGCTATGGCTATAATAATATGAGACAAAAATACTTTATGGTAAGACACTTTACTGGAAAATGAAATGGGCATTGTGTAATAATAAAAAGTCAGTCCAAAATTCCACTGGAGGAGCATTCTTCAAATACTTGACCATTAATCCTCAGAACTGGTACGTTTATCAAAAACAAGAAAAGCCTAAGTCTAAGGAGATATGATGACTAAAATGTAAGGCGGTATCCTGTATGGGGAACAGTAAAAGTATATTAGGGAAAAAACTAAGGATATATGAACAAAGTATAGAGTTTAATTAATGTATCAATATAGGCTAACTAATTATGGTAAATGTACCATGCTCTTATAAGAATTTATTGTAAAAATGATACCTAACACAGTTATTTTATATCCAGCTTCAAAAAAACGTAGAAAATCAATAAAGAAAAAGAGAAGATAGGGGCATAGGTAAATGCAGTACTCCCATCCTCCCACAACTAAATCAAAATTACAACTACACTACAGAATAACCATATCCAGAATCACCTGAAATCTAGCTCAAGAGAAGTCCTACAACTAAGGATATAGAGAAGAAGACACATCAAGACTAGTAAGAGGAGCAGAGACAAGAAACAGGCTGTTCCCACACTAAGGTATGGTAGTTAACAATCAGAGGGGATATCTTGCCTGCAGAGGACCCCTGAGGTGCTAGGAATCCCAACCTCACACCAACCCCCCCAGCCCAGGGTTCCAGTCCTGGGAAGAGAAGCCCTCATAACTGCTGGGGATTGTGGCTGAGTGAGATGAAGGGCTGCTGGATTGCCAGGCAGTTCCTCTTAAAGCTCATGGGCTTATTCAGACTCATTCCCTCTGAGTTCCATAGCTGGACAGAAGCATGAAAGGCACCAGAGACAATACAGGAAGGAACTGAATTGTCTGGCATCAGAACAAGAGCTGGAGGGGTATTTTTCTCCCAGACAGGAATGCTAGCAGTGGCCATTGTTCCTTGATAAGCCCCCACACACAAGCAGAGCCCGCAGGTGGGCACCTGTGTCTCCATCAACCTGGCTATCACTGTTTGCCCTATCCTGGTAATTCCCTGAGACCCCCACCCCACCCAACTTTTGGGCTCAGTTAAGCTGTTTCCAGTGGCTTTTCCATAGGAAAAACCTTTCTTGGATCATGCTTCAGACTTTCCTAAAATCTCCCAAACAAGAAGCATCTGGCCTTGGCAAGCTACATACCCATTGTTAAGTGGCCCCATGCCAAGTACTAACAGTAGCCAATCTTGGTTCACAGACTGGCCTCTGCTGGGCATCTCCAAGCTGAGCACTAGTAGCAACCATATGAAAACCACTTTGTAGCTCATGCTGGGTGGTCCCAGGCAGAACACAGTTAACTTCTGACTTTGGTCTGTACCTCCCAGGAGGCCCCAGAACCAGTTCAACCAGTGGACAGCATCAAACCACATTGAAGCACCACTCAACCACCTCCACAAGTGACACGCTTATGGGGTGGATTCAGCGGGCACCAGAGCCCCATGGAAATAATTCCTGCCTTAGAGGTTGGCCCCTGTACAGCTCGTCCTCCATAGTGGTCACAGCTAGTCTTCACAGCCAATTGGCCTGGAGGTAAACCCTTCCCATTGACAGGTTGACAGCACTCAAGGCTACAGTAGGCTATAACAGGAAGGTGCACACAGCCCCCACAAGGGGTGCACCTTGAGTGCCCAGCTTGGATGATCAGGGAGGCTGTGCCACTGGACCCTAAAGAACAACTACTACAAAGGACACTCTACCAAGCCTGGAAGATGTAGCAGTTCTACTTAATACATAGAAAGAAACACAGGGAGGCTGTCAAAATGAAGAGACAAAGAAACATGCCCCAAATGAAAGAACAGAACAAAACTCCAGAAAAAAAAGTAAACAAAATGGAGACAAAAGATCTACCAGATGCAGAGTTCAAAACACTGGTTATAAAGTTGTTCAACAAACTTAGGGGAACAGTAGATGAATTTAGTGAGAACTTCAACAAAGAGATGATAAGTCTAAAAACAGAACTAGAAAATATTTTTAAAAGCCAGTTAGAAATGAAGAAGACATGAACTGAAATGGAGAATACATTACAGGGAATCAATAGTGGAGTAAAATGAAGCAGAGGATCAAATCAGAGATTTGGAAGATAACGGAAGCAGAAAACACCAAATCAGAACAGAAAAAAAAAGAGAGAGAATAGTTTAAGGAGCCTCTGGGATAACTTCAAGCATAGCAATATTTACCTCATGGGAATGATCCAAGGAGAAGAGAAAGAGCAGAGAATTGAAAACCTACATGAAAAAATAATGGTGGAAAACTTCCCTACCCTGGTGAAGGAAATAGTTCAGGAAGCACAGAGTCCCAAACAAGATGAAACCAAAGAAACCTACACCAAGACACAGTATAATTAAAATGCCAAATATTAGCCTTAGCCGGTTTGGTTCAGTGGATAGAGCTTCAGCCTACAAACTGAAGGGTCCCGGGTTTGATTCCGGTCAAGGGCACATGCTGGCTTGCAGGCTCAATCCCCAGTAGGTGACATGCAGGAGGCAGCCGATCAATGATTCTGTCTCATCATTGATGTTTCTATCTCTCTCTCCTTTTCCCTTCCTCTCTGAAATCATAAAAATATGTTTAAAAAATAAATAATATGCCAAATGTTAAAGACAAAGAATCTTAAAAGTAGCAAGAGAAAAGAAGTTTACAAGGGAGCTCCCATAAAATTTTCAGCTGATTTCTCAACAGAAATTTGCAGTCTAAGACTACTCTACCTAGCAAAGCTATCTTTAGAATAGAAGAACAAATAAAGAGCTTCACAGAAACGAAAAAGCTAAAGGAGTTCATCACCACCAAACCAATTTACATGAAATGTTAAAGGACCTTCTTTACAAAAAGGAAGAAAAAAAAGATAAAAAAGATGAATAATAAAATGGCAATAAATTCATATCTATTAACAATTGAATTTAGTCCTGGCCAGATGGCTCCGTGATTGCAGCATTGACCTGCACACCAAAGGGTCACGGGTTTAATGTCCGGTCAAGGGTATGTGCCTGGGTTGAAGTTTCGATACTTGGCCCTGGTTGGGATGTGTATAGGAGTCAACTAATTGATGTGTCTCTCTCACATCTCTCTCTCTCTCTCTCTCTCTCTCTCTCTCTCTCTCTCTCGCTCTCGCTCTCTCTTTTCTCCTCCCTGACTCCCTTGTACTCTCTCTAAAACTCAATGGAAAAAAATACCCTTTGGTGAGGATTAACAAAAAAAGAAGAAGAAAAGAAAAAATAATTGAATCTAAAATAATAAATCAAATGAACAAGCAGAACAAGCAGACTGGTAGATATAGAGAACATTTTGGTGGGAGGGGTGTCAGGGGGATGGATGAAAAAGGTAAAGGGATTAAGAAGTACAAATTGGTTGTTATAGAGTAGTCATGGGGATGTAAAGTACAGCATCTATATATATATATATATATATATATATATATATACTAGAGGCCCGGTGCACGAAATTCGTGCACTGGGGATGGGTGAGGGTCCTTTAGCCCAGCATGTGCCCTCTTGCAGTCCAGGACCCCTCCCTCGTTACTGCCCACCTGCTTGCTGCTTCCTACCACTCGGCTTGCTGCTCCCTACCACTCGGCTTGCTGCTCCTTAGTGCTGCCACGAAGGCCTTGGGTCTGCTGGGTGCCGCGCCTGCGGGTTTGTGTCTCTGATACCCCCAGCAGCCCCAGCACCTTGATGGCGGGGCTTGGGGCTGCGGGTCTCTGACACGCAGAACAAAGGTACAGGCCTCTCCCTCTGCAGTCGCTGCTGGGTACAGGCTCCCGGCTGCGGAGGGGCGGGTGGGTACAGGCCCCCCTCCGATCGCCAAGGGGATCACTCCTCGCAGCGGGGGGGCGGGACTGTACCCAGCAGCCCCAAAGCCCACCACCTTGGTGCTGGGGCTGCTGGGGCCCTGAATCAGCCAGGAGGCAGTGCTGTACACCCGGCAGAGGGCCCCTGGACCCCGGACCCTGTGCCCGGGCCCTTCCACCCTTCGAACAACATGGGGATC
>NW_005871061.1:7605360-7630587 GCF_000147115.1 Myotis lucifugus
GAAAGGGGAAGGACTGAAAAATGGTGATCAGCAACCCAGGCGGCAGGTAAGAGCTAGGGGGTGGGCAAAGGCCGCCTTCCCCCACCCCCCAGCCGGTGATCATTATTGGAAAACCGGGCGGCAACCCCGGACCCCACTGGGGCCGGGGTTGCTGGCTGGCCTGCGCCCAGGATCGCCATGGCATCGGAGGGCGGGAGGGCCCGGCTGGCCTGCATGGAGTGACCCCCTTGGCGATCGGAGGGTGGGAGGGCCCGGGCGCAGGCCAGCCGGCAACCCTGGCCCCAGTGGGGTCCGGGGTTGCTGCCCGGTTTTCCAATAGCAATCACCGGCTCGGGGGTGGGGGAAGGCGGCCTTTGCCCACCCCCTAGCTCTTACCTGCCGCCTGGGTTGCCGATCACCATTTTTCAGTCTTTTCCCTTTCGCCTCCCGTATGCAAATTAGCCGCCATCTTTGTTGGCGGTTAACCGCCATCTTAGTTGGCAGTTGATTTGCATAAGGATATGCTGATTAGCCAATGGGAAGGTAGCGGTCGTACGCTAATTACCATGTTTCTCTTTTATTAGTGTAGATATATATACCTACTGGTCGCTATGATGTGCACTGACCACCAGGGGGCAGACATTCAATGCAGGAGCTGCCCCCTAGTGGTCAGTGCGCTCCCACAGCGGGGCCAGGATGAGCGGGAGCAGCATGGTGCCAGCTTCAGCTCAGGCTCTTCCTCAGCCACCTGCAGCTTCCAGCATTGTTACATCCCTCAGGGGATGTCGGACTGCAGGTAGGATTGGGCCAAATCCCCTGAGGGGTCCTGGATTGTGAGCTGGTGCAGGCCAGGCTAAGGGACCCCACTGGTGCATGAATCCATGTACTGGGCCTCTAGTAGTGATATAATTAATATTCTAATAACTATGTATGGAGTCAGATGGTTATGAGATTTATAGGGTTGATCACTTAGTAAATTATATGATGTCACTTAAAACTAAATAATGTTGTATGTCAAATGTAATTAACATTAAAATATATTTAAAGTAAAAAAAAGAGAGAAAGAAGAGACAATCCAAAAGAACAGACAAGTAGAACAGAAACAAACTCAAAGTCACAGGAAATAAACTGATGGTTGCTGGAGGGGATGGTGCTTGGGGAGCTGAGTGAAAAACTGAAGGGATTAAGAAGTAAAAATTAATAATTACAGAAAAGTCATGGGGATATAAAGTACATCATAAGAAATAGAGTCAGTAATATTGTTATAACTATTTATCGTGTCAGATGGGTGCTAGATTTATTAGGGAGAATAAAACATTTCAAAATATTTTAAAAATAGGAAATCCAAATGGAGTAAAACATATAAAAATTTGCCTGATTACATTAGTCTCTCAGGTTATGTAAATAAAAATCACAATATAATACCATTATATAACCACTAGAATGGCTAAAATGAAATAGAGGACAACAATTGTTCACAAGGATTAGGGCAACAATCCATTTTTGTAGGAAAGTAAATGGGCACAATCATTTTGGAAAATGTTTACTAAAACTGTCTATACACATACTCTATGATGCTATAATTCCACTCCTAGTTGTACAGTATTGGAAATTATTACATACATTTAACAAAATACATATATGAGAATGTTCACAACAGTATTCTTTGTAATAACCTAAATTGGAAACAACCCTTAGATTCTGATTTTCAGAGCACACAATTTTGGCTAGAGAACTTTCTGACTTATTTTGGTTCTGATATTGCTTCCAGTTTACAATGTCTGTTTAACCCTCAATTTTCACTAATTATCTTTGAACCCAGCCTAATAATTTTCTCTTAACCCAAATGAATAGTTCTTCAAAGAATAATCAGGAGACTCCTTTGGATTAAATCATAAGAATTGTCTTGACATACTACTGTAAGAAATAGATTCAAGAGATTCCTTCTACTAAAGTAGGAAAACAACAGAACTGACGATATCAGAAGTGAGGACAAAACAAATAGAAAACTTGTTTGTTTCAGAGAACCTTTGTGCTAGGCTAAGAATGTTGACTGATCATTTGCTTTCACACTTTCTTTAGGCACAATTTAAAAAAAAAAGCAACAACAATAATAAAAGTCTAATACTGCATAATGAAATATAAAGCCATACGTTCACTTCATGTATACCTGACTGTAATTCTCCCAAGTAACACATCATAAATGCAAATGAAACATTTTAATTTATGGTCATGCCCTGTGGGACCTAACATGAGGAAAGATAGAAAGGAGAAAAAGTTCTTGACTGCATACTACAGTGCCTGGTGATTAAAAAATACAGGGTGTCCCCCCAAAATATGTACACACTTTGAAAGCAGTATTTATTAAAATATATTTCATTTTCAAACTGTAATAGACTACAGCTATTAGCTATTGAAGTGTGTATACATTTTTGGGGGACACCCTATATATGTTGAAAAAAGGAGACTACAGGAATCTTCTACCTGTTTGTAAAAAAAAGAGAAGAGGCAGCATCTGGTGAAAGAGTTATTTTTCTATGAACAGACTGTTGACAACAGCTGATGGCAAATCTCTTAAAAGTACTGTACATTCTTTTGGATAGAAAAATTAAATATATATAAAATGATATCCTGATTATTCCCTATAAAGGATGATTAAAACCAAACACACTCTCTTCACAGTGTAATCCTATCTAATAAAAGAGAAACATGGTAATTAGCCATACGGCCGATACCCTTCCCATTGGCTAATCACTGAGATATGCAAATTAACTGCCAACCAAGATGGCGGCCGGCAGCCAGGCAGCTGACACGAAAAGGGAGGCTTGTTTGCTCCAGTGACGGAGGAAGCCAGGTTCCCCGCCTGCTGCTGCCGGCCTCTCAGCTGCTCTCTAAGAAACATTGTAACAAATATAGAAGCTAAACAAAACCCCAGAAACCTGCTTTCAATCAGCCAGGCTTCAGCCAGCCAGACCGCAACATTGTTTCAAATACAGCCGAGGCCTCAGAGCTAAAGCTGGCCCAGAATAAAAAAAAAAGAAAAAAAGGACTGGTTGGGAGCTTCAGTCACCCGCCAGCTTGAAAATGGCCCTCAGCCCCTCATCCAGGCTGGCCAGGCACCCCAGTGGGGACCCCCCACCCTGATCGAGGACACCCTTCAGGGCAAACCAGCCAGCCCCCACCTGTGCACCAGGCCTCTATCCTATATAGTAAAAGAGTAATATACCTCCCAGCACCGGGATCAGCGGAGCCGCAAGGCCTCCCGGCACCGGGATCAGCGTGACAGGGTGCAGCGCCCAAACCCCCTGATCGCCCTGTGACTCTGTGTGTGACAGGGGGCGGGGCCACAACCTCCCTATCTGCCCTGCTCTGTTCGTGAAAGGGGGAAGCCCCCCAACCCCCTGATCAGCCCTGCTCTCTGCCTGATAGGGGGGAGCTCCCCAACCCCTTGATCGCCCTGCGGCTCTGTGTGTGACAGGGTGTAGCGCCCCAACCACGCCCCCACTGGTTCTGCTCTGTGTGTGACAGGGTAGAGCCATAACCTCCCCATCCGCCCTGCCCTGAGTGTGACAGTGGCGGCACCCCATCCTCCTGATCGGCCCTGCTCTGTGTGTGACAGATAGGGGGGAGCTCCCCAACCCCCTGATGGGCCCTGCTCTGTGAGTGACAGGGGGCACCGCCCCAACCCCCTGATCGGCCCTGCTCTGTGCGTGACAGGGGGTGGCGCTGCAACCTCCCTATTGACCCTGCCTTGAGTGTGACAGGGGGCGGTGCCCCAACCCCCCAATCAGCCCTACCCTGAGCGTGACTAGGGGTGGCATCACAACCTCCTGATCCGCCCTGCTCTGTGCATGACAGGGGGCGGCGCCCCAACTCCCCAATCGGCCCTGCTCTGAGCCTGACCAGGGGCTGCACCTAGGGATTGGGCGTGCCCTCTGCCACCCGGGAGCAGGCCTAAGCCAGCAGGTCATTATCTCCTGAGGGGTCCCAGACTGAGAGAGGGCACAGGCGGGGCTGAGGGACCCCCTCTCCCCCCTGAGTGCACAAATTTTTGTGCACCGGGCCTCTAGTGATATATAATTGACAAAACTTCCACAGCAATATCATTTAAAATTCATATTTAAATTTTGATGTTAAACCAGTGGAAACTGCTTCTTTAAAATTTTTTTTTTTTTAGCAAAATGTTTGCTAGAGCCAAGAATGAATGTCTTCCTCCCTAGAAAATGTGTCATTGATAAAAGGTCAAATTTAATATTGACTAGTAATAGTTAATTTTCTTTTGTTTTTAGGGACTGTAACAATGACTTTACCTGAAATCAGACTTTGAGAATATATTAATTATATCTTTCTTTAGATCCATAAAATAAATTTTTGGGAGAATTACTCATTTTCTTCTCACCAGTATCACAAGATTAATTATACATCTGAAAAAGCAGTATGCTTATTTGTTCCTGTGGTTAACCTTGAGATTATTATGCTAAGCGAAAAAGTCAGTCAGAAAAAGCTAAGAACCATATAACTTACTCATTATGAGCTATAAAACTGAAACTCATAGTCCAGCCAGTGTGGCTCAGTTGGTTGAGTTTTGTCCCATGCACCACGAGGTCTTAGGTTTAATTCTTGGTCAAGGCACATGCCCAGGTTGAGTGCTTGATTCCCAGTAGGAGGCATGCAGAAGGCAGCCAATTGATGTTTCTCTCTCTTCAATATTTCTATCTCTCCCTTCCTCTGAAATCAATAAAAACATATTTAAAAAAACACTGAAATTCATAGACACAGACAACAGTATAATGGTTACCAGATGAAAGGGAATGGGAGGGTAGTAAAGGGTAAAGATGCCCAACTATATGGTGATGGAAGATGATTTGACTTTGGGTGATGGGCACACAATGCAATACACAGATCATGGATCCTAGAAATGTACTCTTGAAACCTGTATAATCTTATCAACCAATATCACCCCAATACATTTAATAAACAATAAAAAGAAATATCCATTCCAAAAGGAATTCTCTTTTAGGGAGAAGAGAATTTATATTGGACTCAATGATGCATTATTTAGCTGGTGATTTTATTTCATGTACTAGTATGTGTTATTCTTTAACTGCAATTCAAATGTGCATTATATCCATTGTCAATAGGTAGCAATTACTTGTCTGACAAGTTTATTGTAGAGGCATCTAAAAGGCAAGGAGATTAAATCATAAATTCATGTTTCCCTAGAACCCAGTGAACCATAAAAATCTTGTGAAGTTTGCTGAAAGTCTTCCAGACATTAACATTTAGAATTAAGTTAGATATTTTGGGCCTTTATTCATTAAATTTCTGGCCATGCATTTCAAATGGTATATACAGTGAGTCATTGTGAAGTATCCAACAAAATATAAAATTCATAATAGACTTCTGAAGTAAAGAAAATTCAATCTTCCATGGAAAAAAGTAAAATAGGATAGCCCAAAAAATAGATAAAAAAGACTAGAACTCACAATACAGATTGTAATTAATTTGGTGCTCTGCAAAGTTCAATGAAAGAACTGAGAGAGAAATATCAAAAATCCCAAAGTAAAGATATATTGGGCTTTATTCTAAAAGATACATTGGATACCTTAATTAATTTTTAAAAGAAAAAATATATATGGCTCATAGTTGCAAATTGTGATTTTTATCTTTCTATTGTTAATTCTTTTTTTGTGGAAAAAATAATTTGGAAAGAAAGATATACTATTAGAATTAATCAAATATTTACATTAGATTTCTTATATAAGAAAGCCATTCTATATATTTAGATTATATTATTTGTTTATTATATAATACTAGGGGCCCAGTACATGAATTCATTCATGCACCTCAAAAAGAACTGTGGGCTGTGAGGCTGTGGTGGGCACAGGGGCGGGTCAGGCCCATCCTCTGCACCCCCGCCTGGCCTTTCCCGCCGTGGCCCCTGGTACCCTGTCTGCCGGCAGCCCAGCTCCTGCCGCTGCCACTCCCACATGCTGATGGCACCAGCCCTGCTCTTACCCGCTGATGGAGCGGAGTGATTGGGGCTGGAGCCAGCAGCAGGTGAGAGTGGGGCTGACTCTGTTAGCAGGTGCAAGCGGCGCTGCTGTCCTGATCGCCCCTCAGGAGTAGGGCCAGGTGGAGAAGCCCTCAGGGGTGATCAGGGCCAGCAGCTGCCGCTTGCATCCGCTGACAGCGCTGAGCGATTGGGGCTGGCACCGGGCACCTGCAGTGCTGCAGTGGGTTCGAGCTGTGGCTCAAGCGCCAGCAGCAGGTGTGAGTGGGGCCAGCTCTGGCAGCAAGTGCGAGCACTGGGCAGGACCACGGTGCCAGGGAGCAAAGAATTTTCAGTAACCACCAGAGGCTCCCTCTGATGACAGCGACTGGCATCTCACCTTGGTCTGGCGCCCTCGCACTCCTGCTCCACTATCCCGCCATAGCCAATGCCCACCATGTTCTCTGCTCTTTTGCCTGCTGCCGACGCCTGCCATGTTACACACATGCCCCTTGGTGTTCAGCATGCATGTCATAGTGACCGGTTGTTCGGTAGTTCTGCCGTTTGGTCTATTTGCATATTAGCCTTATATTATATAGTATAATATATAACTTAATACATATGCATTATATCCTATATAATAAAGAGGGAACATGCTAATTTGTTCATTATGGTGTCACCGCAACGACCACCTTTCATATTGATGCGTGCACGGCAGGGGGCAGGCAGCTGGAGCCAAGTTCCCGGGGGTCTGAGGAGAGTGCTTGTCAGGAGCACGGACTGCAAAGAAGGTAGAGGAAGCGGCCATGGGGAGCTCTTCCAATCCCCCTGCATGGACACCCTACCCCAGCCCCTGCACCCCCGCGGGATGGGAAGGCTGACCGGACGAGGAGAAGACCCAGCCTTGTGGGTAGCTGCAGCCCGCACCTCCGACTCCCGATCTCTTCCCCTGCCACTCCCACCAGGGGCACCCACAACAATAGCTCACTGGCGACCACCCGTCAGCACCCCTGAGGCACCCAGGTCCCGTGGCCTGCAGCTGCCAGGCCCCCTCCACTGGGGCAAGGCATGCCTCTTCTCCCTACAACTCCAGATCTGGTGGAGGCAGGCCTGAGCGGATCCCCAGGGTCAGACCCTTCCCTCTGACAGCAGCAGCACCATCTCAGCAGTGGAAGCACGCTGAACCTTGATGAGGGCACAGCTAAACCCGCCCTCCTAGCCCGACTGGTTCCACCCTGGCCTCCCCCCCGCCGCCCCCGGCTCCAGGAGATTGGAGCCCCGTCCTGAGCAGGTACAGCTGCAAAACAGCCACGTACAATTTAAAGAATGGTGCCAAGCGGGAAGGTTTGACAGTTACTCTCCCTTTGGCTTCGCTGCCCCCCTAGTGCCCCCCTAACTCCCTGACCCCCACGGGCACCTCCAGGGATGACCACCACTACAGGGCTGCTGGCCAGAGCCTGCCCCTCCACGGCCTGCGGAACCCTCTGCAAAGCTTCCATAGCTACAGTCCCAGGAAACAATCATGTCCTCCTTCCCTAATCAGCACCTGCTACCAGTGAGGGTACCCGTGAGCTTAAAATAACAATCCTTTCCGGTTTAGACATCACTTACTTAATGAAACTTTTCTAGGTTTATTAGCTCAGAACCTCATGACAGCCCAGTGAGGTAGGCAGAGAAGAGATTATAATTCCCAGGGTATATGCATATGTATTCAGAAATGAAGCTCAGAGAGGAAAAGTGTCAAGCCCACTGGTTCCCATGATGCAGCACACGCCCCATGGTCGGGGGGGGAGCAATTTGATTTTAAGTGGGGGCAATTCAAGAATGAGTTAACAGTGAATTTTTTACATTTCTTATGGTTCTAGGGGGCCTCATCTACAGCGTATCCTACATAATAAAAGGCTAATATGCAAATGACTGAATGGTAGAATGACCAGTCACTATAATGTGTGCTGGCCACCAGGGGGCAGACACTCAATGCAAGAGCTGCCCCCTGGTGGTCAGTGTGCTCTCACAGGGTGAGTGCCACTCAGCCAGAAGCTGGGCGCACAGCTGGCGAACACAGCGGCAGGGGTGGGGAGCCTCTCCCACATCCATGGCAATGCTAAGGATGTCAGATTGATGGCTTAGGCCCACTAAGCTGTCAGTTGGACATCTTTCCAGGAATCCTGGACTGCTAGAGGGTGCAGGTCAGGCTGAAGGGACCCCTGCCCCCAGTGCATGAAATTCGTGCACTGGGCCTCTAGTTTATTATATAATAGTTAAAATATTATATATTCATTTTATATTTAGAAAGGATTTTCCTTTAAAATCCAGGTTTATTTAATTGTATGCTAAGATCATTAATTATAAAAAAGGGATCACCAGATTTATATGGAACCATAAAAAGACCCAGAATAGCCAAAGCAATCCTGAAAAAAAAAGAATGATGCTGGAGGTATCATGCTACCTGACTTTAAAATACACTACAGAGCTACGATAATCAAAACAGCATGGTATTGGCAGAGAAACAGATACACAGATCAATGGAACAAAATAGAGAGCACAGTTATAAAACCACATGTATACGGACAGATAATTTTTGACAAAGGAGCCAGAAATGCACATTGGAGTAAAGATAGTCTTTTCAATAAATGGTGCTGGAAAGCCACATGCAAAAGAATGAACCTAGATTGCAGTTTGTCCCCATGTACAAAAATTAAATGATCAAAGACTTAAACATAATAAGTAAGTCACATAGAAAAAATATAGGTACCAAACTTATGGACCTGGGTAGTAGAGAACATTTTATGGACTTGATCCCAAAGGCAAGGGAGGTAAAGGCAAAAATAAATGAATGGACTATATCAAACTGAAGAGCATCTGCACAGCAAAAGAAATGGACAACAAAACAAACAGGTAGCCAACCAGATGGGAGATTATATTATATTTGCAAACAGTAGCTCTGACAAAGGTTTCATTCCCAAATTATATAAAGAACTCATAAAACTCAACACCAAACAAACAATCCAATAAAAAGTGGGCAGAGGACCTGAAAATTCACCTCTCCCAAGAAGACATACAAACAGCCAATAGATACATGAAAAGGTGTTCAATCTCACTGCAAATCAGGAAAATGCAAATTAAAACTACAATGAGATACCTTACACCAGTTAGAGTGGCCATTATCAACAAGACAAGCAACAACAAGTGTTGTAGAGATTTTGTAAAAAAAATGGAACCCTCATTCACTGCTGGTGGGAATGTAGATTGGTATAACCACTATGGAAAGCAGTCTGGTGATTCCTTAAAAATTTGAAAATAGAGCTACCATATGACCCAACAACCCCACTCCTGAGTATATATCTGAAAAACTCTAAATCATTTATATGTAAAGATATATGCACCCCTATGTTCATTGCAGCATTATTCATGGTGGCCAAGACTTGGAAACAGCTAAAGTGCCCTACAATAGAGGACTGGATAAAGAAGATGTGGTATATATACACAATGGAGTACTACACGGCCATAAGAAAGATGAAATAGTGTCATTTACAACAACATGGATGGAACTTGAGAACATTATGCAAAGTGAATAAGTCAGACAGAAAAAAAACTAAGAGCTATATGCTCTCACTTATATCCTATAAAGAGGTAATATGCAAATTGACTGTCTCTCCAACACACAAGATTGCAGCCCCCATGTAGTCAAAGATGGCGCCCCCATGTGGACACAAGATGGCCGCCAAAAGATGGCAGGCAGGGGAGGGAAGTTGGGGGTGACCAGTCCTGCAGGGGAGGGCAATTGGGGGGGACTAGGCCTGCAGGGGAGGGCAGCTGGGGGGGACCAGGCCTGCAGGGGAGGGCAATTAGGGGAGATAGGGCTGGTAAGGGAGGGCAGTTAGGGGCAATCGGGCCAGCAGGGGAGCAGTTAGACATCGATCAGGCTGGCAGGGGAGGGCAGTTAGGGGATACTGGGCTAGCAAGGGAGGGCAGTTAGGGGCAATCAGGCCAGTAGGGGAACAGTTAGGTGTCAATCAGGCTGGCAGGCAGAAGCAGTTAGGGGTGATCAGGCAGGCAGGTAGGCTAGCGGTTGGGAGCCAGCAGTCCTGGATTGTGAGAGGGATGTCTGAATGCCCAGTGGGATCGGGCCTAAATGGGCAGTCGGACATCCCTCAAGGGGTCCCAGATTGGAGAGGGTGCAGGCTGGGCTGAGGGACACATCCCCTGTGCACAAATTTTGTACACCAGACCTTTAGTGTGGAATATAAAACTGAAACTTATGAACACAAACAGCAGTGCGGTGGTTGCCAGAGAGAGGGGGTTTGGGAAGAAAGAGGTCCTAATATGAGGTGACAGGAAAAGGTTTGACTTTGGGTGGTGGGAACATGGTCCTATATACAGATTTTGTAAATTAGCAATCCACACATGAAACCTATATGTTCATGTTGACTAATGTCACTCCCATGAAATTTAATTAAAAAAATGAAATGTGCTTAATTATTGAATGTTAGAAAGCACTTTTTTAATATCAACATCTATTGCTTATTTCAATAAATGACAAACATTAAAGTAATGTCAGTTAACTCAGCTGGTATGGCTCAGTGGTTGAGCATGGACCTATGAACCAGGAGGTTACAGTTCAATTCCTGGTCAGGGCACATGCCTGGGTTGCAGACTCAATCCCCAGTGAGGGGCGTGCAGGAGGCAGCCTATCAATGTTTCTTTCTCATCATTGATATTTTTATCTTTCTCTCCTCCCTTCTCTGACATCAATAGAAATATATTTAAAATAAAATAATGTAAATTGCCAATCAATGTGTGGAAAATAAGCTTAATTTTGAATTGAGCTTTCCTCTGGCCACAAATAAATAAATAAATAAAAATAAATAAATAAAAATAAAATGTTCTTTCGTGTGAGGTAAGAGTAAAAAAATGATAAATGTGGACAGTATTATGCTATGTGAAATAAGTCAGTCAGAGAAAGACAAGTACAATATGATTTCACTAATATGTAGAATCTGATGAACAAAATAAACTAACAAATAAAATAGAAACAGAGAAGAGACTGATAATGTCAGAAGCAGGGGTTGGGGTGCTGGGTGAAAAAGTTGAGGAATTAAGCAAAGAAAAGAAATCTCATAAAAAGAGTATGGTGGTCACCAGTGGAAAAGAGGGGTGGGGGAAGTAGAAGAGGGTAAAGGAAGGATAAATGGTGATGGAAGGAGACTTGACTTTGGGTGGTGAACACACAATACAATATGCAGATGATGTGTTATAGGATTGTACACCTGAAACCTATATAATTTTAATAACCAATGTAACCCCAATAAATCAATAAAATTAAAAGCAAAATAATAATAAATATAAATTTATTCCCATTCCCTTCTCCTAAAATACTAGCAACTGCCATAACTACCACCACTACTACAGAAACAAGAAAGGTAAGTAGAGGTTGATTCTTCTATTGTGTCAAAGGTGCTTATTTATTCACTTCCTAAATTTGGAAGATTGTTTCTATGTAGACATGCACAAACACAAAGGGCCATGGAAGTGCAGCTCTTATGGGGCCACATGTAATTTTCACTTTCCCAGACTAAGCATAAGCTTTAGTGAAGATATCCAAAATGAAAATGTCTAGTGATGGCCAAGACCGGTTTGGCTCAGTGGATAGAGCGTCGGCCTGCGGACTGAAGGGTCCCAGGTTCGATTCCGGTCAAGGGCATGTGCCTGGGTTGCGGGCACATCCCCGGTGGGAGATGTGCAGGAGGCAGCTGGTCGATGTTTCTCTCTCATCGATGTTTCTAGCTCTCTATCTCTCTCCCTTCCTCTCTGTAAAAAATCAATAAAATATATTTAAAAAAAAAAAAAAAAAAAAAAAAAAAAAAGAAAATGTCTAGTGATGGCAGTTTCTCTTTTGGCAAAGTGTGTCATCCAATGACAAGAAATGAGGTAAACTTACTATACCATAATAACAGCAGCAGCAATAATAATAGAAGAAAATATTATAATGCATAAGATTTACAACTTTTAGAGTTCTGTTGTTAAATTAATGCAGTCTGCCCCATAATTTTTTTCTTTTGTAATTTTTATTGGATAATAAAATATGTAAATTGAGTGGGTAAGTAGAGGAAGTAGGAGAACATTTTTATATTTTTATTTAAAAGATTTTTAAAAATCTTTATTGTTGAAAATATTACATATGTCCCCATTTTTCCCCCATTGACATCTTCTAGCCCACTTCCCCTGCCCCTGGCCTTCACCACCCTATTGTCTGTGTCCATGGATTATGCATATATGCATACAAGTTCTCTGTTTTATTTATTATTTATTTATTTTTAAATCTTTATTGTTGAAAGTATTACATAGGTCTCCTTTTTCCCTCATCAACCCCTCCAGCCCACCTCACCCCCCACCCCAGGCCCTCACTACCCCACTGTCTGAGTTCAGGCGTTTATGCATATAGGCATACAAGTCCTTTGGCTGATCTCTTCCCACCTACTCACCTACCCTCCCCCACCTTCCCTCTGGTATTTTGAAGTCTGTTCCATACTTCTATGTCTCTGGTCTCTGCCCTATACTTAAAGCTCCATCAATACAAAATAATGAAAGCTATAGAATGGAGGAGAGCAGTGATCTTGAGCTAAAGCATCAAAACGTGGCTAAAAAATCAATACATCCTTTTTAATTCTTGTGCGTCATCTCAAATTACACACTGAGTCAGAGCAGCTTGGCTATGATCTAAATCAGATAGTTTGACAGCCCAAAATACCAGAATAACAGATTTCTGAAACAGTATTACTCATCATGTAGACATAGTCATTAGACCAATGAGATATGAAGCTTTTATTTACAAAAAGATAAACTTCCAGATGAAAGCTGGGAAAATTTGGTCTGACTCATAGATGTTTTGCCTATTTGATGATATGTATCTGGATATTTGGAAACTTCCAGATGGTTAACTATATTCTTTAGCTTTCTTGCAACTGCTTTGCATCATATACACAGTTGTGGGCCTTCCTTAAGTTCCAATGTTTCCTATAATTCACAAATATTATTCATATACTATGAGCCCAGCGGGTGATTTGAAATTGCGGTGCCATTCACCCACCTGCAGCCCTGCCTTGACACCCAAACCTGGCCCAGCCCCAGACCCCTCTGGCCTTCTCTGGCCACTTCAAACCCCGCCCTCAGTCCCTCTAGTTGCCTGGGGCTAGTCCCACCTTCTCTGGGCACCTTCCCGCTTCCGCCCCATCTCTGGAGCAAGGCTGCAGCTTCGCCCTGTCATGGCCCTGGAGGAGAGCAGGGAAGCCTCCCGCCTGCTGTGCTGTGCTCCTTCCCCTGGCAGGTGGACCAGGGGGCACTCAGAGTGCGAGCAGTGGGTGGGGAAGGACTGGTGAGGGAGGGCTACGGGCTTTCACCCCTGCCCTCCCCAGCATGGGATGGTCCCGCCTCCTCTGGGCGCCTCCGGGCTTCCACCCATGTCAGGAGCAACACCCCAGCTAATATGCTAATGACCTGGTCGTTACTCATTACAGCATATCGACCATTAGCATATTAGCTCTTTATTAGTATAGATGTACACACACATATAAAACAGGGAGCAATACCCTACTAGGGAACATTTGGCAATGTATGGAGACATTTTACTTGTCATACTGGGAGGAAGCTACTTACTGGCTTCAATTGGCAGAAGCCAAGGATGCTGCCAATATCTTACAATGCACAGGACAGGCCCCATAACAAAGAATATTAGCTGAGGAGATAGTTATCTAAAATTAATTGGCCATTCTGTATCTAGATGTTTTCAGATTATAAATCAAAGTGCAAACACTGGAAAGCAAGTTCTAATGTAGGCTATTACTTGGTAGCTCAAGTATTAACCCAGATGAATTAAAGGTCAAGTTGTGCCTATGTTAGGAACAGTGATGTTCTAGAGCCAACTAGTACTGGCTTGAGGTGACTATTAATTTTTCAGGAATTTTGTGAGCTAACTGATGTCACATTACTATTTTGAAATTGTCCATGTCAAGAATATTTACATGGCAGAAATCAGTAAACACTACAGTCAGGATGTTGCCCCTCCACCGGGGAGGCAGCACACAATTGGTTTCATGCTGTAAGATCATCTACCATCCACTTTATGAAAAACCATTTTGTATGGACAATTTTAAATATTATTTGTCAGTTTTTAAAATAATATATTCTAATCCTGCTTTATATTTACATATAAAATATCAGTGTATTCACTTTGACAATCAATGCCAACCTCCAAGTATACCACAAATCCTAGCAAAAGCTTTCACTTATCACTTTTTGCAAAATAAGGCTAATGAAAATATTCTGCACTTTATTAGCCAAAGGCTAATTGTATAAATGCATACCATTAACTGACATGATCAAAGTTTTGAAAAAGTGAAGATAAGTTTTAGTTAAGAAGAAACAATTAGTTAGTATTTGAAAGCTCAAAGTTGACAAATTCAAGCTATAAATGAGGATTTGATGTAGCTAAATTAAATTTCTCCCTAAAGGAAAAGTCAGCAGCATTAGAATGCTTATAGTACCTAAGAAGTTAAAGCTCCAGTTATCTTGGTTAGGGGATGAATAGAGAATTATAAGATTTTCTCCTGATTTGCCATATTAGCTCTGTTTCTTTCAAGCAAATGTTAATTTCTAAATCTCCTAACACATCTATGAAATACCAAGACATCATTATTTAAACTATCTTATGATTCAGCTATCTTTTTGAAAACTTGTGGCAGAGCAGTTGCTTCATCAGATAGTCCATTTTTTTTAGCTGAAAACACTTTGCTTTTTCCAATTTAACTTGGCACTTCAAGATGGAAAAAAAAATTGTTGCATAATCACCTTTATTATTCTAGTAGAATGTGAAATAAAAATAATTATCTTCAACAGCCTAACTTTCCACTGTTCAACATTAAAAATAAATTGAAAAGTCTCATTTTTAAACAATTTTCAAAATGTCAGTTGAAAGAATTAATGTGCTATATAACTTCTAAACTGAATAATTTTCATCTTTACTACCACCCACAAAACATGACACAGCTCCTGACCTACTAGTGCATACTGTTCTTAAAGCAGGTGATAAACAACTATATATAACATCAACAATCTTAGTGTCAACATAGCAAATCCACTTGACTTTGTGGATTTCCTTTTGTTAGCTGTAACAGTCTGTCTCTATATATAACAAACAGACCTGAGATCATAACTAGAACACTGTGAACAAAAGATAAAATGTTGATCCAATTACGCAGTCCTGAGGAGGTAGACAGAGAAGTTAAGTATTTCTGCATTTCTCCATAACTGAAGCTCTCCGGTAGTTAATTTTATTGCCTATCATAAAGGATGGATAACTGACAACAAAATTAGAAATCAAGCAAGACAACTGTCACCATATAGCATAATGGTGGACATCTGCATGTGTTTAAATATTATCTTCACCCCTATCATATGTCATACCTAAGATGCCATCTATTTCAAGAGGTGCTTGATTATATTAGTATGACTAAGAAAGACATGAATAAAGTGAGCAATTATACTTATCAAAACTAAAGATTTTAAAGGCACATCCAAATTTCAGAGATGTTAAAACAATGAAATCTATCTTAGAATCAATTTAAAATGGTTCTTCTGTGTGACCCCATGTGGCACTGAAATTGGCCTCAGTTTCATTATTTGTAAAATACAGCAGGTAATACCTAACACTATGTGGTTGTTTTGAGGATTAAAGCAGGTTATATATAAGCTCCAACAAATAGGAGCTTACTTTAGCATGGCACAAGATTTATTGCCTTGCAGGTAATTTTCATTGTATTTCATTCAGTGATCTGAATACAAATACACAATTATGAATTACACTAGAGGCCCGGTGCACGAAATTTGTGCATGGGAGGGGTGTGTCCCTAAGTCCGGCCTGCACACTTTCTAATCCAGGACCCCTTGGGGGATGTCTGACTGCCTCTTGCAATCCGGGACTGCTGGCTCCTAACCACTCGCCTGCCTGCCTGCCTGATCTCCCCACAACAACCTCTGCCTGCCTGTTTGCCTCTAACCACCTCTGCCTGCCTGCCTGATTGCCCCTAACTGCTCCCCTGCTGGCCTGATCTCCCCTAACAGCCTCTGCCTCAGCCCGCACCCAGGACCCAGGCTTCCCTCCCTCTTGCCAGCCACAGGCACCCAGGACCAGGGCTGGCTTCACCCGGGCCAGCTGCAGGCGCAAGGGACCGTGGGTGGGCAGCTTCACCTGGGCTGCAGCCACTGGTGCCCAGGACTGTGGGGTGGGTGGCTTGTCCTCTCCCAGGCCACAGGTGCAGGCACAGCTGCTGGCGCCCAGGACCACGATGTGGGTGGCTTGTCTCTCTCCCAGGCCATAGCCCCAGCTGCTGGCACCTGGGACCGCGATGTGGGTGGCTTGTCTCCCTCCCAGGCCACAGCCCCAGGCACTGGCACCTGGGATTGCGGGGCATGCGGCTTGTCCCTCTCCTGGGCTGCAGCCTGGCTGGTCCCCATTCCTCTCTCCCCAGTGTTGCTTGTCTGAGCCATTACGGTGTGATGGTGTGAGGGTGTGACAACCATTTGCATATTAGCTCTTTATTATATAGGATTGTGGTCCATTGGCAGTTATGAAACTATTTGAACTATTGATATCAGTATATCGTTTTAAGCCAATACATTTTCATTTGACAAATATTGAACATCTACTACCAGTGAGAGGCAATATATAGTATAGCAATTTGTTTCTGAATCTTCACTTTTTTATTCAATAGATTTGAGTTTGGACAAGTGAAATAATTTTGCTGCATTTTTCTTGTCTCTACAATAGAAATAATAGTTTGGGGGATTAAATAAGTTAATGAATGCAAAAATATAGAAAATACCTGATGCTTTATAAGCACTCCAAAAATGATAAATTTTATTTCACTATGTGCCAAGCACTATTTGGAAGATTAGAAATACATTAGCAAACAAAAAAGAATATAATTCCTGCTTATTTAATTTTACAGTACAGTGAGGAAAGACTGTAAAATTACAGGTGGTGCTATGAAGAAAAATAAAGCAGGATAGGGAATAGGGTCCTAGAAGTGCTATTTTTATTTATTTATTTATTTATTCATTTATTTAATATTTTATTAGAGATTTTTATTTTTTATTGTTGATAATATTACAGATATCTCCTATTCCCTCCCTTTACCCCCCTCCTCCATGCACCTACCCACCCCCCTAGGCCTTTACTACCCTATTGCCCATGTTCATGGACTATGCATATAAGTACACAAATTCTTTGGTTTATCTCTTCTCGTCCCCCCAACCCCACATCAAGGTATGTCAGTCTGTTCCATGCCTCCATGCTTCGGGTCTTATATTGTTTGTCAATTCATTTTGTTCATTAGTTTCCACAAATAAGTGAGATCACATGATATTTGTCTTTCTCAGATTGGCTTATTTCACTTAACATAATATTTTCCAGGTCCATCCATACTGTCCCAAAGGGTAAGAGATTGCTTTACAGCTGTATAGTATTCCATAGTGTAAATGTCCCACAGCTTTTTTATTCATTCCTCTACTGATGGGCACTTGGCCTGATTTCAAATCTTAGCTATTATAAATAATGCTGCTATGAACATAGGGGCATATATATTCTTTTTGATTGTTTTTTAGGATATATTCCCAGAATTGGTACCACTGGGTCAAATAGAAGTTCCATTTTTAATTTTTTGAGGAAACTCCATACTGTTTTCCACAGTGACTGCACCAGTCTGCATTCCCACTAGCAGTGAACTAGTGTTCCCTTTTTCTCCACATCCTCTCCAGCACTTGCTTTTTTGATGATAGCCATTCTGACAGATGTGAGGTGATAACTTTGTGATTTTAATTTGCATTTCTCTGATGATTAATGACTTTGAGCATTTTTTCATATGTCTCTTGGCCATTTGTATGTCCTCTTTGGAAATATGATTAAAAATTCCCAAAACACCAATCACAACTGCTATTTTTAGAAAGAGTCCTGATAAAAGGAATCTTGCAAGAGGTGGCTATTTGAGCAAGCCAAAGAGTAAGTGCGAAAGGCCTTAGGAAAGAACGAACTTGGGACATTGGAGAAAGAGCAAGGTCAGGGTAGCTGGGGTACAAGGACCCAGGTAAAGGTGGTTTTCTAGATAGGTGAACACTGAACATTTTTAATTAATTTTATTTTCAATGAGGTGTGGATTTTGTCCCCAGAGACAGTTTTCACATTACTCAGATAATATTCATACTAATATTCTATTATTGAAGGAGCATTAAAGCGATGCCGCATCTATAATAATAAAAGCATAATATGCTAGTTAGACTGGACAGCCGGATGATCTTCAGGATGAAGCCAGGCTGCAAGGGCTGAGGCAAGCTGCTGTGGCTGTGAGGGCTGAGCCCCTTGTACAAATTTCATGCATTGGGCCTCTAGTTTAACATAAAGAGGCTGTAAATGACATAGCTTTTCCTGAGCACCTGATTCAGAAGAAGTAACCTTTCTAACAAGTCATCATGGCTGGGCAGTACTATATTTTTAATGAAAGCCACAAAGCTCTTCATGATCATTGGTGGAGGCAGATGTTGATCAACATCATTTTTTTAAATGTTCAGTATAACACAGGTCCACATTGCACTTTTTGTCATGGTCTCACAAGTTAACTGTCATGCACCAAATAATTATGTTTCAGTTTATAACAGACCACATATACAATGGTGGTCTCATAGATTATAATGAAGCTAAAAAATTCCTATCACCTAACTGACATTGTGGCCATCATGTCATAGTGCAATGCATTATTCACATGTTTGTGGTGATGCTGGTGTAAACAAACTTACTACGCTGCCAGTCATGTAAAAGTATAGCACATGCAATTGTGCGCAGTACATAATACTTGATAATGATAATAAAGAACTATGTTACTGGTTTATATATTTACTATACTCTACTCTTTACCATTGTTTTTAGAGAGTATTCTATTTATATACAAAATGTTTGCTGTGAAACAGTGTGCCGTGTTACACCACTAATAGCCTTATACATCTCCTGTTTGCCATGTTTCTTAATTGCATTATTTTCTTCTTTGTTTCATTTAAACCCTGTTTCATAAATTTAGTGTAGCCTAAGTGTACAGTGTTTATAAGATCTACAGTAGTGTATAGTAGTGTCCTAGGCCTTCAGATTCATTCATCACTCACTCACTGACTCACCCAGAGTTACTTCCAGTCCTGCAAGCTCCATTCATAGTTAAGTGCCCCATGCAGTTGTACCATTTGTAATCTTTTATAGCATATGTTACTGTACCTTTTCTATGTTTAGATAGTCAAATACTTACCACTGTGTTACAATTGCCTACAGTATTCAGTACAGTAACATATTGTATTGGTTTGTAGCCTAGGAGCAATAGGTTATACCATATAGTTTAGGCGTGTGGTACATTTTACCATCTAGGTTTGTGTAAGTGCACTCTGATGTTCACACCATGAAATCGCCTAACGACACAAAAACAAAATTACCTAAAGATGCATTTCTCAGGTGACATGCTAAGTGAAATAAGTCAGACAGAAAAAGTTAAGAACCATATGATTTCACTCATATGTCGGATATAAAACTGAAATCAACAAATGAACAAACAAGAAAAACAAACAAAAACTCATAGACATAGACAAGAGTATGGTGGTTACCACAAGGGAAGGAAGGTTATGGGTAAAGGGTAAAGGGAGTCAAATATAAGGAGAGGGAAGAAAATTTGACTTTGGGTGCTGGGCACACAACAATGTACGGATGGTGTATTATAGAAATGTATACTTGAAACTTATATAATCTTATTGGCCAATGTCACCCCAATAAATTTAATAATTAAATAATAGGAAAAGTGGAAATAGATCAGATTCACATATACAAATAAAATAAAATAATTATATGCATTAAAGAACCACTAGCTACCTTCTGGCACTGGCTCCTCAGCAATGGGGTATCTCACAATGCATGTTGCCATCATCAGCCCCTGCTGTTTTGGTGTTGCCCTTTTTGTTGTGTAAACAGGAACCACAGGGAGCTGGCACCTATGGCTAGTCTTCTCTTATCTGTCTGCATGAGTAATAAATTTCCTTGTTGTAGCTTTAGCCATCCATCAAAAAATAGATGCATTTCTCAGAACATATCCCTGTTGTTAAATGACACATGACCGTAATTCAATTTTATGTCATCATTACCTTTGACCTTCCTCTTATTATTTCACTTCTCTTTTGCCACTCATTCCTTAAGGCTCTCTTAGACTTTCCTGGCTGTTATCAAAAAGTAAGCAAGATTCACTGATAAATCAAAAACATTCTTTCAGCAAATTGCTTTCTTCCCCACCAAGCATTGTACAGGGGCTAATATGAAGCGAGGGGGAGCGACAAGAGAGAGACAAACTTACTTTAGTAGAAGGATTTTAGTAGAAGGTCTGATAAACAGTGAAATAGCCAAAAGTTCAGAAACAGTAATGAAGCAGGCTATTACAACCACAAGAATTATTTCTATTAAGGCAAATATTGAGTTAAAAATTTAGTGATTTACAAGATTTATCAAGTTAGTCTTAACGTACTAGATAACTTTTTACCTCTCCCTTCCCAGCACCTCCAAATGAGGCCTTTCTTTTTAATTTCTTAGCTCTCAGATATATTGACTATTGCTCGCTAACCTCTTCTGCCCTAATCTCAAAACAACACTTCTAATACGGAAGCAAGAGTCATCATGTCAGAAGAGTACTCCCAGTCAAATACATAGGCCAATTAATATGGACACATATTATAGCTAATTGGGCCAAAATTGTTTTCTTTTCTAAAAGTGGAAACATGCCAATTTCCAAATTTCCCAGATGGAACTGCTATACTTCTGTAAGTTTAACATTTTTTCAGATCTCTAAGTCATCAAGTATCTCAGTTTCTTTGATTTATATAGTTAAGGCCTGTTTTCATTCGTTTTAGATTTTTCCCATTAAATGTGTTTTGTATGACAATATGGGGTCTTGGGTGAGGAACCTTATATCTTAAGCAAAATGTTTTCATGTAAACATTTTAAAGACATACTCATTCCATGTTATTGAGATTTAGAAAGATCCTCCAACTTTATCTTTCAATTTAGGCATAGGAATACCTAATTAACTAGTAAAATAATTATTTTATTTTGTGTTAAGCAATTGGTAAATATTTGCCCAAATGCAAGAGTATCATTTGGTCAAATACAGATGCAAAAATTCTTTGTTGTTATTTATTGATTGTTTAGTTAGTAACTCGTGGACTGATTGCTAGACTAAATCTTCAGCCCTCTTACCATTGTTTCTCTGTACAAGCGATTTTCAACTTTTTCCATTTCATGGCACACATAAAGTAATTACTAACATTCCGTGGCACAAAATATATACATATTATATCTTTTGCCGATCTGCACAAAAAAGGTGTAATTTTGATTCATTCACACCAGATGACTATTGTGTTGGCTGCTGTCAGTTTTGTATTAGACAATCTAAAGGAAAAGAGGTCAGTGCCCCCCTTTCCCCCGCCCATACGCACACCCTTTTTTTTTTTTATAGAAATCCTTGAAATTGAATTTCCATGGGAAGGTTGTTTATTATAATGCTATTTGTGATGCAAACGAATGGAAATGAGTCAAATTAATTGTCAACTGGATGAGATTGAAGAAACTGCTAAACCATATAATGAAGTACTATGCAGCTGTAAAATGTAGTGAAGAATATCTCAATCAATCTACACTTACAGAGAAATAGCCAGGACACAACATTATACATATTTTATTTATTTATTTATTTATTTATTAATATTTTATTGATTTTTTTACAGAGAGGAAGGGAGAAAGAGAGGGATAGAGAGTTAGAAACATCGATGAGAGAGAAACATCAATTCAACTGCCTCCTGCACACTCCCTACTGGGGATGTGCCCCCAACCAAGGTACATGCCCTTGACCAGAATAGAACCTGGGACCCTTCAGTCCGCAGTCCGACGCTCTGTCCACTGAGCCAAACCAGTTAGGGCTACATATTTTTAAATCACTATATATGACATGCCACCAATTTCAAGATGTCCTTATATTCTACACAGAACATTCCACTTTCTTTCTGTGGCCAACTCCTCTCTCTTTTGAATGTATTTATTGTTGTTACTTTTGTTTTGGTATAAGCAGAGAATCACACTGTACCTCTACACCACTTTTTAATCCACCAACACTTTTCCACTTAGATTATGATCATGTTACAATAATGAATCAACAAAGTGAAGTATAAATAATGAAGTATAAACAGTTATGCTGTACCATGTGCTAGACAATGTGCTGTCTGCTGGGAAAAGAGATAAATACAACACAGACTCTGCCATCAAGAAACTCAAAATACAATAGGATAGGCAGTCATGGTAACCAATAAATTATCTTTTGGTACAATATAGATGTTATATACAAGTTTTAAAAATAGTTCAAAATAAGGACTAAGAATTCCAATGATGAAAGGCAGTGAGAATGATTCTGGAATTCCTCCTAGAAACGACATTTGAGGATGAGTAAAGTGGTGTTGCTGTGAGCAAGGAAGCATTCCTGAAAGGAGTCACACATGTGTGTTTTTCCACAATGCCAGGTTTGTTAGGGAGACCTCCCCAATAAGCGAACAGAGTCACACACAGGTTGCACACAGAGAGGGGCAGCTTAAGCCATAGGAACAAGCTGAGCCAGCATCCAGCGTGAAGTCCCAGTCACTGGCGTCATCTGGAGGTGGAGAGATGGGTGTTGTCTCAAGCCAGACCTATACAGTGACTGCAGGCGTCCAGTGGAGTGACCTGTGGTATAGCCAAGCCCCAGCGTTGGGTGGTTGAAGCTCTAAGTTCTAGCCCATAAGGGGTGGAGGGCCCATTCATATTATATAGGTGTTCACCTGAAGTGCTTATCCAAGTGTCCAGACTTGTGGACATTCCTGTTACACACTATTACGTCAGTCTTGACATAGCACTTGACATAGCTACTATGGCTGATAGTGACTCCACGTTGGATTGTCAAAGGCATCCAAAAAGTCCACACTGTTCGTGCTCTACACAGGTGAGCTGGTGAATGTCTAACAAATAGCTTGGGGTGGGGAAAGTAGAGGACAAAACAAAAACAAAAAAAACCAAATATGACTTATATTATTTGTTAATTTCTGTTGTATAAATGCTCCCACTGTGCCTGATTTCAAACTTCCACTGTGAAGTCACTGAGAGGAGATGCACAAGCTCAGTTATTACAAGCCAGTGCAAACCAACTCTAGATGAATAGGATTTTCTGGTGAACTAGTGGGCATTCAGAACAAGGGTTGTGAAGAAATATTAAGGGATGAAATATACAGTATATAGCAACAATTTTTACCTGGTATCCTGCCAGAATTTTTAAAACATGCAGTATCTGACTCTTTTCTTTTAGATTGTCAAATACAAACATGACAACAACCAACATAACAATAGTCACCTGGTATGAATGAATCAAATTTACACCTATATTTTTTTTTGCAGATTGACAAAAAATATATAATATTCATTTTTTGTGCTGCAGAATGTTAGTAATTACTTTATGTGTCCCATGAGATGAAAAATGTTGAAAATCACTGGTATAGAGAAGCAATGGTAAGAGGACTGAAGATTTATTCTAGCAATCAGTTCATGAGTTGCTTGAAAGTTTGGACTTCATTTTCCAGAACTAAAGAATGTCAAACAGGTGAGAGACAAGCTTAGTTTTTTTTTTCAAAGATCAATAATAAAGCAGACAGATTAAAGAGAAAAAGATTTGTGGCTAGTAAATTAAGATTAGTAGTAACATACTATATTAGTATACTAGAGGCCCGGTGCATGAAATTCGTGCACAGGTAGAGTCCCTAGGCCTGGTCAGAGATCAGGGCTGATTTGTGGGGTGACCAGTGGGGTGATTGGGGGGACCCCGCTGGCACCTGCCTTGGAGGTGGCCAGTGGGGCAGTCAGGGGATGGTGCCAGCCCACTCACCAGCCGGCCCTGCCCCCACTGCAGCTGGTCGCATGGCGGACGGCAGCCATGCACTGAAGCGAACAGGGAGGCTTGCTTGCTCCAGTGACAGCGGACTCCAACGTTTCCTGCCTGACTTGCCGGCCTCTCAGCTGCAACTCTAAGCAACTATGTACTATGTTGCAAATATAGAAGCTAAACAAAACCCCAGAAACCGGCTATCAGTCAGCCGGGCTTCAGCCAGCCGGACCGCAACATTGTATTAATGTTTTAAGCAGTCGAGGCCTCAGAGCTAAAGCCTGCCCAGAATAGGAAAAAAGAAAAAGAAAAAAAGGAGCAGTTGGGAGCTTCAGTCACCCGCCAACCTGAAAACGGCCCTCAGCCCCTCAGCCAGACTGGCCAGGCACCCCAGTGGGAACCCCCACCCTGATCCAGGACACCCTTCAGGGCAAACCAGCCAGCCCCCACCCATGCACCAGGCCTCTATCCTATAAAGTAAAAGGGTAATATGCCTCTTGGCACCGGGATCAGCGTGACAGGGGGCAGCGCCCAAACCCCCTGATCGCCCTGCGGATCTGTGAGTGACTGGGGGCGGGGCCACAACCTCCGTATCCGCCCTGCTCTGTTTGTGACAGGGAAAGGCGCCCCAACCCCTGATCAGCCCTGCTCTGTGCCTGATAGGGGGGAGCTCCCCAATCCCCTGATCGCCCTGCGGCTCTGTGTGTGACAGGGGGGAGCTCTCCAGCCCCCTGATCGCCCTGTGGCTCTGTGTGTGACAGGGGGTGGGGCCACAACCTCCCTATCTGCCCTGCTCTGTTCGTGACAGGGGAAGGTGCCCCAACCCCCTGATCAGCCCTGCTCTGTGCCTGATAGGGGGGAGCTCCCCAATCCCCTGATCGCCCTGCAGCTCTGTGTTTGACAGGGTAGAGCCATAACCTCTCCATCGGCCCTGCCCTGAGTGTGACAGTGGCAGCGCCCCAACCCCCTGATCGGCCCTGTTCTATGGGTGATAAAGGGTGGTGCCCCAACCCCCCTCCACGGGCCTTGCTCTGTGTGTGACAGGGTAGAGCCATAACCTCCCCATTGGCCCTGCCCTGAGTGTGACAGGGTGCAGCGCCCCAACCTCCTGATCCGCCCTGCTCTGTGTGTGACAGGGGGCGGTGCCCCAACCCCCCTGATGGGCCCTTCTCTGTGAGTGCACCAGGGGGAGCTCCTCAACCCCCTGATCGGCCCTCCTCTGTGCATGACAGG
>NW_005871061.1:7631138-7681864 GCF_000147115.1 Myotis lucifugus
CCCCTGATCGGCCCTGCTCTGTGAGTGACAGGGGGCAGCGCCCCAACCCCCTGATCAGCCCTGCTCTGTGTGTGACAGGGGGTGGTGCCCCAACCTCCCCATCGACCCTGCTCTGTGCATGACAGGGGGCGGCGCCCCAACTCCCCAATCGGCCCTGCTCTGAGCCTGACCAGGGGCTGCACCTAGGGATTGGGCCTGCCCTCTGCCACCCGGGAGCAGGCCTAAGCCAGCAGGTCGTTATCTCCCAAGGGGTCTCAGACTGCGAGAGGGCACAGGCCGGGCTGTTTTGTGCACCGGGCCTCTAGTATACTAATATATAGTAGTATAGGAAAAAGAGCAATAGTGGGAATGGAGAGGAGGAAATGAATTGGAGAACTATTTTGAAGGTAGATTTAAAATGATGCTGTGTCCCTATGGATGTGCTAATGAGAAAAAAAAAACAGAATTAAGGATAACGCTCAAGTTTCTGAGTGAATGATTGCTTGTAATCTTCTAATACTGTAGTAATTATTTGATTTAGCTTAATCTGATATGAGCCAGATTAATCTGACACAATTTAATGTGTCTATACTGGTTTATTCCTCAAATAGGAATTAGTAAGTAGAAGGTGACTAGTCTGTTGTTTTTTATCCACCTTTGAACCAGAAGAGATTTGTTGCTATTTGGTGGAGGCCTAAGGAATGCTAACATTTACAGGCAGTGTAGATGAGCCTGAAAGAGGCATGCAGAAGAAGAACCAGAAGAGAGAAAAGTTGTGAAAGTCAATTGATGAAGAATTTCAAGGAGCAGGGAATAGTCATGCTTTCGGTAGGGTGGTTTTTGATAAGTAAATTAAGTAATTAAAAAGTGCTTGTTTTTGGTTCAGAATCCAGGAATCATAGGTAACTGCAGTAAGAGTAGTATTAATGGAATGAAAAACACAGAAGCTGCTGTGTGCTGAGTTTTGGAGAGAACAGATGAACAGGAGAAAGATGATTTTAATATTAATAATTCTATATGAACCTGACACTAAATTAAGGGGATCTGGGAGCTTTGATACACTTTCTCCCACCCTTAGTATTTGACATTTTTATTGCCTAATAGTTTCATGGTTTTCCTCTGATTTTGTTCTGTTAACTTAAATGCATACATTCGGGGATAGAAAATATTTGCTTAGAATAAATTATAGGACCCAAAACTGCACCAAAACACCGGAACACACACATAGAAAAAACTATAACTGGGCAAAGTGAAGAATAAGAATTTTCACCTGTCTTGTTTATAATATTGTTGTGGTGGTGATGGCTGGGGCCCTAAGGAATCTGTTTTCAGCCTATCTGTGTTATCTAAAGTTGAGGCACAGCAGTGATCACTGAGAACTGAAGGCAAAGGTTGTTTGTAGCAAGGGCCTAATTTATTGTTTGTCTAAAAGCTGTCCTCCTCTGTCTCTTTCTCCTTACGGGTGATCTAAGAAGTAGTGTTGAAGGGTGATATATGGAGAACATTTTTCTGAAGTTATTGGAGCATATATAACCTATAAAAACATTCTCTGTGAGTCAGGCCTGGGCCAGTACAGTCCCTGACTTCCACGGCATATGCCTATGTCATATGTGCAATAAAGTATAAAATCTACTTGTCAAATAGTCACTATTTTAATATACATTTCCTCAGGCCCCCAGGAATCATGTGTAGAAAGGGGAATGAATCCTAGTAGCTGTCAAATATGCTTTAGGTGAATGGGCAGACAGTACTGCACCAGTATTAGAGAATGGGCTGGGAAGCTGGCTCAGTCTGTGGGGTCAGTGAGTAGCCTTTGATATGTCTTGAGCTCCCACAGATGGGACTGGCTAAATTCTCTCTTTGAATCACTTATTAGAGTGATTTCAGTTGTTGAGGGAGGAAGGACTCTGCCAGGTTTCCCAGGATGGACAGGAAGGATCTAAGGGATTGTGACTCTGAACTCCAAATACTCATAGCCCAGAAGGGTTTGATCGGTAAGCACCAACCTGGAAGCGTGTGTGTGTGTGTGTGTGTGTGTGTGTGTGTGTGTGTGTGATAGAGAGAGAGAGAGAGAGAGAGAGAGAGAGAGAGAGAGAGCACCTGTGAACATGTGATAGTGATTGTGATAGTGTTGGGGAAAGTTTGTTCAGGACATCCTATTAATTGTTTTAATTCCAGTGTGGAGGAAGGGACCCATGCCAAACACCACAGGTAGAGATACTAGTTTGTGAGACAACTAAACCAACTGTGTTCTCACCTGAATTAACTGACTATGGCAGTCTCTAACCCCTAGGAATAAAAGGAAACAGACTCCATGTTTACACATGCATGAATTAGTTAAAGAGACAGAGGCTTTAGGGGTTCTGGGAACTTCATTTTAGCTGAAAATCCAGATGGCAAGCTGATTCAGAGGAAAACACACTACAAGGAATATTATTAACAGATCTAATAAAACACACACCCACAACTGGTGGGATCACTTGAGAGTAGAAATAATGCCTTGGGTCTGGGCATTGTGAATTGGGCTCTTCACAAGTTTTAGACTGAGTACTTTTCATACACATGCCAAACCTGTTCCTTTTACAAGTTATAGGGGAACCTTGGAAAATCTTCCCAGGAGGTGTGTGTGTGTGGAGAGGTGAGTAGGATAAACCTGAAAAGTTTCATTTGATTGACAGGTAAAATGGGCATTTAAAATGGCTTATTTGTAGAATTAACCCCTGCCTTAAATAATTACATGTTAAAATTGGAAAAAGCAGATCTAATTTTGCAAACCAAAAAAATCATGTAGGAGTGTACATTTTAAAGGTGGAAATGATTATAAAACATTCTTTCATGAATGGCTAATTTTATAATTTGGGGGGGTGGGATATAATGTGTGCCATTTAAATACTGTGAAGTAAGTCCTTATTAGGGAGAAAGATTATTACTACCTTTTTTTGGTCATACAAGTGAGTAAAGGGGACACAAGATTTGAATGGGAAATGCGCAGTCCTGTGTAGGTTTGCATTATTTTTTTTTAAATATTGTTACTTTTGCATTTCATTTTATGCAACTCCATTGCTATTTATTTATGTATTTATTTATTTATTTATATTGAGTTGTGACTACTTATATATTTTGGATATTAATATTTATGAGATATATGGTTTGCAAATATTTTCTCCCATTCTGTTGGTTGCTTTTTCACTCTGTTGATTGTTTCCTTTGCTGTACAGAAGCTACATTTCTTCAAAGAAGACAGACAAATGTACAACAGGTGTCTGAAAAAGATGTTCAACATCACTAATCAGGAAAATGATCATGAAAACTAAAATGAGATATTGCCTCACACCTGCTAACATAGCTGTTATCAAAGAAACAAAAGGTAAGCATAGGTGAGGTTGTGGAGATATTGGAACCCTTATACACTGTTGGAGAGCATCTAAAGTGGTGCAGCTGCTATGAAAAACAGTATGGCAATTCATCAATACATTAAAATAGAAATACTACATGTTTCAGAAATTCCACATCTGATTATGTAGCTGAAGGAAACAAAATCACTATCTTGAAAAGATACTTGCATCCCCATGTTCATTGCAGCATTATTTACAACTAGAGGCCCAGTGCGCAATTGAAATTGTGCAAGGAGGTACCCTGCCTCCCACCTCCCGTCGCTGCGAGGAGCCGCCTTGCCTCCTGCCTCCCTTTGCTGCGAGGAGGTGCCCTGCCTCCTGCCTCCCGCCTCCAGCCATGCGAGGAGGTGCCCCGTGGGGCGCTGGGCCCAGAAGGTGCTCCATGTACCTGATGGTGACCAGTCATTTGGTTGTTTTGGTCATGATGCCTCTTGACCTTTTATTATTATGATAGCCAAGACAGGAAAATGACCTAAGTAGGATAAAGAGAATATGAATAGACTATTCTTCAGCCATAAAAAAGAATAAAATCAAACCATTTGTAACAATAAGAATGGACCTTGAGGGCATTATGCTAAGTGAGATAAGTCAGATAAAGACAAATACCATATGGTCTCAGTTATATGTAGAATCTTAAAAAAAAACAAAGTCATAGAAACATAGAACAGATTGGTGGTTGCCAAAGTCAGGGAGTGGAGAGTGGGGTAAATAGGTGAAGGTGGTTGAAATATATAGAGTTCCAGTTAAAAGATTAATAATTCTGGGGATGTAATGTACATATGTAACTACAGTTAACAATACTATATTGTATATTTGAAAGTTGTTAAGAGAGTAGATCTTAAAAGTTCTTATTACAAGAAAAAATGTACCTATGCGAGGCAATGGATGTTAACTAAATTTATTGTGGTAACCATTTTGCAATACATACATGTCTAATCATTATATTGTATAACTTAAATTAATACAATGTTACATGTCAATTCTATTTCAATAAAATTGGGAAAAATAAATGCAGCTGTTTTAGGGGGAACTATGGAGGATAGGAGAGTCTAATACCAAAAATACGGATTTTTTTTTGCATGCATCATTGCCCAATTATTAAACCTTGGTTGTTAATCCAATTAGTAAAACAACCCAAGACAAACAAAATTGATTTTCTGGCCATATTTACCAATCTAGCTGCTAGCTTGAAAACTGATAGTTAAAAAGGATGAAACAGCCATAGCTAATTTGGCTCAGTGGATGGAGTGTTGGCCTGTGGACTAAGGGGTCCTAGGTTTGATTCTGGTCAGGAGCACATGCCTGGGCGGCAGGCTCAATCCTCAGTAGGAGGCATGCAGGAGGCAGCCAATCAATGATTCTCTCTCATCATTGATGTTTCTATCTCTCTCTCCCTCTCCCTTCCTCTCTGAAATGAATTTTTAAAAAAAGGGATGAAACAGCCACAAAAGGCTGCCTGAAGGTCAGGCCGAGAAGAGCATGTTTAGATTTTAAGTGAAACTTGAAGCGCCAAAAACATTTTACTGACACTTTGGAAGGTCTGTGTTAAACTTTTGATTTGTCAACTCATACAAAAAGTAAAGATGAATATGTAGTACAATGAGAAATTTATTATTTTTCAGTCCTGAAAGATATATTTGTTTTTGTTTTTTATTCACCTGAAAAACTTAATTAGAACAAAGAGAAACTTATATTGAGGTTATTTGAATTACTGATATTTTAAGATTGTGGGCTTAAATTAAATCTTAAATCTCTGGCATACTTTTAATCCATAAAAAAATAAAATATCTTAACTGAAACTGAAATAACTACAACTTTCTGGTTAGCTTGTGTTGCTTTTATTCAGAATAACTGAAACTAAACCAAAGATGACGGGGACTGAATTATAAAGGCATGGAGATACCAGTGTCTATGAGCGTCCAAACTTGATGCACCGAAATGAGCAACATACAGCAGAGGCAGTGCCTTAAAATAAGCAATGGGAATCAGGAAAAAATATGTAGGGGAAGGAAATAAATTTCAATGATGGGGTTCTCCTCACTGAAGAATTGAATCCGGTTACGGGATAATTAACACAGGAATATAGGTGGATTTCAGTGTAAAGATCATCTATTAGTGAAGGTGAGGAAAATGGAGCATCTTATAGGAGGAAACACAGGCAATGTGAGAAATGGAGAGCTCAAAGTAAAGCTATTACCAATAGCTAGAGCCTTTATGATAAATATAAAGATTTTTAAGGAGTCAGCCAACTTATCCTAAACCCTATTCGCTGATAGTTAAGACTGAATAGCTTTGAATGGTTGGCATCTGTATAATAGATGTCCTTTGTTCCTTTTGTATACCCGTGTCAAGTTCTGGAGAAAGGGGAAACATTTTCTTAGGATCTCTTACAATCCCCACTATCTCACCTATATCCCCCAATACACACACGCATACACACACACACACACACACACACACACACAAACATGAACACAGAGTATATAAACATAATAATTTTGAGATTTGGCCAAGGCACCAAAGAGGTCTGTTTCTGTTTATGAACAATGTGAAAAGTCCAAGAATGAGTTAGGACTAAGAATATATAAGACCTGGATCGTCCCAGAAAGAAGTGTGGGTTGCAGCAACAAGCTCCTTCATTCTATCTCTCCTCTTAAATGTCCCTCTACTGCCTCTTCTTTGGGTGGTTAAGATGTAGTATTATGTGAGTGGGAGGAATTGGGAGAAATGTTAGGAATATTATATATTTAGAGTTCTGTATAATGGCCATGAGAGTTTCTTTTTCTGTGGCTGACATGAACCAGAACATTGCTGGATATCCATGACTTATGATTTGCCCAATGCCAACAAAATTTCCTCAGGTTCTGCCAGGCAAACTGTTTCTGTCTTAAATCACTCTAGTGCCCTAGCCGACAAGGAAAAGGGGGAAAGCTGGATGACTCAATGGTGGAGGCATTAAAGTGTAGAGATAAATTAAGGGCCATAACAATAGTATCTACCTTGTATTTAGAATAATTTCTGACATTTATTATTATCTGTGTGCTTGATTAAAAAATGCTTCATGGATATCTTAAGTATAGACTATTATTTCTAGAACTCTAGCAAGAAAGGAAAAAGAGATAGGGGTTAGGGTGGTGTAAGAATGTTACAGGGGTTATGTTTCATTTTATTTTTTGTTTGATTTTGATTCAAGATTGCATATATACACAGGTTTATAAGCCAGAATGAATAAATCAATGGACAGAGGTACAGACTCCTAGGCACCATTTAGAGATAATAAATTTGAAATTCTAAAGAGAGTACCACAATTCATATATATGATTCTGATGACTTAATAAGGATTACTCAGACTTTATTGCTCTTCACATCACACTCAACCCATCTTGACCTCTTCTTTTTTCTTTTTTTAAAGGAAGCAGTCTGCCAGATCCAGCAGCTCATTCGGATGTGTCTGGAGCCTTGGGAGCTTGACTGCCCTATGTTCTTCTGTAAATGGACCCTGAGAACTTGTTTGGAGGTTCTAGCAGAGGAGCATGGCTGCTTGTATGCCCTTGCAGGAAGAACAGGCCCCTACTATCTGGGAAGCTGATCCTTTTCAACCCAGCATGCAGCTTCAGGAGGGGTACACATGGAACCCATCCAGCTAGCAGATCAGCTGAATCAACCCTGAAGATCAACGGGGTGACAGATGTCACAGTCAGATGCCCTCATATATCTCTTCTTTTTATTTTTAACATAGACCTTATACCTTTCTAACATACTGCTATGGACCAAATGTTTGTGTCTCTCTCTTTCTCTGCCATGTGAGGAAGGCTCTCACCAAGAACCTGGCCTTAGTGACATCCTGGTCTCAGACTTCCAGTCTCTAGGACTGTGAGAAATCAATTTCTATTGTTTAAGGTTCCTATTTATGGTATTTTTGTTATAGCTACCCAAGTTGACTAAGACACATCCCATGTAGTTTATTTATTTATTGTTTTTACTTATTATCTCTCTCCCCCTACTATTATGTTTTTTTTTCTTCTTCAATTCTGTATCAACACCTAGAATACTGCCTAGCTATAGTAGGTGCTCAATAAATATTTATTGAATATTTATTCCCACATCAGTTAGGAGTGGGAACCACTGTCCCAGTGGGTATAGAAAGGGAGAAACCTAAATAATGCCAGAAAGGAGGGCATGGTAAGCAAGACCCTGGCCATTTCAGAAGTGGTCACTATGTCACAGAGAAGTGGATGCATACATTTCTGATCAGTAGAGCAACCATGGGTCTATATTGACAACAGGAAGGAGGCAAAGTTGATTCTTAAGTTCTTTTTGCCTTAATGGGCTATTTTGCTTCCAAGTAGACTAAGACACATCCCATGTAGTTTATTTATTTATTGTTTTTAGCTTATTATCTCTCTCCCCCTACTACTATGTAAGCACCATGAAGGCATGTTTTTCCCAATTCAACCCCATTTACCATGTTAATCTCTCCCCCATATTTTTTTTTGGTCATCATTTCATTAAATGTTTCATGGTTTGGTCTTTTTGCATATCTACTTCAGTATGTTAGTGAAGAGTAGAAAAGGCATACCTGGCACTGATATCATGTTCTAAAGTCAATCTGGAAATACAAAAGAGCTAATTAAAAACATTTTATGAGTACAATTGTTTGCAAGCTCATTTAGGATTCTCAAATAATTAGGATAATTAAATCATTGATTTAAATATTTTCATCTAATTTGTTTTTTAGCAATTTTTCCAAATTGCATCTAATTCAACTATATGAGATTTCAGAAAACAGTAAAGAATTATAAACTGGTGAAAAATATATTACCCAGGTCAAATCAGAATGAGCAGGGGAAATCAAAACATTAATCAAACTTCAATAATGTTATCTGGGGAAAACAAGCAATATGATAAAGATTTATAAACCACTGTCTTAAATAAGAAAAAAATAATTTGTAGCTTTTTTATACTGCTGGAAATTTAGACATAGCACCTAAATAAAATAACTTACTGTATGCATGGAGACAAAGAAAATACAGGTAGGGGTAAATTGGCATGTTTATGTAGGCAGCAGATCCATGAACAGTGCACTTAATGTTTTGGAATAAATCTATTTTGAAATAGAATCTTGACTGAGTTAGCCATATTATCCACCCATTGTGGAATATTATTATAACAGATTGACACCTGTGATGGTTAATTGTATTTGTCAACTTGGCTAGCCGATGGTGAACAGTTGTTTGGTCAAGCACTAATCTAAATATTTCTGTAAATGTATATTTAGATACACTTAATACTTACAATCAGTTTACTTTAAGTAAAGCAGATTACAGTCCATAATGTACTTATAAGGGGGCCTCATCCAATCAGTTGAAGGCCTTAAGAACAAAGGTTTGCAAAGAAGAAGGAATTCTGACTCCAGACTGCGATATAATAATTCTGCCTGAGTTTCCAGCCTTTGGACTCAAGATTATCATATGAAATCTTACCTGAAGGCCTGCCTGTAGCTTTCAGACTTGTCAACTCCCACATTTACCTTAACTAATTCCTTAAAACAAATCTCTCCCTTTCTTTCAAATCTTTCTCACACATCTATAATATAGTAATATATGTTCTGTTAATATATTTATATATTAATACAATTACAGTTATATTAATAACATTATATAATTATGAATATATTGATTGTTGTATATAATTTACTAATGTATACACAGAGAAAGAGAACCTTGACCAATAGAGGATCTTGATATAATTTTATTTAAAAAAACTTTCCTGAACATGACTATGTACCAGATGCTGTACTATATACTTGGGTTGTAGTGATGATGAATATAAATAAAAGTTTCATGGTGGTAGGGCTTTTGGGTTGTTTTGTCCCCTCATGTACCCCAAGTATCTACAATCGTACATGAGACAAAGTAGTCACTCAATACAGATTTGTTGAAAACATAGTTCTTGCCCCTAAGGATATGGGAAATAACAGAAGAAACAGAAAAGTAAACAAATAACTATATTGCACCAATATGTAACATGCAGTTTCAGTATAGTTCTGCATCTCTTTTAAAAATAAACACAGATGACTTATTTATAGGTCATGCCTGTACCATCACAGAACTTGCTTCTGGGGGAAGGACTTAGAAGACCAGGCATTAGATGCGGGAGAGAAACTTTTGATGACTATTCTCTTGCATCCTTTAACTGCAAGTATTCATTTTTCATAAATATTTTTTTAGAATCATAGACACAATTATTCAAGATTAAGGTTTTCTTAAACAATGTACTATAAAATACATGCAAAGAAATAATCAAATAATATATGACTAAAATAACTTACAATAGCTGAAAATAAAGGGGCTTTGTTAATGTACTCCCTAAAATAAAATTTGTTTAGTTAAATGACACAGTTTCAGAGGCTATGTATATAAAAATTATTTTACCAATAATTGTTCTACTCACTTTGAAGGTAAAAGTAGAAAGAAATGAACAGATATACTCATCTATTATCTAGTTGTGTTTTTCATCATCTCAAACAAAGTCTAATCCCCACATTCAGCTTTTGGCATGAGTTTTAACCAGTCAAAATGTACAAAAGTAGCACAGTTGCTTTTAAAGTATCATTCTATATTATTTAATAATCTTGAAAAATTAAACCTAAATACACTGCATTTCCATTTTTTAATATTCTTATATATTTCAGAGAGGAAGGGAGGGGGGGAGAGAGATAAAAACATCAAGATGAGAGAGAATCATTGATTGGCTGCCTCCTGCATGCAACCCAAGCATGTGCCGTTGGCCGGAATTGAACCTGGGACCCTTCAGTCCACAGGCTGACATTCTGTGCAAAACCGGCTAGGGCTACACTGCTTTTCTAAGTGGAAATTAATTGGCAATACCAATGTTGCTTCAGTTTTTGCCACATTATAAAACCATCAAGCTGAATACTGTATGTATTATATTCTTCCACTCAGGCAAACACTTTTGTTCACTAAATATTTATGCAAATGTTCCATAGAAGTTATCACATCACATAAGCAGAATTTTATATTTCAGATTAACATTTCAAATTTTCAATTTCATTGAAAAAAGCTGGGTGTAAATTGGCAGTAATAACTGGCTCCCTTTATATATTCTTCAGCAAAGATGAGGATCAGAATTATTTTCACAGGATCAAATAACTTCAGCCTTTTATGATAGTCCATGAAAAAAGAGGTTAATGATTTGGTAAATTTAAAATAAAATTAAGCATATCAGATGGATAAAAATGTACCATCAATGTTAAGTCACTAATAATGATATCTAATTACCTTCTTTAGGCTCCTAAGGAATTCAGAATTATTATCTATGAATTATTGATTGTCCAATATAATCTCACACTAGTTTTTTGAGATGTCAAAGGGTAAGAAGTAAATAGACCCTCAAAGTGAGGGGAGCAATAGATATTGCAGAACTTGGGCTATGGTCCTAGGGTTATTTCCTGCCAAAAGTCCAAGCTCTCTAATTCCCTAACGAAGATTTATTGGATATCCATTGTAAAGTATCTATATTTGAATAAACATAAATTTGAAATCCTTTTTCCATTTATTTGGTCATGAGTTTTAACCACATCCAAGTTTTAACACTATCTGGCATCAGTATTCCTCTGCTAACTCAGAAATGAGTCCTCAAATAGCAGGTGGCTGGTTGTCTGGTTTTTACTGGCTGGTATAGCTTTAGTGTCCCTAAAAGGGTTAGAAGTGATGCAGAAAATGAAAGCTTTCCCCTTAAATGACCTACCTCCAAGGTAGTTATATTCTTCTAATTCAGAAATCATTACTTTTATAATAACATAAAAATGTGAACTCTTACATGTAATCAAAGAAATGTCCATTGAATTAGAAATAGATACTATAGCTATCAAATTAGTATACTTTCAAAATAAAAGCTACCTAGTGCTGAGGAGTATGTGAAGAGATAGTTACTTTCATTTACTGCTGGTAAGAGTGGAAAATTAGGCAATCTTCCTGGAAAACAATTTATCAAAATATATTATCTTAAAAATAATCATAACCTTTGACTCAATAATCTCTCTTGTGGTAAATTTGAAGAAGTAATGAGAGATTATTTAAAACATTTAGGACAAAATATGTTCATGGTAGTGTTATCAGCCACAGGAAAGAAAAGAAATATTTTTTCCTGACATTCTTTGCTGTATCTGTTTCAAATATCATATAATACGTAGATATTACATAGAGACTTCAGGAAATTAAACACATAAGCAATAAAAGCCTTTCAGGTTCAACATAAGTTTTCTCTGGAAAAAATATTTCAACTGCTTTTATCCAAATGAGGGGGATGTGATAATACTGAAGAAGAGAAAGTGCCAGCATATCCTCCTGAAAGTCACCCACAAGCCCATCACATCCTCAATGAAAAAATATGTTGGAATGAAACAAACCATACTTTTCAAAAGAGCCTTCTTTCTTTACATTCAATTATTTAAAAACGTATGTATTTTATTGAATACATAAGGGATTAATGTACCTAATTTAGCAAATAATATGAAGCACTTGTTTTGTTCCCACACTGACAGGGCTACCCACATGCCACCTTTGTCATATCCAATCTTTCTCTATATGAGTAGGTGATTGTTTACTAATCACTGAATGTTAAAGGTTCTCAGAAGACATGCAGCCATAAAACATATTTGACACTGTTTATCATGGCAATTCACAAGTTTATAAGACTGTACCATGCCCTTCTCTCTTTCCCTAAAAAAAAAAAAATCAAAAAAAAATCAGTAGTCCTAAGAATTCATCTTCTATGGAACTTTGGAGAACACTGCACTTGGCTAATGATCCAAGTCCCTGTCCACAGTAAATGTAGTTTGACTGTATCTTTTTCACATATCATTTCAAGCAATAGCTTCATTTTGGTTTAAAATATGACACAGTTTAAATTTTTTAATAAACAAGGAAAGGGAGCTTCTCTCTACTAATGGCATTTCCATAAACCATTTTGATGATTCACAGAGAATTTAGAACAATAATCCATAGTAAAAAAACAGATAATATGATGCTACAGGCAAGATGGGTATAATCTATTTAGAAAATTAAGTTTAAAAGTACTTATTACAGTTTATTCTAGATATGCTCTCAATTTTACTAGGCCTAACTTGATTTCTTCTTGGTTCTGGACTCCTGGGCCTCTGATTATTTTTATACATTTTTCCTTTTAAATGTTTTTTTTATTTTTTAATTACAGTTAACATGCAATATTATATTAGTTTCAGGTGTACAACACAGTGGTTAGACATTTATATAACTTAAAAGTGATCACTCCGATAAATCTAGTAGCCACCTGATGCCATACATAGTTATTACAATACTAGAGGCCTGATGCACTAAAATTCTTGCAAGAGTAGGCTTTCCTTCCCCATGGCTAGCAGCACTGGCTTCTCTCTGGATCCCGGGTGGCTTCCCTCCAGCCCCGGCTTCATCCAGAAGGACATCCAGAATGATGCCCGGAAGGATGTCTGGTCTAATTAGCATATTACCCTTTTATTATTATAGATTATTGATAATATTCCCTATGCTATAATTTACATCCCCATGACTATTCTGTGTCCCACCTAGCAGTCTCAATATAGCTTCTTCTTTATGTCTTTAGTTAAAGGACTTCTGGTCATCTAGAGTTCGGTGGTTCTGAATGATGGTTGTTCTGTAGTTTACTTATAATTTTGATGGTGTGGGAGAAGACAAGTACCACATTTACTTACTCCACCATTGGGACTGGAATCTCTATTTTTCTGTGTGTATTTATGTATACATACATACATGCATGCATATATAAATACACACATATACTAGGTTTATTTCCAAGAAAAATGATACCTATGTCTGTCCACACAAAAAGTTGTTCATGCATATTCATAGCATCATTATGCATAATAGGTAATTTTGGAAATGACCCAAATTTCATCAGCTGATGAGTGGATAAACAAACTATAGCTATACAATGGGATATTACAGGCAATAAAAAGGAATTAAACATTTATATATGCTTACAACATGAATGAACCTTTTAAACACTATGCTATATGGAAAAAGGCAGACACAAAGGTTAACGTATTATGTTTCCATATATATGAAATATCCTGAATGAGGAAATCTGTAGAGACAGAAAGTATATTAATGGTTGTTTAAGGCCTGAGAAGTCGAAAGGAATAATGGCTAAAGGGGTCCTCAATTTCTTTTTAAGGTGATGAAAATATTCTAAAACTCACTGTGGTCATGACGGTACAAATCTGTGCATAAATGAAAAGCCCGTGCATTGCATGTATATACTGATTAAATACGGGAAAGCTAGAAATGCCTCCTGTGTGCTATAAAATTCAAGCCAACACCATCTCACAATTTTTTCAGCCCAAGAGACCTCGTTTGTGGTTTACCTCCTTTGTCTCTTGGGCACAAAAGTCAAAATGGTTGGTTGTAGATTGATTTCATTAATAAACAGTTGACTAGTCTTAAGCTGGATTTCCATCGTAGGTATGTTATAACTTTTGAATTCTCCTTGGTAATTATTTCAAAATTTGGGAAAACGTGGCTCTTTTCTTTAGTCCATAGGCGAGCTCTGGTGGAGAATAGAGATTAAAGGGTTAGTGAATGTTCTATTTTCATGCATTGGGACAACAATTCCCCAGAACATAAGGAGGTAATACGGAGGGTTTTCAGTCAAGGTAATATAAAATTATTTCCATAGGTCATATGGAGATCCAGAGTATGATTGATATGTGGCCATATGCCTTTAATCAGTTTTGTGTGAAATATATATATTTCTAGTCCCTACACAATGTATGGTACATACTTCATCAAATGACTGTTAAATGAATTTGCAGGTTCCAACAGAAAATACTTTAATTATCAAAGGGTATTTATTTATCCTCTTCTTTATTCTAGTAAGGACTTGAAGTAGGTCATCAGGTGAAGTCAGAGAAAACAATAATGGTAAAATATAAATATGAATCAAGACGCACGACCAGGGAAATTACCAATGAAGTAAAACGTCAAAGCTCTACACTATGACTGTTAAATGCAATGGTCAGCTTTCAGTCCTATCCTAGTGGCCCTCTCAGCAGCTTTTTTCCATTCTTCATTTCCTCTTTCTTAGAACATTTCCTTCACTTGGCTTTCAGGACACTATCCTTATTATACTTCATGAACAACCATTGCACTAGACACTGCTACTCAGGCAATTATGATGGCTGCTCTTCTTCCCAACCTAAAAATAATGAAGTGCCTCAAGGCTCAGTTCTCTTCTCTATGCACTCCTCCCCAGGTGACCTCATCCAAACCTGTGGCTCTAAATACCATGCATAAGCTAATGATTTGCAGATGTGTGTTTTTGGCACAGACTTAGTTTCTGAACTCCAGACTTGTATAACCAACTGCTTGTCAACTTTGCCACTTGGGTCTGGACAGTGTTGCTCAGTGGTTGAACATCAACTTATGAATCAGGACGTCATGGTTCGATTCCTGCTCAGGGCACGCATGTGCCTGGGTTGCAGACTCGATTCCCAGTAGGGGGCATGCAAGACAGAGCCAATCAATGATTCTCATAATTGATGTTTCTATTTCTCTCTCCCTCTCACTTCCTCTCTGAAATCAATCAATCTATATCTATATCTATATCTATATCTATATCTATATCTATATCTATATTTCTATATCTATATAGATAAACATTGCCACTTGGATCTCTAATAATCTTCTAAAACATAATCTCTAAAGTTAAACTTTTGTTTTCTGCCCTCTGCTCCCTCCCCAAAAGCTGCTTCTCTCCCAGTCTTCCCCCATCTTAGTAAACACCACCATGTTTCACTCAGGCCTGAAACATTAAAAATTTTCTCTCTTTATTGCACACTCATCAACAATTCCTGTTAGCTCTAAATTCAGCATATATCTTGAATCTGATCACTTCTTACCACCTTCACTATTATTAACAATCATTATCAGCTCTTGCCTGTATATAGGCAATATCTCTGCTTCCTTTCTTGTCTCCTATAATCTGGTCACTTCACAGTAGGTAGAGTAACCACAGAGAAGCTAGAGCCACAGTTATATCATGTCATTTCCTGCTTTAAAGCCTCCAAAGTGTATTATCACATATAGACCCTGACCTCACTTCTCTTAACTCTTCCCTATTTCTCACTGATTCAGCCATACTAGCATTTCTTCCCGTGCCCAGAATGGTCTTTGTACTTGGTCATCTCTATGTTTTGGAAAACTCTGGCCAGAGAAACCCATGGCTATTTCCCCTGACCCATTTAGGTATCTGCTCAAACACTGCTTCCTGTCTGAAATAGCACTTCCCTCTGTATCGCCTTCATGACACTTGTTGCTGACATGATGCCATATATTTGTTTATTGTTTTCTCTCCTCCAGAAATAAGTTTACTGAAGGCAGGGATTTTATCTATTGTGTTTACTGCTATAACCCCATTGTCCATTGATAGTACCTAGATATGTACCCTAAAATATTTTGAATTAGGATATTGCAAGCTGTTTACCACCTTTTAGGAGCAGAATATATATTGATTATAAATAATTAAACAAACAAACAAATCAATATAATATTGTTCCTATAATTTTCTTAGTAATTCATCAATTTATTGTGTGTATTACTTGTATCTTCATCTAAATTTTAAGTTCCTTGAGGACAAAATCATGTCATACTTTTTTGTGCATATATTCCTGGATGCCTTGAATACAGGAGACCCTCTACCTATACTGTATTTCCTGAATTCTACCATGTCTTTGATTTTTAAATGCTCTACATTGATTTAATATTATCTTTTTATTTTTTGGAATGGGCACAAATAAGGATAAAGCATGACATTAATGTATAGATCAAGTGTAGGTTACATGCAGATGGAAATTTTTAAAAAATTATCTTTATTGCTAAGGTATTACAGGTGCCTCCCAATTTCCCCCATTGCCTCTCTCCACCCAGCTCCCACTGTACCCCAAGCTTTCCCCATCCCATTGTCTGTGTCCATGGGTTATGCATAAGTGCAAATAAGTTCACTGATTAATATTTTCTTATATCTTCTCCCACTTCCCTCTGAGATTCGTCAATCTGTTGCATGCTTCCATGTCTCTGGACCTATTCTGTAAGTCATTTCATGTTGTTCATTAGAAGTAAGTGAGATCATGTGATAATTGTCTTTCTCTGACTGGCATGTTTTGCTTAGCATATTAAAGTGAAAGTACTAGCAATAAGGGAAGATGGTGATGGTTGATTAATTAATGGTTGATTAAGTGCATGCATTTTATTTTGTTATTCAATAGAGTGGATGACTGCTGGGCAGTAAGGTTCTTTATTAAACTTTAATGTTCTTAAGGTATTTGTATTCTCTTATGAAAGTAAACAGTTGCTTACCTACTTGTGTGTGTAGATATACACAGAGAGGAGATATGACAGTGGAACTGCATCCAATTCATTGGAGGCAGTATTATACATCCTCTCCCCAAATTAAAGCAATTTGTCCTAAGCATTCATGCGCAGGAGAGAAAGTTGGGAAATATGCAATCTGCCTTGATAGTTACAGAGTCACTAACTACACTATTCAAATCATTGAATTATTAGTATTTGAACATTCAATGTTAACATAAAGAGAATGAGGTTTCAAAGTTTTGCACTTATCGTACTGTTGGTACCATCCTGATTGTGCAGGAATATTAGTCTGGTGGCAACAAAAAGGAACAAAATTGAAACAGATAAATAGAAGCTTAGGAAAGTTTTTGAGCAGATGGTGTCTGATCTGAATTCTAATTATCACCTGCTACATGATTGAGCTGAATGCAGGATCTTAAATCTCTGAAGTGAATACGTGACTATGATTTAGATAACCAACACCTGGATGTCCTACATAAATATAGCTGAATAAATATTTTCTTGGCAGTTTCAATTCTGACTAATAAAGTAAGCAGTTTTAGTATTAAGCTTCAAGTGGCTCATTACAATCCTATTGACAATCTGAATATATATATATATATATATATATATACAATTTCCCACATCTCATATACATTATGATAAAATATAAGGCAGTCTTTATGGCATAAGCCATGTGGATGTTTACTCATTAACCACTTTATTTGATTTTTTAACTTAAGACAATAAAATAACCATTGCCAACCCTCAAAGTTTATTATTAGTGCACTCTATACTAAAAACCATTGCTTTTACTTTAGAAACAAGCTATTATATTACAATAATAATCAAAAGACTGTAGTACTTACTCAGAAATTGACAAATAGAACAATGGAACTACTTTGGAAGTATCAAAATATGAGAAATTGATATCTTAGCTCAAATCAATGGGAAAATTAATTAATAAATAGAGCTAGTATAATTACCTTACAAAAGAGAAAAACAGATTGAAATCCATACCTTTTATTACATGTAAAATAAATTCCATATGAAGAAGACTACACTGTAAAAGTCAAAATTATGACATTATTAGAATAGAATAGGTGAAAATTTTTATTTGGCATGGAAAATCATTACTTAAATGAGCTGTACAAAGCACGGAGCTTGATGTATAGATTTGATTGACTTAATATTATCAAAATTAAGTATATTTTTCAATGCAGAACACCATAAAGAAGGTTAATAGGCAGGTAAAAAATTGGGAAAAGACATTGTTGAAATACTTAGCAAACAAAAACATAATCTGTAGAAGATATAAGGAACACACCATCAAGAACAAGACCAGAATTCCAATAAAAAGGGTAGACAATATGAATAGATAATTGCAAAAATGAGAAACCAAAATGTCTAATAAAGAAGAGGAGCTGCTAAATTTCACAAATTATTAAAGAAATGCAACTTCAGAAAGAATGAGCGAGCACTCTATACCCATCATATACTAGTAACAACAATAAAAACTTCAGGCAATACAAAGTATTGGTGAAAAGTGGGGAAGAGGAATCTTTATGCACTAGTGGTGGGAGCATAAACTAATGCAGTTAATCATTCTAGGGAGCAATCCATAACCATTTAGGAGATTGTACATTCCTGGGTATATATCCAAGAGAAACTTTTATGTAAAGGTCTGCAGAGAATGGCATCAGTGAAGATGTTCATCAGAACACTGCTTGTAATAACAAAGGTTTAGCAACAACTCAATAATTAATGGACAATTAATAATTGTGCTTTTATTTTTTGCTGCTCATTTCTTGCAAATAATTCTGGGTAATATCCTCTTGACCCGTGGATTCTCATCTTCTTGTATACTGCTTTCATGAGCAATCTCTCATCTGTCTATCCAAGTCTTGGACAAAAATCTTCAATGGAAGTTGGACGGACACATAGCCCAAGTATTTCCTGTAAGATCTTTACACTTCAAAACTAAAAAAGGCACCCAATCATAGGCATAGAAATATGCCTACGCAGTGTTCCAGGAGTGCTTTATAACAACATAACTCTCTACTAACACATAACCATCACTCCTATATAATTAGAAATGGAAGACACCCTTGTTTAAAAAAATGAACTGTGTTTTTTGCTGATTAGTTTGTGTGTGTGTGTGTGTGTGTGTGTGTGTGTGAGAGAGAGAGAGAGAGAGAGAGAGAGGTTGATAACTCAGATTTTCATTAAAAATGAGAAAAAAGCATCAGTAGAGATGAGGCTGGCTATTTACCACAATCAGGCTGCTTTAAAAAGGATTCCCAGATCGGTATTTTAAAACAAAAATATTTTATTTCCATTGATCTGCAAGTCATCTTAGGTGGCTTTTGCTTCAGGCTGCAATGGCTAAGACAGTACTGATGATTTCACCTGGGCTCTTCATATCTGTGAGTCAGCTGATCTAGACTGGGATTGGCTGGGTTCAGTGAGGTGACTATTCTTTAAGTTGCAGTTTACCAGGTCCATTGTGCAACTCTGACCTATGTATCCTTCATCTTAGTTGGAAAAGTAGGGGATAAGTAGGATAGGTGGGACATGTTCTCTTCATGGTATTAAAGAGGCATATGAGTATATACCGAGTCATGCAAACACAATCTAAACTCTTGCCTACATCACCCATTCTAAAATCAAAGCAAATCACAAGGCCACACCCAAAGTCTGGCAGCAGGAAAACACACTGCAGCCACTATAAAGTTATGGCCAAGATGTAGATGCAAGGACAGGTAAAAAATTGTGACCCAACAAGTCAATCTATCACAGCATCCCATATCTGGCAAGTCAAAAGGTGATTTAGAAACAAAGAATAATACATAATAGCAACCAGTTCTGGAATAACATATACTAGTATATCAAGCACATTACACAAAATAAGTTAATTTAACTCATGCAAAGATCCTAGAAGGTAGACAATGTTATATTCATTTCATCCTGGGATTATAATCCTAGAGTGTCTGACACCATGACCCACCCTTTATAATACACGAAACTAAAATAGCACCAAAATGCTTAGAAGTATTAAGAGACACAGGGAGTATACCTGAATTGCAGGATATTTATTGGATAAATTTATCTGGGCTGAACGAGTGGAATAGACATTTGGTTTCCAAATACCCTGGGTGGGGTATTTTCCTTTCTCTTAAAACAGGATTTCCTGACCCCACTATAGATCTACTGAGTTAATATAACTGAAGGTGCAGCCTAAGGATGTATTTATAAGGTGCTTCAGTGGATTGGTGCAGTCCTCTCAGCACCTCTCTTTGAGAGCTGTTCCAACAGGCCATTCCAAACGCGTTCTTATTTAGGAAATGGTCACTGCTGCATCTACTCCAGCCCAGAAAGTAACCTAAGATAAGAAGCTAAAAATTAGATATACCCAAATAGATCATTTTTCAAAAGGTTCCAGGGGATTAGACAGAAAAGAGGTGTTAAAGATTTAGGACTTGATCTTCAGATGAGAAAGGGGTCAAGGATTAAGTAGTGATTCATAGAAAAATATCAAATACATAGCGACTAAAATGTGGAACAGAGTGGTGTGTGGGTAAGGAAGTAAAGGGTGGGGGATTATAGGAAAATAAATAAGTACCACAAAGATATTAAGTGCTTATTATGTGTGCATGCATTCTTTCATTTTATTCTTACAACAATACTAAGAGGTTGATGATTTTATCGTTAATTTAGAAATGAAAAAAAATAGTCATAAAATTCTATAACAAGATCACTAGCAAAAGCTGGGATTTAAAATCAGGCATCTTTGTCTCCAAAGCATGTGCACTTTAAACAGTGGTGAAGGTCACTTGAAAAACACATTCAGAAGATGGGAGAGAAATAAACAGCATTGCTTCAAGTAGCTGTTTTGCTCAAATATGACTGAGAAATTTTTCTTATATCTGTGTGACTCATGCAAACATTAACTTTGTACTGGTATATTTCATACTCATATTGAAATATAAATATTGCCTTTGCCTCACTTCAAGACTATCTCATATGCTTAAATGATTTCCTGAAGAATCATTTTTGAAAATTGCACTTCAGTTTCTCTTATGACGTTACCTGAAGTGATTTATTCATGCATGCATTCAGTTACTCATTTATTTATGCATTCCAAAAGATCTATGATCAAAAAATCTATGAACACTTATTATGAGTCAGGCATTGGGATGACAAATTTTTCTTAGCAGTTTATCAGATGCTAAAATAAAGATAGTATAGGCTCCCTCTAAAATTTTCCAAATCTAGAAGGCACACATTACTGAAGAAAATAATTTGAAATATGCTCCCTCAAAATACTCACTATAACAGGCAAGAATAAAAGATGTTATAACACAGCAAAACTGTAATGTGATATCTGGTACTGACATTATATTATAAAATATTTATATATGTAGAATAAGATAATCAAAATCAGGAGAGAGAAGCTAGAAGAAGAAAAACAGTTTAGCACACTGAGGTATTTTAAATTCATTATTTCTTAAAATGTGTGTGTATTTATCTTATTTATAAATACTTCATCACATTTTGCCACAGATGCCAACTTTCTTTGTTTTTTCTTTTATTATAATAAAGTATTATCATAAGATGTTTTAATGGCTTTAAAATTTTTAGATTTAAGAAGCATAATGAAAATATGTCCTAAACTGCCTTTTTAATGTAGGCTCTTTCAGAAACTATGTGGGCTATTTCCATAATTTCCTCAGTAAAAAAAAGTCAAATTTAAACCAAACCTTAAAAAATTCAGTCATGTCAGTGTAGGTGTGTGTGTGTGTGTGTGTGTGTGTGTGTCCTTGAAATTCAATGTTTATTGTATCATTTCTTTCTCTGGCCAAAATAGGATATATAAATGTGACCTGATTTTGGCTTTGTAACATCTGACTTAAAGAGTCAAACAAAAACGACCTTGAGAGATAGCCAGCAAAAAAAAAAAAGTTCTAAAACATACTTCTGTTCTCTTTTTCTGGGGCTGCTCATACTTCTGAGGCTTTCTTCGGTGGCCATGCAGGCCAGTTCCATTGGTATAATCTAGGGTAGTTCTGTGTCCCACTTAAGTTCCAGAAATAAAGAGGATCCATCGGAGGTCAGTCCAATATGCTGCTGTTTCTGAAGAAGTGTCTTGTTGTTGCTGTGGATTTGGTTTTCCTGAATACCAGTCTACCGTAGAAAAATGGTGCTTTTACCTTCAGAGGTAATGAAATCACTCTGATGACCTTGGTAAGTCTGTTGCTATGAACATTAGAATTGCTATGGTGATAAACACATTTTTCAACTCATCTTTATTCTGCTTTTGCACAAAATAGCAGGTTTCCAAATGTCAGTGGTTTTGTGTTTTCTCACTCAAAACATTTTTTTTAAGATTTGACATTCCAAATCCACAATGTAACTAGTGCTTAAGTGCTTCTTGGTGGTCAAAATCCTTTCGTTACAAATATTTTGTGGTCACATAGTTGAGGCTTCAGTTGTAATCTTTAAAAAAATACTACATGAATCAATTTCAGTGATTTTCGCTAATAAAAACATCATAAACATCTGACTTCATGACCTTTACTTCAAGCATTTCCAATTGACATTCATTAATGAAGATACCTTACATATTTTAAGCTTTAAATAGTCAAAGTTAGATTAAATACTGGAGGAAAAATAAGAACCTTTAGTATGGCAACTGACTTATGACTAATAAAATGGTTGTTTTGTTGATGTTGATTGTTAAGGATGGTGGTATTTAACAATTCTTGCTTTGACAACTGACTTTCACCTTTCTTATATTAGAATATGGGAGATGTGGACATAAAAAGGAAGGGTAGATGACTAAAATTCAAAACCTAATTTAGTCAATAGGGGAATGCATATCAAATACACATTGAACTTGGTATCGAAATATACAAAGAACTCTTAAAACTCAACAAAGAAACCCAAAGAACCTAATAAACAAATGGGCAAAACATCTGGACCTCTCCCCAGAGAGGATATACTGGTGGTAAATAAGCCCATGAAAAGATGCTACACATCATATGCAGTCAGAGAACTGAAAATTATCAACATCCAAATAACTAAGTGGCTAAAATCCAAATAACTGACGAATACTAGCAAGGATGTAGAAGAACAGAAAGACACATTTATTGACAGTGGGAAGGCAAAACGGTACAACTATTTTGGAAGACAGTTTGGCTGTTTCTTACAAAACTAAACATACTCTTACCATACAACCCAGCAATCTCAGTCCTTGGTATTTTCCCAAATGAGTTTAAAAGTTCTGTACAGAAAAAGAACCTACACACAGATGTTTATAGCAACTCATCTTTATCCCAACTTTATTTATACTTGCCAAAACGTGGGAGCAACAAGGATATCCTTCAATATTTCAATGGATCAACAAAGTGTGGTACATTCATGCAATTGAATATTACTTAGTGATAAAAAAGAAAATGAGCTATCAAGCCACAAAAAGACAAAGAAAAACAGTCAAAGCATATTTCTAGGTAAAGGAAACTAATCTTAAAAGGCTACATAATGTATGATTCCAACTATATGACATTCTGAAAAAAAGAAAAACTGTGGAGACAGTCAAGATATGATGGTTACCAGAGGTGATCGGGGTTGGGGAATTGGTAAAAAAGCTGAAGGGAGTAAGAAGTACAAATTGGAAGTTACAAAATAGTCATGGGGATATAAAGTTCAGCCTAGGGAATATAGTCAATATTGTAATAACTATGTATGATGTCAGATGGGTTTTTGAATTATGGGAGGGATCAATTTAATTATATAATTGTCTAACCACTGTACTATACACCTTCAACTTATATAAAATAATATTAAATGTCAACTGACAATTTTAAAAATTAAATTAAAAGAGATTAGTGGTTGCCAGAGTTTCAGGGAAGGAGCAATAGATAAGAGAAAGAAGGGAGCCTTGGAGCAGTGATACTACTCTGTATGACACAGTTATTGGAGACACATGTCATTACACATTTGTCAAAACACATGAAATGTGCAGCACAGAGTGAACCCTAATGTAAAGGATAGATTTTAGTTAATAATAATGAATCATTATTTGATTACATCAATAATCATATAAAATTGTTAACAATTTACCACACTAATACAACATACAAATAATACGTAAAAAACTTGGGAGGGGTGTATGTGGGAACTCTCCAATCAATTTTTCTGTAAGCCTGCAACTGCTTTAAAAATTGAGTCTTTCAGTTTTTTTAAGGGTAGAATACATGAATTAAAATCAAGAAGTCCCAATCAAATTCCCCTATCAAGCTATATGATTTTTGGCAAGTACTAAGCTTCCTGAGCTTGTGTTTGCTTATCCCAAGAATAACAGACTAGTCTAACTGATATCTAAGTTATTCTTAACCTTGAAATCATCTCGCTCTAAGAGTAAAGTTAGAATTAAAGTATAAGCAATGTTTGTAATAACTTTAAGAAAGTGAGGGGGTAAACTGTGAATTTCTGGCATGAATGCCAAAACCCTAAGCTCTAAAAATGATCACAAAATCAAATTGCAAATATTTTAAATTAAGAGGAATGACTAAACCTTGGCTCAATTTCAGCTCAACCACCAATTAGCTGTGGATAATCTCTGAACCTCAGATTTCTCATTTCTAAAACAAGAATGATAATCCTTGCCCTGTCTATGTCACAAGTAAGATAATAGTGATGAATGTGCTTTGTGAGTTGTAAGATGCTCTAAAAAATGGACAGTATTAAGTCATTATCAGTTTTTCAAATATTTAGTTACATTTAGTGTGTTTGCATTGGCCAGAAATTGACTAGTCTGCCTGTGAGTGTGACATGTCCCTGGATGTTACAGTACTATGCTATGTTATATTATATAACCTTACAGGAAAATAATAGGTTTATCAGGAAAAATCTGCATCAAATATAGGAAAGAAAAGACAAAAACTTTCTGGAGTGCTTTATTGTGTTTTGCATTGTTTGAATACAGAACTTTCCTGAAGGCAGAGAGAGGAACTAGCATGCAATCCTATCTAATAATAGACAAACATGGTAATTGACTGTACCTTCTCTACGCCTCCAATTGGCTAATCAGCACGATATGCAAATTAACCTCCAACAAAGATGGTGGCTAATTTGCATACTGCAGGCAGGGCGGGCCAGTGCAAGCCGTCATCCAGGCCCCTGTGTGCCGCCTAAGCCCCACTGCCATCTGGGACCACCGTGAGTGGCCCTGGGCAGCGGGGCTTGGTGAAGCGAACGAGTCACCTAAGCCCCGCCCCCAGCCAGGACCCCTGTGTGCGGCCCTGGGTGGGCAGGGCTTGGCGGTGCGATCAGTCCGAGGAAGCCCTATTCTTGCAGGAATCCTCCTTCAATGGGCTTTCAGTATAAGTATAAAAGGTATTTATCCCTAAAAATAACTAAATGGAAATATAACAATATTTGAATCTGATCTCATAATGAGAAATTCCCCTATAAAAATTACAGAATGCATAAAGTTATACGCATGTGCATATATGACTACATTAGAATAAAAAATGGTATATCTAAAATTTAACACCAGAGTAAAACCCAAATAACAGATTAGGATGAATAGTATGTAATAGACAAAAAGGTAATTACACTTAGTAAACAAAAAGCTCATATATTACTAAAATTATGGTTATTTTTAAAAAATTAGCAAAATGCATGAACAGGCAACTTATTAACAAAAAAATCACAAAAATGATCACTAAACATACAAAATATTCAACTCTCCCTATGATTAAGAAAATGTCAATGGGGAAAAAAAGAAGACATATGTACTACTATTTGTAATACTTTAAACAATAAAATAAAAAAATAAAATGTTTATTACAATAGCCATGAGGCTATTTTAATATCATTTCTTTGTGCTGTATAATTATTATAATAGCAATCATATAGAAAATTAGAAAATATATTTTAATTATAACATCTAAGGTTAGTGAGGGTGCAAGGAAATAGGTAGATTCTTATACTGCGGATGCAGTTCAAATTAGCACAATTTAAAAACATTCATTTGGGACTAACTGAATTAAAAATGGGCAGGAAATTTTACCCAGTGATTTACTTCTGGATAATTCTTCAAGACAAATGTCTAAAATAATTACAGCTCTGCATAGCTTTATACAATTGCATATTTATACATATTTATCTTGCTCAGAGTAACAACAAATTAGAAATATGTTGTAAATAAGAAAAAGCTAAAATATATTTTATTATAAAAGGCAGGTCATAATCTATATATGACTAGCCCAATTTTAAAATTAAAATTATTTATATATGCACAAGTTAAAGATGGTATAAAACTATATTAAAATGTTAATATTGGTTATATTTGGATGGTGGGATTCTGTTATTTTTATATGAATATTTATATTTGTGTTTCTTATTTTCTACAATGTTAATGTAATATTTCTATAATCTTCAAATGGTTTTTAAAAAGGATTTAAAAATGTTTATGGGACCTTCATGATCTTTTTGATGAAGGTTCTTTTTCTTATTGTTGTCTGCTTTTATTCCACAGCTTTTATTTGAGTGTATTTTTATACTAGAGGCCCGGTGCATGAAATTCGTGCACTTGTGGGGGGGGGTCCCTCATCCAGGCCTGTGCCATCTTGCAGTCCGGGAGCCCTCAGGGGATGGCCAACTGCCCGCTTAGGTCTGCTCCCCGCAGTTTGACATCCTTAGTGCTGCCGCAAAGGCGGGAGAGGCTCCTGACATGGCCGCTGGGCTTGCCAGCCGTGAGCCTGGCTCAGGGCTTCTGGCTGAGCAGCACTCTCCCTGTGGGAGTGCACTGACCACCAGGGGGCAGCTCCTGTGTTGAGCATCTGCCCCTGGTGGTCAGTGTGCATCATAACAACTGGTCACTCTGCTATTCGGTCGATTTGCATATTAGCCTTTTATTATATAGGATGCCCACCACCATTATCAACAATTAGAAACATTTAATGCACATGCAACTTTTTATCTTCCCTCTCTCTCTCCTTCCCTCCTTCCCATTCTTCTTTCTGTTCTTTCTTCATCCCTTCTTTCCTTTCTTCCAGGCTACTAATATATGTCAGGCACTGTGATAGGTACTAGATTTACAAAAGAGAATAACCTTAAAGGTCTCTGCTCTCCTATAACTGACAGTCCAGAAATGTAACAAACACCTACATAGATATTTATAATACAGCATACAGGTGGTATTTGAAAGCATGGTAGAGAATGACATTTCTCAACTAATAAATAAAAGACTTATAGAAGAAAGCAAATGATGTACATAAATAATTGAGCACTATTCTGCACCAGGCAATGTACTGAATGTGACGCATGTATTTAACTTAAGTCTCAAAAACAGAACTCTCCCAGTTTTCCTCATCTCAGTAAATGGCACCCCATCTGCCTGATTCAAGCCACACTACAGGATTTCTCTTAATTTCTTCTTTTTCCTTATATCTCTCTCGCCTGCCTCACATCCAATCCACCAGCAATCACATCAACCTGACTTCTAAAATACATAAAACCCAATTCCATTCCCTTCTCTCCACTGTCATCACTACCACTGTAGTCCAAAGTGTTATCATCTCTCATCCAGGTTGCTATAAAATCTCCCATCTAGTGTCCTTGATTTTATTCCTTATCCTCCTTCAATTCATTCTCCATATAGTACCCAGAGTCATCTCTTAAAATAGAAAGTAGATCGTGTACTTTCCTGCTTGAAATCCCTCTGATGACTTTCCATCAGACCACATGACTTGGTCTCAATCTACATCTTCACTCTTAACTACTTCCATTTACCCCTTATTTCACAATCTCTAACCACATTGGTCTTCTTCCTGTTCCGTAGTTGGTTTCCACTTTAGGGTCTGTGCAGTTGCTGTTATTATGACTGATGATTTTATTACATTAGCATTTCTTGTTATTAAGGTTCAGCTCAAATGCCACTTTCTTATGTAAAAAAATAATTGCAGACAACAGATTGTATACTACTCTTTCTAGTACATTGGTTTGAGGGAAAGGCAAGGTAACAGGGTCAAAATTTTTTTCAATGTGTAAGGAACTAGAGTATGCCATGGTTAAATCCAAGTGGGTTTAAATTTCTTAATCCCACATTTTTGTTATTGCTTCCACTGTTTATACATTTTGCTTTTTATCTTCAGAAGTTGTAAAAAGAATAATTGGTATTTTATGTTTATGGTTACAAACCCAACCAAAGAAATCCAAGCCATCAAGATTCCCCACACTAAGCTTCCATACACTTTCATACCATGTACAGCAGGGGTCCTCCAGGCAGGGCAATGAAAGAGATTACTTCATCTGCCTTGAATGACCATTTTGTGAAAAGATATTATAAAATATATTTTATTCTCTTTTTCTTTTCTTTTTTTATAGAAACTCCATCTTTTATCCCAGGTTTCCCTGATGCCACTGTAACATATGGAAATAAAGTAAAAGCAAAACAACATTTAAATTAAGGGAATAATTAGTTTAAATGAGCTGTAGACTATTACTAAAAATGCTCATCAAAATGCTACCTGTTTTGGTTGTCTGCAGTTTGTAGGGGGGAAAAATCAAGATATTCATGTGGAAAAATAAAGAATATAAGGCTCACTTCTTTCCTCACTGACAGGGCCCCCCAACTCTACCTTGTATCATGTTCCTATATATCCCAAGTTGGGAAAGTGGTAGAGTGGAGCTGGCACTTTTGGAAGAAGGAAAAAATAACGAAAGCAGTGTGTTAGAAAAAAGGAGGGTTTGGTAAATTGCTTCAGGGAAATAGGAGATTAAGGACTTTTCAATTTCCTAACCTAGATATGAGGACCTAGAGGGGAGAGGGTGCAATCCAGACAAGGAGAAAATGGGGTGTTGCTTAGTCACCACTTTCTTTAGGCTCTCAACTCAGTGGAGAGAAATAAATTGTGACATCAGCTCTTCCTCTAAATTGTTCCAAGAAGCTCACCAGAATTTTAAGATAGGAAAGACAACTATTTATTTTTATTCATGAATAGTAAGGGATGTACAATGAGTACATTACTCTTGATTTTCTTTTAAAGAGATAATAGACTTTAGGAGGTCAGTAATAAAAATGTGTGTAGAATCTACAAAATCTTCCATTTGGATAAACTCAATCTTAAATATTGAAAAGAAAATTTATAATGAAAAGCAGATATTCATTTTTAAGTTTTCACAAATGATATTTTCTACTTTTAAGTGCCAAAAAGTTATATTACTTTTTAAAAGAAAATTATAAACAGAAATAGGGAGTTTGTGATACACTAAAATAATTCTGGCTTTTAAAAAATGTGTAAGTCTATATCTGATACAACAATACATGCAATATTATAAAACTACTAGAGGCCCGGTGCATGAAATCCATGCACGGGTAGGGTCCCTAGGTCTGGCCGGTGATCAGGGTCGATCTGTGGGGTGACTAGAGGGGCTATTGGGGGACCCCCACTGGCACCTGCCTTGGCCAGCCTGGCACCAACTGCTCACTTGCCCTGCCCCCCTCCCGCCACCGCCTTCAGTTGCCTTGCTGGCACCCGCCTTGGCTGGCCTGGGGCCTGCAGGTTGGGGGAAGCTCCTGCATTGAGTGTATGCCCCCTGGTGGTCAGTGTGTACCATAACGACCTGTTGTTCCACCAGTCGTTACACCATTTGGTCGATTTGCATAGTAGGCTTTTATTATATAAGATAGTCCCCCCTAAAAAGAGATTAAAGCTTCAATTCTTTAAATTGCCATTAAAAATCAAAATCTTTAACTATCCACCTAATTCTGGAAATTAGACTGCCACACCATTACAAGAAGACTATAATATATATAAAAAAAAACAAAACATAAAAGTCCAAGAATAATTTAAACAAGGTTGAAGCTGTAGCTAAACTAAAAAGTTAAAGAATGTCAACAACCTAGATATTACTACATGTATCAATTATTAAAGCTGGTATAGGATCTTACTGTCATACTTTACATACTAGTGTAGGGTTAAAGTGATATCTGCGCAAGAGTAAAGCATGCATTAAATAGGAATTATCAGGTAGAAACAGATACAACATGCTTTTCTGTTTTGACATGGGATTTTCCTTAAGTAAATAAAATATCTTCTGAAAATGTGGCTTCTTCCATATTGAGAAAGGTAGGTATGTTCTTAAATCTAGTTAGCAGTAATGGTCTCAACAACTTCAGACTGACACCCGGCCTTCTCCTTCACTCTTCATGGCTCAAGCAGCTATAAAATGAAAGAAACAGAAAGTTTAAAACTAAATATTTCAGAAGTCTATCAATGACCAGGGTCTAGAGGGTAAGTATTTGATTAATTTTATGAGTCAGTTTGCCTCCAAGGACTGGAGTCAGGCGATGGCCAGAAGTAGAGAAAATCTAACTAGCCCTCCTGAGGACTGAATCCTCAACTTCTGCTTCATTAAAACAAAACTCTAACCAAGTGAACTAACAAAACTCTGTAAAACAGTCTCAATGAACAAATTCACTTTAAATGTGGAAAATGCTAAGAGTCTATGTATGAATCAAAGCTCTTCGGATGAGCAAAGAGGGAATCTCAGAAGAGCCCTAAGAGGTTAGAAATATGGTCGGGAAATAACTAAAATTCATTTTGAATCAAAGCCGGATAACCTCATAGATCTTCAGCCAAATGCTCCCAAACAGAAACAATTGTGAAATAAGAGGCTTTTGGAGAACGGCAAAATCCACGGAGACCAATTGGCAGGAGTTTTCAGTTAGTAAGCAGGGATATGGTAAGGGCTCAGACCAGGTTCAATAGGGAAGAGTGTAAAGAACAGTACATTGGCCTGAGGGGTTGAGAGATTCAAAGGAAAGCAGATTTCCAACTAATGAAAAAAATAGTAAATAATACTACATTGTCAAATAATCACAAATTAACCATCCACCCAAATTATTATTATTACTAGAGGCCCGGTACACAAAAATTTGTGCACTCAGGGGGGAGAGGGGGTCCCTCAGCCCGGCCTGTGCCCTCTCGCAGTCTGGGACCCCTCAGGAGATAATGACCTGCTGGCTTAGGCCTGCTCCTGGGTGGCAGAGGGCAGGCCCAATCCCTAGGTGCAGCCCCTGGTCGGGCTCAGAGCAGGGCTGATTGGGGAGTTGGGGCGCCGCCCCCTGTCATGCACAGAGCAGGGCGGATCGGGAGGTTGCAATGCCACCCCTAGTCACGCTCAGGGTAGGGCCGATTGGGGGATTGGGGCACTGCCCCCTGTCACACTCAAGGCAGGGTCGATAGGAAGGTTGCGGTGCCACCCCCTGTCACGCACAGAGCAGGCCGGATCAGGGGGTTGGGGCACTGCCCCCTGTCACGCACAGAGGAGGGCCCATCAGGGGGTTGAGGCGCTTCCCCCTGTCACTCACAGAGTAGGGCCGATAGGGGAGTTGGGGCACCGCCCCCTGTCACACACAGAATAGGGCAGATCAGGGGGTTGGGGCACCACCACTGTCACACTCAGGGCAGGGCCGATGGGGAGGTTATGGCTCTACCCTGTCACACACAGAGCAGGGCCCGTGGGGGTGGAGGGGTTGGGGCGCTGCACCCTGTCACACACAGAGCAGGGCTGATCAGGGGGTTGGGGCGCCGCACCCTGTCACACACAGAGCCGCAGGGCGATCAGTGGGTTGGGGAGCTCTCCCCTATCAGGCACAGAGCAGGGATGATCAGGGGGTTGGGGTGCCTCCCCCTGTCAAGAACAGAGTAGGGCAGATAGGGAGGTTGTGGCCCCGCCTCCTGTCACACACAGAGCCACAGGGCGATCAGGGGGTTTGGTCGCTGCCCCCTGTCACGCTGATTCTGGGGCCAGGGAGGCCTCGCGGCTCTGCTGATCCCAGTGCTGGGAGGCATATTACTCTTTTACTATATAGGATAGAGGCCTGGTGCACGGGTGAGGGCCAGCTGGTTTGCCCTGAAGGGTGTCCTGGATCAGGGTGGGGGTCCCCATTGGGTGCCTGGCCAGCCTGGATGAGGGGATGATGGCTGTTTGCATCTGGTCACACCCCCTTCAGGTTGGGGGTCTCCACTGGGGTGCCTGGCCAGTCTGGGTGCCGTTTTCAGGCTGGCGGGTGACTGAATCTCCCAACCTGTCCTTTTTTCCTTTTTTTTTTATTCTGGGCCAGCTTTAGCTCTGAGGCTCGGCTCCAGCTATGAGACCTCCGCTGCTGAAAGCAGGTTTCTGGCATTTGTTTACCTTCTGTATTTGAAACAATGTTGCAGTCCGGCTGGCTGAAGCCTGGCTGACTAAAGCAGGTTTCTGGGGGTTTGTTTAGCTTCTATATTTGTTACAATGTTTCTTAGAGAGAAGCTGAGAGGCCGGCAAGGCAGGCGGGGAACCTGGCTTCCTCCGTCACTGAAGCAAGCAAGCCTCCCTGTTCGAGTTAGCTGCCTGGCTGCTGGCCGCCATCTTGGTTGGCAGTTAATTTGCATATCTCAGTGATTAGCCAATGGGAAGGGTAGCGGCCATACGGCTAATTACCATGTTTCTCTTTTATTAGATAGGATTATTATTATTATTGTAAAGCACACAATATTGAGTACTTGTTATGTACCAGATATTTCCATAAAGTTTTGCCTGTATTGTTTAAAACAATTCTATGATGTAGGCACTATTTTAATTCCATTTTACTGATAAAACTAAGCACAGAGAGATGAGACAGAGAAAATGGAAGTAAATGTTTTTGTTATTATAAGAAGAAAGTTATTTTTAGTGGAATATTTATTTAAATTAAGAAAATGTACTCATTTAATATAAGAAATGTCTTTCAAATATTTGTGTATTCAAGACCATTGAGAATATTTATGAACCCAGGCTTCCCTTCCCAAGGCTCAATAATTGTTTTGAAAACATCAAAACCTCTAAAGTAATTAAAATTGTGAAAGTGATTTTATTTTTTTTCTGTTCATCAGATTATTTATTCACTTGACTTTTAGATTCAGTTGTTGATAGATATGTATTTGTTGTTCATAATTTTTATCTTTACCCTTTTCTTCTTCCTCCTCTTCTTAAAGGATACCTTTCAGCATTCCATATAATACTGGTTTGGTGGTGATGAACTCCTTTAGCTTTTTCTTATCTGTGAAGATCTTTATCTGACCTTCAATTCTGAATGATAGCTTTGCTGGGTAAAGTAATCTTGGTTATAGGTTCTTGCTATTCATCACTTTGAATATTTCTTGCCACTCCCTTCTGGCCTGCATAGTTTCTATTGAGAAATCAGCTGACAGTCGTATGGGTACTCCCTTGTAGGTAACTAACTGTTTTTCTCTTGCTGCTTTTAAGATTCTCTCTTTGTCTTTTGCTCTTGGCATTTTAATTATGATGTGTTTTGGTGTGGTCCTCTTTGGATTCCTTTTGTTTGGGGTTCTCTGCACATCCTGGACTTGTAAATCTATTTCTTTCACCAGGTAGGGGAAGTTTTCTGTCATTATTTCTTCAAATAGGTTTTCAATATCTTGCTCTCTCTCTTCTTCTGGCACCTCCATAATTTGGATGTTGGTACGCTTGAAGCTGTCCCAGAGGCTCCTTACACTATCTTCATATTTTTGGATTATTTTTTCTTTTTGTTTTTCTGCCTGGGTGTTATTTCAATCTTTGACTTGATTCTTGCAATCCTCTAGTATGCTGTTGGATCTCTGTATAATATTCTTTATTTCAGTCAGTGTATGCTTAATTTCTAGTTGGTCCTTTTTCATATCCTCGGGGGTCTCACTAGATTTATCGAAGGTCTCACTAAATTTATTGGCGGCTTCTAGAAAATTCTTGAAAAACCTTATAACCATGGTTTTGAACTCTATATCCAGTAGTTTGCTTTCCTCCATTTCTGTCATTTGTGACCTGTTTCTTTGTCTCTGCATTTTGGCTGCTTCCCTGTGTTGATTGACTGGCTTTGTGTGCTAGGTGTCCTATGGGACCCAGTGGCTCAGCCTCCCCAATTACCTGAGGTGGACACTCTTGGTGCACCCCTTTGTGGGCTTTGTGCACAGTCTTGTTGTAGTTAAGCCTTGATTGTTGTAGATATCACTGGGAGAAATTGACCTCCAGGCCAATTGGCTGTGAGAATCAGCTGTGTTTACAGTGGGAGAACTTCTGTGCTGGAGACACCCTTATGGGGCAAGGCTTACTTCAGTGGGGCTTTGGTGCTCACTGAGTCTGCCCCCTGAGTGCATCCCTTATGGATCTGAGGAGTTGTAATCTGTATGGTCCCATTCTGACCACTGGGTACACTGGCTCTTGGATCTCTAAGGAGGTGCTAATTTAGCCTCTGCCTGAGGCGACCCAGCAGGAGCTATGGAGAGATATGCAGATTCCTCTTCTTTGTTTGGGGTTTGGAGGTGCCCAGATGAGGCCCAGCTGTGAAGCAATGCAAGCTGCTGTGGGGCCTTGGGCCTTCTTTTGGGTGTTCTGGGTCTCTCTGACCCAGTTGCAGTTTGTTAGGTAATTTTAGATTGCAAAGGGCCAGGACATTCATATGCAAAAGCCTCTGCCACAGCTTGGGTGGGGTGGGGTCTCAGGGAATCAACAGGGTGGAGCAAACAGCTATGGCTGATCCTCAGCCCTGCCCTAAGATGCCCGGTCTCAGTGTCCCATGGTAATCGCTGCAAGCACCTCTAAGAGAAAGCCGCCCTGGAGTTCTGCCCACTGCCAGACAATCCAATTTCTCCCCATATGAGTTTGGGTCCCCAGAGACTCGCCCAGAACTGGAGTTCAGAGCAGTCGGGAGCTTGAGACTCCCTCCTGATTGGAAAAGACAACTGCATCCTCAGTTGCTAGCCCTTTCCGTGTGCGCCTCCATACCTCTGCACTTTACTTCTGCACCTCCTCTGAGTCTCAGTGTGTTTTTCTCTTTCCTTCTAGTTGTAGAATTTCCACTCAGCCAGCCTTCCTGTGGTTCTGGATGATGTCTCTTTTGTCTTTTAGTTGTATTTTTGAAGTAGTTGTGCGAGGCAGCCATGAAAGTGATTTTAAAAGCAGAGAGGAAGAGAAGTCAAATATAGGTTCAGGTGATGCAGGCCAGCTGTATCCATGGGCATGAAACTTCTCCAATTATCAAGGAATAATTGAAACTCCCAAAGTTTCTTTCAAACCACACCCCTTCCAACTCCCCCTTCCCCCATTGAACCTCCCACTGTACCTCTGGAGTTCCCTTCATTGATTTGTAAAGTATGGTTTTAAGAAGTATTCAGCAAACTAAAGAAATAAAGAAAAAATATGCCCTCAAATTTTTGCTTCCCAATTTGCTGCTTACATGACGATTTATCACTTTTTCCAATAATCCTAATAATTTCTACCATCTTAAATTTTCTCATACTATTGAAAATGTAACACAGATACTAAAAAATACTAAGAAAACATGAACATCCTATTTTAGTTACCTGTAAATATACAGCAATGGACAATTTATCAGTATGGTGACAGAATTACCAAGGATGATACCTTTCTATTAAAACATGTTCAGTAGTGACAGTACACATGTTTTCATAATTATTTTGTTTGAACACAATGACTTGGTATTCAGAGTGTTTTATGAAATAAACGCAAAAGTTACAGTACAAAAAGTATTGTTCTTCACAGCACTACCTAAGGTTAAATACCGTACTTAATGTGGCCTGCCCTAAGTGGCAATGCTTTAAAATGTATTATTTTATACTACTTGGTGTGAATTGTAGTGTGGAGCATTCATTGAAATTTTAGGATATATATTAATTACAAAAATATTCACATAAATAGCAGAGGCATTTAATATTATCAAGTAATAAGAACAGAGTAAAGAAGAGCATAGAGAAATGTTAAAAATGAAATGTAATATACACACAGAAGGGACTTGAGCCTGATTTTCATTCAGAGATGTGCACCTGCTTTTGATTTGAATGAGCTGTACATGAATATATACAAAAACAGTCACCTGTTCCACATAGTCCTATTTCTACAGAAAAAAATATGTCAATTATTCAGTGCTTGTCTAGAAAAACACAAACAACTTCACATGGCATCTAATGCACAATTTCACTTCTTGATACAAAGTAAATTTCCACCTTAAAATTTTCCATCTAATAAAATACAAGTGTCTTTACCAATATACTTAATGTTTTCATCAGCTTATTCATCCTGGTAGAAACATACTGGTAGGGAATAGAGTGGTATCAATTATTATATATGCCAGGCAAATGAAGTAATCACCCAGATTTATTCCAACAAATTTTTATTTAGAGCTTCAGTTTCATTATTTGTAAAATGGTAATAATAGGGCCCACCTAAGAGAAATTTGGTGAAATTACATAAAATAATCTATGTAAGGATCTCAGTACAGTGCCTGGAATATAGTAATTGCTCTATAAATAATATCTATTGTGACTTATTCTATTTGGTAAAATAACACAAATACAAAGCGGGCTATGATAAGTATGCCAGAAATGTACAAAGCTCTAAGGGATTCAAAGGAATAAGAGTAGTGATCAGTTGTAGGATTGGAAAAGAGCATTTTTCATATTTCCTATATGAAATTCATATTTCAATTCCATATAATCCATTAGGGATGTAGAGGAGTCTGACAGGTGGTACTGAAAAAAGTTTATGATTATTTCTACATAGAGAGAACAAGAATGATCAGGTATCAGAAGTGCAATATGCATAATATAAGTAGGAAATGATATATGTACCATTTTTGTTGTATTCCTGGGTAGTAATGAGAGAAGGAAAAGATAAGGCAGAGGAAAAGTAGAATGGGTCAATATTGTTCACTGACTTCTATTCAAATGACCAGAATCTATGCTTAATTTGGTATGCAATAGGGAGCTACAAAAGAGTGCTGAGCAAGGGAGTTCCAGGATCAATACAGCAATTAGTGAGGTAGATTTAAAAAAATTAGGAGATCATGTAATGGTCTATTTCACAAAGGACATAAGGGTCTGACCAACAAAATTGGTAATAAGGATAAAAAGGACAAGAAAGTAAAGACAGACTTTGTTAGGGTAAATCCTGCAAGACTTGACAACATGTAAGGTATACATGAGGCAAGAGAAGGGGGAGAAATCCAAAATTTCCTCATTTGGAGTCACTAGTTATGTTGAAGGCTGTTCTCTCTATCATTGGGAGAAATATTAATCAAGTTTTAAGGGATATGAAATAAAAATAGAAACCAGGATCAAAATGACAAATGCAGCCCATTAAATAGAAGATGGCTCATCTTAATGACCCATACCAGGAAAACAAACTAACTATAATAAATGGGCTGGGAAATTAACACAATGTATGTATTGTCACTGCTAGCTTACAAAGATATTACATGATTTTCAGGAAACTATATTTGCCTTATACTTTTTTTAAATAAAACCATCATTTTAAATAAGTTAATTAGTGGTCTTCTACTTCTCCTATTTCTTGACTGATTAAAGATCCTTGGTCAATATAACTAGAGGCCTGGTGCACAAAATTTGTGCATTCGGGGGGGTCCCTCAGCCCGGCCTGTGCCCTCTCGTAGTCTGGGACCCCTCAGGGGATGACCACCTGCTGGCTTAGGCCTGCTCCCTGGGGGATTGGGCCTAAACTGGCAGTCAGACATCCCTCTGGCAGCCCGGGAGCCCTCGGGGGATGTCCACTTGCCAGCAGGAAGCAGGCCTAAGCTGCAGTCGGACATCCTTAGTGCTGCTGAGGAGGCAGGAGAGGCTCCCGCCACCACCGCTGTGCTGGCAGCAGTCAGCCTGGCTTGTGGTTGAGCAGAGCTCTCCCTGTGGAAGCACATTGACCACCAGGGCCCAGCTCCTGCATTGAGCGTCTGCCCCTGGTGGTCAGTGTGTGTCATAGTGACCAGTCATTTCTAGTCTTCTGCTGTTAGGGTCAATTAGCATATTACCTTTTTATTATATAGGAGTCCCTGGCCAGCCTGGGTGAGGGGCTGATGGCTGTTTGCAGGCTGGCCACACCCCCTTCAGGGTGGGGGGGTCCCCCCTGGGGTGCCTGGCCAGCCTGGGTGAGAGGCTGATGGCTCTTTTCAGGCTGGCCACAGCCCCTTCAGGGTAGGGGTTCCCCCTGGGGTGCCTGGCCAGTCTGGGTGTGTGGCTGATGGCAGTTTGCAGGCTGGCCACAGCCCCTTCAGGGTGGGGATCCCCGTTGGGGTGCCTGGTCAGCCTGGGTGAGGGACTGATGGCTGTTTGAAGGCTGGTCACAACCCCCAGCCACCCAAGCTCCCAGTGGAGGCTGGCTGGAAGCAGGTATCTGGGATTTATTTGTCTTCTATAATTGAAACTTTGTTGCCATGAGCAGAGGCCACAGACGGCTCAGGGCAGGTGGGAAGCTTGGCTTCCTCCATCGTCCAGGTAACCAAGCCTCCTGCTTGCTCCAGCTCCGTGGCTCCTGGCTGCCATCTTGGTTGGGTTAATTTGCATATGGTCGCTCTGATTGGCTGGTGAGTATGACTTAGGGCGTAGTGAAGGTATGGTCAATTAGCATTTTATCTTTTATTAGTGTAGATAAATAGTGGGTTCAACTATCATCAGGCCCCAGAATTACTGGACCCAAGTGTGAGATGTGACAAAGTTTCAACATTCACATCTAGTGTTTTTAGCCACACTGATATGTTGCCTTCCCTGTAATGCCATGGAGAAAGTTCAAATTTAAAAAAAAAAAGAAAAAAAGGATAATTTATTTGCAGTTCTTCCATATAAATTATTGTCCAAGACCTAGAAAAAGATGTTATTTATCATAGAAGGCAAAAATATTTGGAAGGCATTATCACTGAAAATTTTACTCTAAAATATGTATCTGTAACCATTTCCATCTCTTAGGACAAATGTCAGACATACAATAAAATCCTACAATGTGGGACCATAGTTATCTGTGAAACTCACATTCTTTTCAAATAAATAGTTTGCATTTCTAGATTTTTATGTAAAGAAAAACATTCAACATATACTTATTGTGGCCTAGATACTTCCACTCAGCATAATTATTTTGAGATTCAGCAATGTTGTGTGTAGCAATATTTTATTCCTTTGTCTTGTTGAGTTGTACTCCATTGTATGATTGTAAAACAATTGGTTTATCAATTCCCCTGCTGATGGACATTTGTGTTGTTTCCAATTTGGGGTTATTACAGAAAAGTCTGTACAAGTAGACAAGTTCTTTTGTGCACACATGCTGACATTTCTTTTGATAAATATCTAAAAGTGGAATTGAAGAATCATAATGTAGGTATATGTTTAACATTTTAGAAACCGCCAAAATATTTACCAAAGTAGTCCCACAATTTTATATCCCAACTGCCGGAGTATGAGAGTTCTAGTTGCTTTACATACTCATCAACATTTGGTATAGCTCTCCTTATCATTTTAGCCATTCTAGTATATGTGTAATTTTATGATATTATGGATTGCATGTCTTTAAGTAATAATGATATTGAGCTTACACATACATATTATCATCTGTATATTTCTGTGATGAAATATATTTAAATATTTTGCTCATTTTTCAAAACCTTGGTAATTTTCTTATAATTAAGTTTTGAGAGTTCTTTATATATTCTGGACACAAGTCCTTTACTAGCTATGTGATTTGCAAATACTTTCTCCCAGTCCACAGCTGTATTTTCATTCTTTTAAGCCTTGTCTTTCAAAAAACAGAAGTTCTCAACTTTGATGAAATCCAATTTATCATTCTTCTATTTTTTGGACTGTGCATTTGATGTTACAGTAAAGAAAATTTTGCCTACCCCAATATCACAAAGATTTTCTCATTTTTTTATTATAGAAGTTTTACAGTTTTAGGCTTTAGATTTAGGACTATAATTTATTCTGAGCTAATTTTTATATTATACTTTGAGATATGGATTGAAGTATTTTTTAAACATCTTGTAAATTAAGCTTAATTTGTTCCAGCACCATCTGTGGAAATGTCTATGCTTTGCTTTACTGACTTAATTTTGCATGTGGTTTAACTACCTTCTTGCTATTTCCTATTTGTTCTTTCTCTTTTTTGTTCTTTTTTTTTCTGTATCGTGTGCTTTTTTTTATTAACTAATTGTTATGATTCTACTTTATATACTTTGTTAGTTTATTAATGGTACTTCTTGTTTTATTTTGTCATTTTAGCTTTTATGGTGTAGTACTTTACTTATCATACCGTGCATTTAGAAAGTATTTTACTATTTCACGTTTACTATAAGGATCTAAAATTTTTTTCCTTTTTCTCTTCCCCTAATCTTTGTTATACTGCTGTCATACACTTTCCTTCTACCCTCACAGTACATTGTTGCTATTTTTACATTGAACAACTGATTGCCTTTTAAAATAAACTTAAATAGAAATATATATATCTTTATTTTTGCCCATATAGCTACCATGTTTGCTGATCTTGATTCCTTGTAGAGATCCAGGTTTACATATGGTATAATTTTCATTTTGCTTAAAGGACTTCACTTAACATTTCATGTAGTACAGGTGTGAATCTGGTGTGATGAATTCGTTCATCCTTTCTATGTCTGGAAAATCTTATTGCACCTTTATTTTTTAAAGCATTTTGATTAAGTTTAGAATTATATGCTTTAAAGTTGTGTTTTTAAATTTATACTGAAAAGTTTGCTGAAAAGCTGGTCCCTTTTGCTAGTCTGTAATATCCTCAAGGTTAAGGACTGTGCATTGTTCATTTTGATACCTCCAATATTTAGCCTGCTTGTGGCAGATACTCAATAAATATTTGTTGAACTGGAAAAACAAATTTTCTTTCAGTAGTTTAAAGTTGCGCTTCCACTGTCTTCTTTTTTTTAATTGAGAGAGAGAGAGAGAGAGAGAGAGAGAGAGAGAGATGATGGATCAGATGCTTCCTGCATGGGCCCCAACAGGGATTGAAACTGGAATCTGGGTATGTGCCCTGACCGGGGATCAAACCTGCCACCTTTTGGTGTATGGGATGACGTTACAACCAACTGAGTATCTGGCCAGGGCCACTGTCTTCTTGATTGCTTGTTTCTGATGAGAAATCTGTTAACCCCAACCCATGGCAGCTGCTAAGATTTTTAAACAACTTGAACTTGATATGTCTTGATGTGTTTACTTCATGTTTCTTAGGATTGAAGTGTGTTGATATTCTTTAATCTCTAGGATTAGAATTTTTATAAAATGTTCATCATTTGTGGCCATTGATTCTTCAAGTAAATATTTCTGCCCTACCTCCTTTGAGGGCAACATTTACACATTTATTTAGTTACTGGAAATTGTGCCACAAATATAATGAACAACATAAACTGATGAACAAAAACAGATCCAGAGACAGAGAAGCATTGATCAGACCGTCAAACCTCAGAGGGAAGGCAGGGGAGGGTGGGGGGAAGAGGGAGAGATCAACTAAAGGACTTGTATGCATGCATATAAGTATAACCAATGGACACAGACACTAGGGTGGGGGTGAGGGTATGAGCAGGGAGGTTGGGGAGGGCAATGGGGGGATTAGGACACATATGTAACACCTTAATCAATAAAGAAAAATAAATAAATAAATTGTGCCACAGCTTACTTATGCTGTGTTAATTGTTTCCATCTTTATTTCTCTGTTTAATTTGTGGTAGTTTCTATTGATATGTATTCAGTTTCAATAATATTTTCTTCTGAATATCTAATCTGTAATTAACCCCAACCAGGCATTATATTTTTTAACACTAACAGGTCAACTTGAGTCTTTTTAAAATATAACTTCCATGTCTCTACCTAACAGGTGCAGTCTTTCCTCTAACTTCTTGAACATAGGGAATATACCTATATTAAAATAATATTCTTATCTACTAATTTTATCATGAGTCATTCCGAATGTAGAATGGATTTTTCTCCTAATTACAGGTTGTATTTTTATACTTCTTTGCATGCATGCTATGTTTTATTAGATGCCAGACATTATAATTTATTTCTTTTAAAGTGGTGTATATTTTATGTTCTTATAAATATTGTTGATCTTTGATCTGGGATAATTAAATTACTTAAACAGTTTGATCCTTTTGGTTGCTACTTTTAAACTTAGGCAGAAATAGAACTATGTTTATTAGTCATGGGGTGTGTTTTTCCAAATACTATGCAGGTCCTTTCTTAGTAGTGAGAGTTAAATGAAGAAAAATGCCAAGCAATTTGCTAGGAATAATTCCCAAATAGAGGGGAGTAATGTCAGAGATGTACTCAGACCTTTAGTAGGTGGGCCACTCTTGGTGATGCAATAATATGGTCAGACATACCATATGGGGACACTGCTACACAGTGTGTCTGGACTCAACATCACCAACTAAAATGCAGGGACTCAACTAAGCTCAGAGATGTGCTTTGCTTGAACCAGAAGAGACGTCTTTTTCTGAATTCATTAACAATATTTTAATGGTTGACCTCAATTTTAAAAGATTAATGTCTTCTCTTGAAAAATAGAAGAAAGTATAGCAGTGAATTCACTTTTTCACATAATAATATTTGGCTAGGGTACTTCATTTCAATTTACTAATTCCTGTTAGATTCTTGGCCTTTAGAAGCATTTGAGTTTGTCACCACTGGTCTAGTGGGAGAAAGTGGGTTAATCATGATGGTAGAGCAGAATAGTTGGAAATAAGACTAGAAAGGCATTACTAACTCAGAGTGTAAGTGGGAAAATATGGAGAAAAAGTATATCACCATGTATTGAGTGTCTATTATGTGTTCAGTGTTGTAAAATTTAGTCATCCAAACAGTAATATAAGCTAGATATAATCATCACCATTGGGGGCATATAATGGCCAGATAAACTTACCTAAGGCTACTCAGTTAGCAAGTTGCTAAAGCAGGTTTTAAACACTTGTATAAGACCACCCAAACACTTCCCCTTTTGATGGATTCCCAAATCTGCTATGGTAACAGATTCATCTGTCGGACTATAAAAATGCTGGTTTCCAGCCCTGGTCAGTGTGGCTCAGTTGGTTGAGCATCTTTTCTATGCACTGAAAGGTCCCCGCTTCAATTCCCAGTCAGAGCACATGCCCAGGTTGCAGTTAGATCCCTGGTTGGGACAAGTATGACAGAAACTGATCAGTGTTTCTCTCTCATGTCAATGTCTCCCTCTCTCTCTCTCTCTCTCTCTCTCTCTCTCTCTCTTCTTCCTCTCCTCTCTCTCAAATCAATAAATCCTATTTTTAAAAAATGCTGGTTTCTACTCACTATCCCTAGACTTTGATTCAGTAGATCAATAAAGGGCCTCTAGCTAGAATCTAGCTTTAGTAAAGCTTCTTCGGTGGATTCTGATGTAGCTGGTCTTCAAACTAACATTTGAAAAACAATTGTTCTGCCTTTCATGAAGAAATTTGATTGCCAGACTTTCTTTGAACTTAATACTGTAGGATCTGAGGAACTAAAGCAGGTTTTTAAGCAGGTGAGTGATATGAACAAATCTGTATTTCAGAAATATCATTCCAGCAGCAGCAGAGTGGAAAATAAGTTAGAGGGCAGAGACTGGAAACAATCTCAGTAAGAAAATTACTGCAGTAGTTCAAGCAAGGAATGATGAGGTTTGAATGAAAGCATTGGCAGTATGGCTCATTCCAGTGTTATTGTCAGGATCCATTGTATTCTGACAATATTGTGTTCTGGAAAGATCCTGTTGATACCTACACTTAAAAACAAACAAACAGCCTCCCCCCCCCCACACACACACAAAAAAAAACAACAACAACAACAACAAGACAAACAAACAAAAAACAATGAGCCAGTAGTGCAGTGGAAGTGTCTCATCTCTGTTTGGAAAAGCCCAGTTGCACACCACTTCCCAAATCTGTTTTCTGTGACAGTTCATTGGTAGTTTAAAATCAGCCATGGTAGAAGTATTTACACCATGGAAATCAGTAAATACTAAAAATTAGGACTTTTATTGTTTTGGAGAGAGAGTTGGTTGTTAAATATTTATCAACACAACTCTGAGTTTAAGCTCCATTGGACAGAGGCCACAATAAGTTTTTGATATTAAATCCTCAACTGCAATGAGTCATGCTCTAATGCGGTTCCAATATTCTCTTCAATAAAAATATTATTTAGGTTGAAAGTTCATCATGCACAAAATTATTAATTTTCTATATTTAAGATGCTTTATGTGTTTAATTTTATGTACCCTCATTCAAGAGCTAAGTTCATTCTCATTTCCCTTTCATGCAATTGTTATTTTCCTATAGATTTTATTTTATTTCATTTATTTCATCACTATCTCCTCCATGTCAACTTCCACTGCCACCCCCCTGCAATCACCACACTGTTGTACAAGATTTTTAAGGCACTAGAAACTTGTAGTTTTTAATTTTATAGATAACCTTTTGTCCAAAAAAACAGTTTGTGTGTGTGTGTGTGTGTGTGTGTGTGTTTTACTTTTTTTCTATAGCTGTTCTGATGTTCTGAAACAGCAAATCCAGAAGTAGAAAAGATACCATAACATTATGACAGGGTATGCCCACATTACACATGAGGGTAATGTGTTGGTATACACACATTTTCAGTTGAAAAAGCAATCATTGCAAATAGCAGTTTTTGTAAGTGAAATAACAGAGTAGTGTGGTATTGTCCTGAAATGTCTATAAAATTGGCAAATACTGCCAGTTCACTCTCATGGAATTAATTACAAACTCATTTTCACAGCATCACAGTTTTTGAAAAATGTTTATAATTTCTTAGTTTTACTATGTAGATATGCTGCTATCTCAAAAATAAATGATATTTAAGTTATTTTTGTTCTTCTTGTTGGATAAAATCTCTAAATTTACTATAGCCAAGATCTGTAAACAGCCCAAGTGCCCATCAGTAGATGAGTGGATAAAAAAGCTGTGGTACATTTACACAAAAGAATACTACATGGCTGAAAAAGTAAGGAACTCTTACCCTTTGAGACAGCATGGAGGGACCTACAGAGTATTATGCTTACTGAAATAAGCCAGCCAGAGAAAGACAAGTATCCCATGATCTCACTAATATGTGGCATCTAATGAACAAAATAAACTGACAAACAAAATGGAACCAGGAGCATGGAAACATGGAACAGACTGGCTGATGCCAGAGGGAAGGAGGATGGAGGTGGCTGGGATAAGCTAAATAATATGTATGCATGCCCCATGGACAGGGACAATGGTGTGGTGAAGGACAAGGGAGGGGGAAGAGGGGGTAGGTAAGAGTGGGCAAACGGGGACACCTGCAATAGTGTCAACATCAAAAATTATTAATAAAAAAATCAATAAGAAGTGTGCCAAAAGTAATAGAATAAAAATACATGGCATGAATTATAAATGAATAGCTCAATGGATTATATATAATGGGATAGCCAAATTCTTTCACACCAGACTCATTTCATTTTCCCCTTTAGAGCAAGGTGACTGAGAATACTATCTGAAAGACATTAGGTAATGGCAAAAGTTGCTGTTTTCAGGATATTTTCTATTGGAAAGTCCTGCAAAGCTGTTTTTATAAATAACCCTGAAATAAATATCCCTTTTCCAATCTTTGGAATTGCTACTTGCCTGTAATTAGTAAGAGTCATTGCTCAGCAAGTAGCAAAAAAAAGCTGTATGTTCCTTATTTGGCCCCCTCTGCAGACAGTCAGGAAAGCATTTGTGGATGCATTTTAGGAATTCTGAGTGGGCTTTCCTCCTCCCAAAAATTAAAAGAAAAAATAGCATGGCTAATAAAATAGTAGGTTCTTGCTTCTCATTTAAAAAATCTATTTCTAGGCCTGGCCAGTATGGTTCAGTTGGTTGAGCATCGTCCTTTGCTCGAAAGGATCACTGATTCAATTGTCAGTCTGGGCACATACCCAGTAGGGGGGCATGCAGGAGGCAGCCGATCTCTGTTTCTCTCTCACGTGGATGTTTCTTTCTTATTCTCTAAAATCAATAAAATATGTTAAAAATCTATTTCTAGGCAAGTTTCCTATAAAATACCAAGGACAAGATGAGGTCATTCAAAGCATTTTTATTAAATTTAACACTTAAGTAATCACACACATTTTAAACTGTAGAATTGTGTCCTAAAACCGTAAAAGGATACCACCATTGGCAACCTATATGCACAAATTACTGATACAAGTGTTTAAAACAATGTAAGCCCAAATATTATATCTGCATCACTTGGGTAATAACTCTATTTTTCAGTATTAATGATATCTACTTACCTAAAAACATTATTCTCTTGAGGAGTAGCTATTGCATTAAAGTATGTTAATCAGATTTATGATACACTATACTATTCTGAATTAACTAAAGTACTCTTATATGGCCAATACTCAATCATTCAAAATGAAGAGAACACAAATGAATTATGCATATTTCTAAATTTGCAGCCCAACTCTGACTCTATTTAGGGATATAATCTTGGAGTAGTCATTCTACCTGTCTGCATTCTCATCTATAAAATAAAGTTAATGATAGCTATCTTGTAGAGTTATGTTAATTAAACGACATACATAAGGCTACGCAACAGTGTCTGACACATGGTAAGTGCTCCATAAATGGTAGGTGATATTTTTGACTCGGTTATTATTATTATTACCATAGTAAAATAGGCTTCTAGGATGTCAATTTAAACATTCAAAGACTATCCTTTAAATGAGGATTATCAATTTTTATTAGTTGATACAGCTGGTAGCAGGATGGCAAGGTAAGTGGTTAAGATCGTGTGCTCTAGAGCTAGGCCACCTGGATTACAATCTTGGCTGTCCTAGTCACTGGCTACATGTGCTTTAATTTCATCAGCATAATTGCATTTATCACAAACAATTATTGTGAAGAGTAAATGATTCATCATTTAAAACATCTAGCAATATGCCTGGCACATAGTAAATATTGAGAAGCGTCAAAATCTTCAGAAGTGTAACAAGTTTATGTTCTTTTAAATACTTTTTATTTTTCAATTACCGTTGACATACACTATTATAGTAGTTGCAGGTATACGGTGTAATGGTTAGACATTTATGTAAGTTACAAAGTGGTCACCCTGAAATGCGTTATTTATTCAGAATAGCTGAAGTGTATCATGAAGCTGATTAACACATTTATGCTGCTACAGTAGCTCTTAAAGGGAATATTGATTTTAGATAAAAAGTATTTTAGTAGGGGGAAGGAAAAAAAAGTATTTTAGTATCATTAATAGTAGATTGTAGCATTATTATTATTATCTGAAGTGGATTGACTTCTTGTTTTAATGCACCACTTCTCTTCTTCATCCATAGATTGGCTGCTTCTGTTTGATGGCAAACAGGTATTATACCAAAATGGCCATTCTGTCTAGGCTTTGGGAGATATTTGTAATTTAGACAAATGGCCTGTGGACAGAATCTAGTTTCATAAATTAGTAGTAGTTGGGTGGTTTAATTGGGCCTACTTCCAGGCTGGCAAAAAACAAACAAACAAACAGCAAAAAAACACAAAACAAAACAAAAAACAGCAATAACAAACAAACGAAAACAACAACAAAAAAACCACCAAACAAACAAGGAGGGGAGTAGACTTTTAGTTAACTGGGTAAAATTTATAGGTTTGAGTCTGAAGGTAGTTATCTCCATAAACTTGGTCAAAATAAGAGTGGAATAAAATTGCTGATGTTTAGAGACTATACAAATGACTAAGTATCACTCCTTATAGACTCTATATCCCAGGTACTAATAGGTAGCTAAAATACTTAGGGTATGAGGATGGCAACAGAAGGTTGGAAAGAACAGAGGGACCCAGCACTTAACGATTTCTGAAATATATTCAATGATTGAACTACAGCTAAGTGTATATTTTCTGTCTATGTACTGCCAGCAGATAGGACCAACCAACAGATATATTTAGAGAAGAAAACAAAGACAAAGTAAGTAAGATAGCAATTTAAAAATCTATTTTCTGGGTCTCTTTGACATGAATTTATCTAAACAAAAAACTTGTGTGATGCCACTTGATATATTCAAAAGCCCATCTCTGACTCCCAAGAATGATGCTATCATCATTTTATCCTACTGGGCCTATTTAAGGGTAAGCTATTACCTAAACAGTAATATATTATGGTCATAGTTTTCTAGGTGTTCAGTAAAAAATATTATGCTGAATAAATTTAAGAAGACTAAATCATTCATTCTCACTTGTCACTTAGATATCTTTTGTGAACAGAAATGAAATTGGTTTGATAGCGTTTTAGAAACTTGGTCAGTTTTTCCATAGACCAAATTATGGAAAAAATGAAAAAAGTGCTAGTTTTTTGCTTAATGGGTCATCATAACCTAGTACAACAACTAAGACAGGCAAAGTTCCTTAGTCACATCTAATTTAGTCACAATCACATCAGTGCAGATACAGTGAAGATTCATAGGTGATAAAATCTTTAAGGATTAAATGTCTCAGTATTGTGATTTACAACTCAATTATATGTAAGATCAGATTGTGCTTTTTAATGAACTATCTTTAATTTATAAGGCATTTACTAAAGTTAGAAATATGAAAAGTATTTTAAATTATTTAATTAAAATACTGTCATTCTAATATATTTCATTTAGGTGCACATGCATGCATATAATTGATATAGATAATTATATGTATATGAAAATAGTCTTGATTATAATTAAGAAAATATTTTAAACTAATATAATATTAGATTAAATTTAATATGTTGAAATAATCTTATTGCTATTCTAACTTTCCCTCAAAACCTGTTTTATAAATAGACTTAAGAATTCTATTTTTAGGCAAGAATGACATTAAATATAAATTAGGACTTATACTTCAACTAAGGTGGAGTAACAATAACCAGATTTACCCACCCACATGAAACAACCAAAAAATTGGAACAATGATTCTTAAGGGACAAAACAAATGACAAATGAGATGAGATCTACAATTGTCTCAACTTATTGTCTTGAAATTTTCCAGGCCATAGTACAGAGAAGCAGAACCCAGACTGAGTCTAATGGGCTTCCTGATTTGGAGAGACATTGTTGAGAGCAACTAAGACCAAGTTGGCTAGAGTTTATAAGACAGACCAGAGAAAAGAGATAGGTACGTAGAGAAAACTTTGAAGATATTCATAGGATCCCTCTCAAGAATTCAGCAGATATGTGTATGGTAATTAGTATATATGTGTAAGGAAACTACCTATGTCCAGAGAAAGAATCACAGAAATAATTAGAAGTAATGATGGCTGGCACTCACATAGGGCTGAAATAGCAATTATTCCTATCAGTCAAACTGGAAAATGTCTCTATTCATGGAGCGTAGGGTAAAGTACCCAAAAAATTTTGTCTCAATAGTGGGGATAGTTAAAGTTAGTCTAAATCTCTTCTGGTCTTACCCAACAAACCTGAAAAGCAAGACCCAAAATAAGCAAACTGCTCTCAAGCAATTTAACTGTAACCAAGAACAAAGTTTTTATAGGAACACAAAATCCGGCACCCAACAGGTATTACAATGTCTGGCATCAAACAACAACAACAAAAGAAAAGAAAACAAACAAACAAAAAACATGAGGCAAGCAAATAGCAGAAAAAGGTAACACATGAAAAGGAGAAAAATGATCTGACCACAAACTAACACAGATGTTGCAATTAGGTTAAAAGTATATTAAAAACAGTTGTTATATCTATGCTGTATGTTTGAAAGGAAAATAGAGAGATCAAAAGTAAAATAGAGACAAGGAAGATTAAAAAAAGCAGAAATGACACTTGGAGGAATGAAAATTATCATATGTGACATGAAAAATACACAGATAAGATTAATGACAGTTTAGATAAGAAAGGATTAGTGAATTTGAAGGCATAGCAATAGAAACTATCCAAAATGAAGTACAAAAAGGAAAGAGAGCCTGGTCGGTGTGTCTCCGTGCTTGAGCATCAACCTATGAACTAGGAAGTCACCCTTCGAGTGATTCCCTGTTAGGGCACATGCCCAGGTTGTGGGCTTGATCACCAGTAGGGGGCGTGCAGGAGGCAGCTGATCAATGATTTTCTCTCACCCTTGAAGGGGTGTGAGGAGGCAGCCTATTGATTGATGTTCTCTCACATCAATGTTTCTCAGTTAAAGGGCAGCAAAAGATCAAATAAGAAGTTACAGTTCATGCAGTGAGGCAGGAAAAGAAAGGGTGAATTTTCTTTGTCTATCTTTTATTCTATTCTGACCAGCCCTCAATGGATTGGATGATGTCCGATCACATTGGGGAATGCAATCTACTTTGCTAAGTCCACCAGTTCAACAGTTAATCTCATCCACAAACACTCTGACAGATATACCCAGAAATAAAGTTTAATCTGGCCACTCCATTGTCAGTCAAATGGACATCATTATAAGCTTTCACAACAGAACCCTACAAACAGGGTGGTTTAAACAACAAGAATTTATTTTTTCACAATTATGGATTCTAGTAGCCCAAGACCAGTCTTGGTTTCACCTGAGGCCTCTTTCCTTGTCCTGCAGACTTTCTTCTGCAGGTACACATCCCTGGTGTTTGTTCCTGTCTCCAAATTTCCTCTTCTTATAAGGACATCATTCAGATTGGATTAAGGCCCACTCGAAGAATCTCATTTTAACTTAATCACCTCTCTAAAGGACCTATCTTCAAATATGTTCTGGGGGACCGATGACTGGGTTTCCAACACATGATTTTGGGGAATATAATTCAGCCCATAACAACTATAAATCCTAAAATCTAAGTTCAGTGAACCGCAAGCAAACAAACACACACAAAACAACAAAGAAAACTACGCCAAGGCAAAAAATAATTATACTGATCAAAAATAATGGTAAAAAGCCTAGTTGGCATGGTTCAATGGTAGAACATGGACCTATATAACAGGAGGTCACAGTTTGATTCCCAGTCAGGGCACATGCCCAGGTTGTGGGCTCAATCCCTAGTGGGGGAAGTGCAGGAGGCAGCAGATCAATGACTCTCACTCATCACTGATGTTTCTATCTCTCTCTCTCCCTCTCCCTTCCTCTCTG
>NW_005871061.1:7681964-7763455 GCF_000147115.1 Myotis lucifugus
ATATATATATATATATATATATATATATATATATATATATATATATTAAATAGTGGTAGAAAGAAAATCTTCAAAGCAATTACTAACAAGCAAGACATTACATAGAGGAGGGGAAGAGAAGGGTTATGAAAAGTTTGTTTTTAAAAAAAAAATAAAATGATATTGCAGCAAGATCATTAAAATATTGAAACAAATATACTGTCAGCATACAATGATACACCCAAAGAAAATACCTTTCGGAAATAAAAGTAAAATAATGACTTTTTCAGACATAGAAAAGGTCAATGAATTCATCATCAGCAGATCCATACTACCATCAAAGTAAAAGGAAGACCTTTGTGCCGAGGGAATATAATACCACAGGAAAATATAGATCTACACAAAAATATGAAGAGCACTGGAAATGTTAACTACATAAGTGCCTATACAAGTCTGATTTTTTAATTGTTGAACTATTCAAGAGGTAATGCACTCTTTAAACAAAAATTACAGCAATGTAAATAAGATTTATAACCTAGACAAAAGTATAATGTGTGACAAAAATAGTATAACAATATACCTGAAGTCATGTAATATCACTTAGAGTTAAATTGTGATAAGTTAAAAATATATATTATAAAATCTACAGAAAATGCTAAAATAAGAAAACAAATAATTATGTCTAATAAGCCGAAATAAGGGAAAATTGAATCATAAAAATATTCAATTTAAATAGGATATAGGTAAAAAAGAAGAAGAGGGAACAGAAAACTAGAAAAAAGGTAGGAAACTAGTAGTAAGAAGAGAAGAGATCTCTAAACCCAACCATATCAATAATCTCATTAAGTAAAAATGATCAAACACCCCAAATAAAAATCAGAGTTAGTTTGGATAAAAACATAAATCCCAATTATATGCTATCTATAAGAAGCCCACTTATTTTTTAAAGATATATTTTTATTGATTTCAGAGAGAAAGGAAGAGGGAGAGAGAGAGAAACATCAATGATGAAAGAGAATCATTGATCTGCTGCCTCCTGCACGACCCCTAGTGGGGATCAAGCCCACAACCTGGGCATGTGCCCTGACAGGGAATTGAACCTTGACCTCCTGGTCCATACGTTGACGTTCAACCACTGAACAACACAAGTTGGGCAAGAAACTTACTTTAAATTTAGAAGACACAAGCTGCCATTTTACCCAGTGATCCAACTTCTAGAAATATATCCTAACAATCCAAAAACACCAATCAGAAAGTATATATGCACCCCTATGTTCATAGCGACATTATTTACAATAGCTAATATCTGGAAACAGGCAAGTGCCCATCAGTAGATTAGTGGACAAAAAAGCTGTGATACACTTACACAATGGAACACTATGCAGCTATAAAAAAGAAGGCTCTCTTACCCTTTGAGACAGCATAGAGGGACCTGGAGAATATTATGCTAAGTGAAATAAGCCAGTCAGAGAAAGACAAATATCACATGATCTCACATATGTGGAATCTAAGGAACAAAATAAATTGACTAACAAGACCACAGACATGGAAACATGAAACAGACAGACAGATCTTAGAACGAAGGCAGGAAGGAGGGTGGGAAGAGGTTAACCAAAGAACTTATAAGCATATATGCATAGCCCATGGACACGAACAACAGACAGGTGAAGCCCTGGCTGGGAAGAGATGGGTGGAGGAAATGGGGGACATCAGTAATATTCTCAACAATAAAATCCTATATAATAAAAGAGAAACATGAAAATTAGCCTTCCCTCCGCTATGCTCAAACCACGCCCACAAACCACGCCAACAAGCCACTCTCACAAGCCCATCAGAGTGACTATGCAAATTAACCCGACAAAGATGATGATTAATTTGCATACACAGGTGTCAGGCGCCCCAGCAGGCGACAGTGCCGACAGCTGCGGGCTCCCAGGACCTTCGCCAGCCCCAGGAGGAGAGGCCATAGCCACGCCCGTGGGCTCCCGGGACCTTGCCGGCGGAGAGCAGGAGGTTTGGAGGACTTGGCAGAGCAGGAGACCACTGGACATAGAGCAGGCATGAGAGGGCGGCTTGGAGGGCGTGGCTCCCTCTGTCATCTCAGATTCCTCATTATAGCTGTGGAAACTGACAGCAGCGTGGAGGAAGTCCCAGCCCCACAGAATCAGCCAGAATCAGCCATTGGTCAGACAGCTCTCAGCGGCCTGACAGACAGGACTCTCATTCACCTGCATCTCAGACCATGACAGTAGAGGGGTGGGACTATGTCTAAAGAACAACCATTGATACAATGTAGCTCTGCAGCCGAAAGATGCCGGCATTATCGACAGAAAGTGTCTGCAGAACAGCGTGCATCTGATCTTGAAAGAAGGCGGCACCTGGGACAGGATATATCTGAACACCAACTACTGGAAAAACATCGCTCTGATGCTGAAAAACACCGGTGTTAACGACAGAAAATGTCTAAAGACAAATGTGCCTTTGAAGTTGAAAGAAGGCGGTGGCAATGACAGAATATTTCTAGAGAACAGTCATCAACAAGTACTACCAATACTGGTAGGAACTGCCTTCTCAGCGAAAATGGAGTACATGAGGATGCAATCCTTGAACATAGTTGTGGTGGAATGACTGTTCGATGCGAATTTTGCCTATCCCTAAATTTCTCTGATGAAAAACCATCTGATGGGAAATTTACTCGATGTTGTAGCAAAGGGAAAGTCTGTCCAAATGATATACATTTTCCATATTACCCAGCATATTTAAAAAGATTAATGACAAACGAAGATTCTGACAGTAAAAATTTAATGGAAAATATTCCATCCATAAATAGTTCTTTTGCTTTTGCTTCCATGGGTACAAATATTGCATCGCCATCAGGATATGGGCCATACTGTTTTAAAATACATGGACAAGTTTATCATCGTACTGGAACTTTACATCCTTCCAATGGTGTTTCTCGGAAGTTTTCTCAACTCTATATTTTGGATACAGCCGAAGCTACAAGTAAAAGATTAGCAATGCCAGAAAACCAGGGCTGCTCAGAAAGACTCATGATCAACATCAACAACCTCATGCATGAAATAAATGAATTAACAAAATCGTACAAGATGCTACATGAGGTAGAAAAGGAAGCCCAATCTGAAGCAGCGGCAAAAGGTATTGCTCCCACAGAGGTAACAATGGCGATTAAATACGATCGTAACAGTGACCTGGGTAGATATAATTCTACCCGTGTAACTGAGGTTGCTGTCATATTCAGAAATGAAGATGGAGAACCTCCTTTTGAAAGGGACTTGCTCATTCATTCTAAACCAGATCCCAATAATTCAAATGCCACTAAAATGAAACAAATCAATATCCTGTTTCCTACATTAGATGCAATGACATATCCTATTCTTTTCCCACATGGTGAAAAAGGCTAGGGAACAGATATTGCATTAAAACTCAGAGACAACAGTTTAATCGACAATAATACTAGACAAAATGTAAGGGCAGAAGTCACACAAATGCAGTATTATGGATTTCATCTCTCTGTGTGGGACATGTTCAATCCTATTTTAAATGCAGGAAAATTAACTCAACAGTTTATCGTGGATTCATATTGAAAAATGGAGGCCAACTGGATAAATTTCATCAAAGCAAACCAATATAAGTTGAGAGTTGAAAAATATAGTGGTTTGATGGATTATCTCACATCTAGATCTGAAAATGACAATGTGCCGATTGGTAAAATGATAATACTTCCATCATCTTCTGAGGGTAGTCCCAGAAATATGCAGCAGTGATATCAGGATGCTATGGCAATTGTAACAAAGTATGGCAAGGCTGATTTATTCATAACCATGACATGCAACTCCAAATGGGCAGATATTGCAAATAATTTACAACGCTGGCAAAAAGTTCCAAACAGACCTGACTTGGTAGCCAGAGTTTTTAATATTAAGCTGAATGCTCTTTTAAATGATATATGTAAATTCCATTTATTGGGCAAAGTAATAGCTAAAATTCATGTCATTGAATTTCAAAAACGTGAACTGCCTCACGCTCACATATTATTGATATTAAATAGTGAGTTCATGCCCTAACCGGTTTGGCTCAGTGGATAGAGCGTCGGCCTGTGGACTGAAGGGTCCCAGGTTCAATTCTGGTCAAGGGCATGTACCTTGGTTGTGGGCATATCCCCAGTAGGGGGTGTGCAGAAGGCAGCTGGATCTATGTTTCTCTCTCATCGATGTTTCTAACTCTCTATCCCTCTCCCTTCCTCTCTGTAAAAAAACAATAAAATATATTTAAAAAAAAGTGAGTTCAAATTACGTTCCTCTAATTAATTCCCTTTCAATGTGCACAGATTTCGTGCACTGGGCTACTAGTAAATTTTATAAAAGTAAATGGAGGGAGATAGGTAAACCATTCCAATAGTAACCAAAATACTGTAGTTGTTAGATTAACAACAGATAAAGCAGGTTTGATAACTTTAGCTTTATAATAATGATTTTTTTCCTTTTTATTGAACTTAGGCTGACACTGGTGACAAAATTATACCAGTTTTAAGTGCACACTTCTGCAACACATCATCTGTACACTGTATTGTGGGTTTACCACCCCAAGTGAAGTCTCTATCCATCACCATTTATCACCCAACCTGCTAACCCCAGGAATCACCACACTGTTGTCCCTGCCCATGAGTTCTTTCCCTTTTTTCCCTTTTGCTCAATCCTTCCACCCCCTGCCTTACCCAGCTACTCCAGATAGTTGTCAGTCTGCCCTCTATCTATGAGTCTGTCTCTATTTTGTTTGTTAATACATTTGTTCATCAGATTTCACTGAGTGAAATCATATGGTACTTTCTTTCTGAATGGTTTTTTTCACTTAGCATAACACTATCCAAGTTCCTCCATGCTGTCACAAAGGTACATTTTCCTTATTTTTTATGGACAAGTAGCATCCCATTGTGTAAATGTATCATAGATTTTTTATCCACTCAACTACTGATGGACACTTGGGCTGCTTCCAAATCTTGGCCATTGTAAATAATACTGCTATGAATATAGGGGTGCATATACTCTTTTGAATTAGTATTTAAGGTTTCTTTGGATACATTCCCAGCAATGGAATTGTTGGGTCATAAGGAAGTTCCAATTTTAATTTTTTGAGGTAACTCCATACTTCTTTCTACAGTGACTACAGTAGTTTGCTTTTCCACCAACAGTGCACAAGGGTTCCCTTTTTTCCACATCCTTGCCATAGCACTCTGGAAAACCATTACATGCATGAATTCTACTTGGTTTCAAGTATTGCTTTCTGACCATGTATTATATATAAAACTAGAGGCCCAGTGCACAAAAATTTGTGCACTCGGGAGGGGGGTCCCTCAGCCCAGCCTGTGCCTTCTCGCAGTCTGGGACCCCTTGGGGGATGACCACCTGCTGGCTTAGGCCTGCTCCCTGGGGGATTGGGCCTAAGTTGGCAATCAGACATCCCTCTGGCAGCCCGGCAGCCCTCGGGGGATGTCCACTTGCCAGCGGGGAGCAGACTTAAGCTGCAGTCAGACATCCTTAGCGCTGCTGAGGAGGCAGGAGAGGCTCCCACCACCACAGCTGTACTGGCAGCCATCAGCCTGGCTTGTGGCTGAGCAGAGCTCCCCCATGTGGGAGCGCACTGACCACCAGAGGGCAGCCCCTACATTGAGCATCTGCCCTCTGGTGGTCAGTGTGTGTCATAGTGACCAGTCATTCCCAGTCTTTCTGATGTTAGGGTCAGTTTGCATATTACCCTTTTACTATATAGGATAGTGGCCTGGTGCATGGGTGGGGGCCAGCTGGTTTGCCCTGAAGGGTGTCCCAGATCCGGGTGGCGGTCCCACTGGGGTGCCTGGCCAACCTGGGTGAGGGGCTGATGGCTGTTTGCAGCTGGTCACACCCCCTTCAGGGTGGGGGTCCCCACTGGGGTGCCTGGCCAGCCTGGATGAGGGGCTGATGGCTGTTTTCAGGCTGGCCACACCCCCTTTAGGGTGGGGATCCCCACTGGGGTGCCTGGCCAGTCTGGGTGAGGGACTGAGGCTCCCAGCCTCTCCTTTTTTTATTTTATTTTTTTTATTCTGGGATTTACTTACCTTCTATAATTGAAACTTTGTTGCCATCACTGGAGCTGAGAGCCGGGCTCCTGCTCGCTCCAGCTCTGAGGCCACGGCCTGCTTAAAGCAGGTATCTGGGGTTTGTTTAGCTTCTATAATTGAAACTTTGTTCCTTTCGGAGCTCAGAGCTGGGCCGAGGCAGGCAGGGAACCTTGGCTTCCTCCATCACTGGAGCAAGCAAGCCTCCTGCTCGCTTCAGCTGTGTGGCTGCCAGCCGCCATCTTGGTTGGGTTAATTTGCATATCTTGCTGATTAACCAATGGGAGGTGTAGCGAAGGTACAGTCAATTACCATGTTATCGATTATTAGATAGGATAACATAATGGCTATAGGACATGAATATTATTTTATAACCTTCTAAGCTACTTTGACTCAACAGAGAGAAAGAAAAACAAGGCACTGTCCATACTGGAAAACAAATATGAAATATTCTGATTGGTTATTATATGGGGATTTTTTGCTTTGTAGTATTCTAAAACGCATTTGTGAACAGAGAGCATAAAGACAACAATACTTCACACTCATATATAATGAACTCAAGATAAGCACGGTTATATGATAACATAGATTAATATTTTAAAAAATATAGAGCTGTTTATCCACATTTTCCAAAAAGTGTATTTATTTTAAAATATTTGCTGCCTCCAATATAAGCAATTTCAAGTAACCAACATGTTTGAATTTACACTCATGATGAGTACTAGTACATGAACCCTAGAGTCAGGCATATTTATAGTGGTTTGGGTGATGCTTTGAGTTGGTAAGGGAAGGTTTAATGATATTAAAAAAGAACAGAATGGAAACCAAGATTTTCTACAGCAACTTTAAGCCCATATCAGGGTCAGGATGTCTGTAACAATAGGGTACAAGGGCCTATCACACTGCTTGATATATGAAGGCCACTTTACTGTGCGTTCTCAACAGGGATGATATCTCCCTCAAGGGGACAGATATTTGTTCTTGGGGGCCAAAAAATATTTCATATCACAATGGTTTGTGAACCTCTCTGTGGCCACAAGACATGTACAGATATACAGTACATTTGTGGCATTACATTTCATGGAGGTGATAGTTATAAAATGTGTAAATATATCCTTAAGGAGAAACATCATTTAAAAAGAAGGTTGAAAAACACTGCACTATGAGATTGCAAATCTAGTTTCTGGTACAAGGAAAAGGAACTTGACTGCCACATCTATGTGAATATTCCTTTTTGTAATAGATGGTGAAATCAGGTATTTCATTTTGTATGCTTATCTGTGTGGTTGCACTGAGACAGGGAAGGGGTTAGGGATTGGAGTGGAATTAAGTGATCTATTAAACATATGGTATTAGATAAATAATCTACCCAACATCAATCCTCCTCCACATCTTTGTCTGCACCACTATATTGAATTCATGTGGCTGATTATTTGTAGCCTCAGAGAACGTTTCAATTTTTGCCTGATACAAGGATATTGAATCAACTGACATGAATTCCCAAAGGTAAGGTAAATGGTAAGACACTGAAGAAAAATTCAGGGAAATGCTAAGAAAATTCTGCAATACAACGCCAATGTCAAAATTCTGAAACTTTTTTTTTCTAACTAAGGGCAATTCTCCAAGTAGTATTGTCATAGCCTTCTTTCATGTGCTCACAATTGAACAAGAATGTTATAGGTGCCAGCCCTTTGAATGGTTTATTAATGAGCCAGACTTTCTTGAAGAAGTCCTACCTTGTTGCAGCTGTGGACTTAAGCTCAAATTGATTAATCTATACAAAATGTCTCTTCCCAGGTCTCATAGTTTCTGATCCTCATATTAGGGTGTCACAGAGTAAATGAGATTTGAAATGGAGAAAAAGAAATAGGGTAAGGCATAGTCATGCTTTTTCTTTTTAAGATGTAGTATATTAATGATATGTAGGGAATGGTTGCCAAGTTCAGATTATATATAACAGAGCAGCAAACAGCCAGGCTTTTAAGAAATGCTTTCAAATGGACTTCAACAGCATTCATGGTTAGTTCAGGGAAATGACAATGGTTGGCTGGATTGAAAATTGCTTTAAAAGCATTCGAGTGCGATCTCTGATATAAATGATGTCTAATGATTGTACTGTAAGTGGAAAAAGTGGTTCAATCCAAGCTCAGTAAATTCCTGATTATTCAGGATAGCATTATTCAAATTAATAACTATCAATCCTTCATAATCTTCCTCCTCGTTTCCCCACTTCTAGTTATTTCCCTTTTTTATTTTTATCTCTCCCATAGGTGAAAAGGGAGCATGAAAAATGGTGAAATGCAATTCCATGCAGTTTACCTCTTATTAACAGCTCTTTTCAAAAGGATAGACAAAACAATAGCTAAAACAGTAGCTGAAGCTTTTTATACATTTCCCTTTATCTTGAACTTTTAAAAATATTTTATGTACTGGGTTTCTTTGGTATAAGTGTATTTTATATTTCATATTGCTTATTATGATAAGAAAGTGATTAAAAACAAATATTTTTCTCATCAGAATATAAATATAAAGGTATCATATTGGTGACGTCACATTTGCAAAGGGTCAAAGCACATACAATGTTGCCTTTAACAGCTATGTATAATATTAGATTAAGATAAAATAAAAAACTTTTCTCTTTTATTGGGTAGTGATATAAATACAATTTATTAAGGAAATCATATAAATTTAGTAATTCTTTATGTGCACAAGAACTATGAAATTATCAAATATATTAATGTGTCAAAAGTAATATGTTTAATTTGAAAAGTAAAAATGTTCATCAAGCCCTTCTTTTTTTTAGTGTTAAATATTTATTTTGTTCAGGCTCCCATAGCAATAAATTCTAAGATAGGCCCTTAGTTTTTAATCTCACATCAAAAGAGGAGGAAATGGGAACATCTGTAATAGAGTCAACAATAAAAAGAAAGTTAAAAAATTGCACTGACCTTTGAGAAACGAAAATATTAGGCATTCCTTTTACAAATACCCACTTAATAAAATTTTCATGCCCACTTAATAAATGTTTCAAACACTGACAACTGTTCAAAAGAAACTTGGAGGTGGTTTAGGAGTCTATAAAATTTATTGATAGCACTATGCTTAGTTCTGTGGCACTGTCCAACAATTTAAATTGACTTCTTCCTTGTCTTATTAAAATCTAAAATTCACATCTTGTTCTACTTTGTAATAGAACTACATATTAGTTACCTCTTGCTGTTTTTTTTAAAAAAAATTAGTAGCTTAAACAACAAATATTTGGTATCTCTCAGTTTCTGTGGGGTCGGGAACTCAGGTTGCATAGCTGGGTCCTCTGGCTCTCGGTCAGAGTGTAGCGTGGGCAGAGGCTAATGTCTTTCAAGGCTGGACTGGGGTGGGTTGGGAAGGGTCTGATGCCAAGTTTACTCACATGGTTGTTGGCAGAATTCAGTTTTTCTGCAGTTGCTAGACTGAGGGTCCAAGTTCATTTCTGGCAGTTGGATGAAGGCCTTTCTCAATTTCTGGACATATGGGTCTCTCCATAGGGCAGCTCAAAAGATGGCAGGTGGTTTCATCAGAGCAAGTAGTGATAGGTCAGTAAGGGACAGCAAAAGGAAAAGAAACTAGAGTTATTTTTAACCGTTCTTGAAAGTAACTTCTCATCACATTTGCCATACTCTATTAGAAGCAAGTCATAAGGCCCAGTCCACATTCAAGGTGAAGGGATTACACAGGGGCCTGAATACCAGCAGGTGGGGACAACGGAAGCTGTTTTAGAAGCTGCATTCTGCAAAATGATACAACAATGATGTTAACTTCTATTTAAGAAAATAGTAATCAAGTAGAAACACAACTACCCTAGTTTTTCTTGATGTCTTGCTCTAAAATACATAACTAAATAGATAAAAGTTAAAGCCTCTGGTGAAAGTTAATAGTTGTCCAGAAAATACTGGATGTCATGGTAGTTTCAGGATAATCTAAAGGTTGAGAAGCTTCAAAAGCTTCAATGTTCTATAAATAGTAAATGGTCTAACATTACCTGCTTAAAATTTCAAAAATGTCTATTGAATTTCCTAAAGGAATTATTCAAGAAAATGTCAGTAATCTGAAAAAAAAACACACCCACATAGCAATTATTTGTGGGTTGTAGGTATTTTATTCTCAGTAGTTTTATGATATTTTAAATACTTCATCATAAAATATATGATTCCTCAGCTCCGGTAAGTTAAAATTGCCATGATAAGATATGTAGCTACTAAGGAAGGATTTGGATACTGTTGTGACTTATGGGGAAAATAGCCTCTCCCTGACTTTACCTTCATTTATCCAGGTACCAATTTACTAGTTCATTTTCAATTAGTTGAATTTCCAATAGTGTTGATGAGTTATACTAAAACATTCACAATTTCTTTTGTTCCTTTTGTCCCTAATAAGACACATTTGTGAGAAAAATGGATTTCAATGATAGAGTCTGTGTTTACTCAATATTTTCCCTTAGAAACTAATTGGCCCAAATGAGAAAAGGAACCTTTAGTATATTCTAAGAAGTTCCAAACCTTTTTGGATCATTCTGCCCTTAGTAGCACAGTAATTTTTGATAACTCCTTTAGGCCAAAATAAATGTCTAGTAATTATGCTTATTAAGTAGACATACATAATATCATGAATTATAATCTATAATTATAGATTATAGTTATCGGATTATAGTTATCGGATCAACTGCCAGGTTGGGATGAGCAGGAGCAGCGCCACACCTGGCCTGGGCTCAGGCTCCTCCCATGCTGCCTACCACGCACTACTGCTGGGATTGGGCCAAATCTGGAAGTCCAACATCCCCTGAGGGGTCCCAGATTGTGAGAGGGCACAGGGCAGGCTGAGGGACCCCACTGGTGCATGAATCCATGCACCAGGCCTCTAGTAATCTACACTAATAAAAGAGAAACATGGTAATTGGCGTACAACCGCTACCCTTCCCATTGGCTAATCAGCATATCCTTATGCAAATTAACTGTCAGCCAAGATGGCGGCCGGCAGCCATGCACTGAAGCGAGCAGGGAGGCTTGCTTCCTCCAGGGACTGCAGACTCCAACGTTCCCCGCCTCACTTGCAGGCCTCTCAACTGCAACTCTAAGCAACTATTACTATGTTGCAAATAAGAAGCTAAACAAAACCGACTGTCAGTCAGCCCCGGACCGCAACATTGTATCCATGTTTTCAGCAGCGAGGCCTCAGAGCTAAAGCTGGCCCAGAATAAAAAAAAAAGAAAACAAGGAGTGGTTGGGAGCTTTTAGTCAACTGCCAGCAGGAAAACAGCCCTCAGCCCCTCAGCCAGCCTGGCCATGCACCCCAGTGGGGACCCCCACCCTGATCCAGGACACCCTTCAGGGCAAACCAGCCAGCCCCTACCCATGCACCAGGCCTCTATCCTATATAGTAAAAGGGTAATATGCCTCCCAGCACCGGGATCAGAGGAGCAGCGAGGTTCCCGGCACCTGGATCAGCGTGACAGGGGGCAGCGCCCAAACCCCCTGATCAGCCCTGCTCTGTGCCTGATAGAGGGGAGCTCCCTAATCCCCCGATTGCCCTGCGGCTTTGTGTGTGACAGGGTGTAGCGCACCAACCCCCTGATCGGCCCTGCTCTGTGTGTGACAGGGTAGAACCATAACCTCTCCATCGGCCCTGCCCTGAGTGTGACAATGGCGGTGCCCCAACCCCCTGATTGGCCCTGCTCTGTGGGTGATAGAGGGTGGCGCCCCAACTCCCCTCCACGGGCCTTGCTCTGTGTGTGACAGGGTAGAGCCATAACCTCCCCATTGGCCCTGCCCTGAGTGTGACAGGGTGCAGCGCCCCAACCCCTTGATCAGCCCTGCTCTGTGTGTGACAGGGGGTGGTGCCCCAACTCCCCTATCGGCCCTACTCTGTGAGTGACAGGGGGGAGCTCCTCAACCCCCTGATGGGCCCTGCTCTGTGAGTGACAGGGAGCAGCGCCCCAACCCCCTGATCGGCCCTGCTCTGTGCGTGACAGGGTGTGGCGCCGCAACCTCCCCATCGACCCTGCCTTGAGTGTGACAGGGGCGGTGCCCCAACCCCTAATCAGTCTACTCTGAGCATGACTGAGGGTGTCATTCACAACCTCCCGATCCACCCTGCTCTGAGCCTGACCAGGGCTGCACTTAGGGATTGGGCGTGCCCTCTGCCACCCGGAGCAGGCTAAGCCAGCAGGTCATTATCTCCGAAGGGTCCCAGATGCGAGAGGGCACAGGCGGGGCTGGGACCCCCCTCCCCCCCCCCGAGTGCACAAATTTTTGTGCCCAGGCCTCTAGTATATTATAATACAATGAGTTATATTAAGGATTTAGTATTTTTATCCTACGCTTACTGGCCATAACAATATGCATAAGTTAGAATAAAAAATAATATTATTATTTAATTCTGAAATAACTAAAATTATGTACTAATGGGATGCATGTGTCTATTGGCCACAGTACAACTGCTCAAATCTTGAAATGGAATTGATCACTATCACTTTCATTTTCTGTTCCACATTGACTTGTGTATAGTTCTTGCTACTTATCAGAGCAACCACTGAAGACTTGGCTTATTTTTAATATAATTTAATAATTGCTCTTTTTTATTAGTTTTTTAAAATAATTTCTTCCTTTATTTATTTTTTAATTGTATGATTTCATTTATATAAAATGTCCAGAACAGGCAAATGCATAGTGACACAAAGTAGATTAGTGGTTGCCAGGGATGGTGGAAGGAAAATATGGAGGTAGAGGGTTTCTTTTCTGGGGTGAAGGAAATGTTCCAGAATTAGAAAGTGGTAATGGTTTCTCAGCATTGCAAACATTTTGACCACTGAATTTTACACTTTAAAATGGCTAAAATGGCCAACTTTATTTTATATGAATCTTTTTTTTAAATTCTTTACTGTTTAAAGTATTACATAAGTCTCCTTTCCCCCCCATTGACCTCTCCCCAGCCACTCCCACCACCCAGCACATGCCCTCAACCCCCTAGTGTCTGTGTCCATTGGCTATGCTTATATGCATGCATACAAGTCCTTTGGTTGATCTCTTACCCCCCCGCTCCCAGGCCAACCCTCCCCTGGCTTCCCTCTGAGGTTTGATGGTCTGTTCTATGCCTCTCTGTCTCTGGATCTATTTTTTCTCCCTTTATTTATTATATATATTTTTTATTGGTTTCAGAGAGGAAGGGAGAGGGAGAGAGAGAAAGAAACATCAATGATGAGAAAGAATCATCGATCAGCTGCCTCCTGCACCCTCCCCACTGGAGACCGAGCCCACAACCCAGGCATGTGCCCTTAACTGGAATCAAATCCAGGACCCTTCAGTCCACAGGCTGACACTCTAGCCACTGAGCCAAACCAGCTAGGGCTTTTATTGGTTTTTTAATTGAATTTATTGGGGTACATGTTTCAAGTGTAAAACTCAATAAAACATCATCTGCACACTGCATCAAGTGCCCTAAGCAAAGTCTCTTTCCGACCCCATTTTCTCCACCTTTGCTCATCCCCACCTCCTTTTCTCAAGATAAGATATGACATCATAGAAAGGAATGCAGTATGATCTAAAGTTGAAATGGTGAACTATTTCAAGCAGGTAGCTCGAGATTGATATTGGGTTTTGCTGTGTTTCTCTTAAAAATTTAAGTGTTCTACAGCACTACTATAAGTTTTCTGCTGTGCTCTTTGGTGCCTTGGTGCACAATTAGGGACTGATGGGCACAAAAACAAAAGTTTAAATAGCCATACGAATAAGAAGAATACTAAATAGTCCCTCCAGAGTATCCCAAATCATAAGGAAAGTCACATAAAACTAAAATTTTATGGGAGTAATCACAGAAGTAAATCAGAGACATCAAAGAGAAAATGGCTTGGGATATGACAAAGATCACCATTGAATGGTACAAGTATTGCGCTCAGATATACTTGTAGACAACCAAAGACCTAGACCAATCTAGGTCAACTCTGGGTTTTGTGGTACTTTGGGAAGGCAAAGGTCATGGATTTCACCCCAAATTAACTAAATCAGTTTTTTCAGGAGTAAAGCTTAGATATGAATATTTTTAAATAGTAATCGTTAATGTGGCTTCAAGATTGCTAACCACTCCTAGATACATGTGATCAAAGATTTATCCTTCTGTCCACCATTTTCTACCATACTACTTATTACTTTCTTATGCTTTATGTTCTAACAATCACTAATATACTCTCCCTATAATGTCATGAAATCTAGTTCCGGTAATAATGAAATCCATGAAGAAGTTTGCAAGCATGTTAACTATATCCCACACACAATTCAAGAAGCAATCTCTGGAAGCCCTTCAATTCACACTACTGCTATATTGATCTTTGACTAACATGAATAATTGGTATTAGGTGTTTAAGAGCAGACTTTGGAGTTAAACTTGGAATTTAATATTTCAGATATATCATCCACTAGCTGTGGACCATAAGCAAGTTATTAATCCTCTCTGAGCCTTTGCTTCCTAATGAAAATCATTTGTATCTAAAATTGATCCTCTTTATTTACAGATTCTATATTTGCAATTTCACCTACTCTCTAAAATGTACTTATAACCCCCAAATCAAGGCTTGTGGTGGTTTTCAAGTCATTTGTGTGAAGTGTGATGAAAATTTTGATTCTCCTGAAGTGTATGTACTCAGCTAAAGTTGAATGAGATGATTATCTGCCTTTTTGTTTCAGCTCTCATCATGTAAACAAGTGTCTTTTTCATGGCCTACTTAGTGGCATACTATTCACATGTGTGTGCTTTCTTGTTGGTGATTTTGCTCTGTAAAATTGTCCCCAGGTATAGTGGTGAAGTGATATTTAGTGTTACTAAGCACAATAAGTCCGTAAGATGTAAGAATTAGGGAGAAAATACTGTTAGACAAGCTTTGTTCATATGTGTGTTGTAGTGCTGTTGGCCAAAAGTTCCACGTTAATAAATCAAATATATATATATATATATATATATATATATATATATATATGTAATAAGTTGTCTTTAAACAGAAAATCACATAAAGCAATATTATTTTATGATATTGATCAGTTGATGAAAGTTTTATGACCAGGAATCTAACCCTATATTCTGCCAAGGCACAGTAGTTGAGTGTTCACTAATTCAGTGTTTGCAGTGACTGTATAGTACATAACTACCATAAATAATGAGGGTCAACTGCATTTTCAAAGGTTATTGCTAAGAACAAAGGAATTCATGTCCAAAATACTTAGCACTGTATTGAGAGTGTGAGTAGTTTTGCAGAGTAAACTGTTTTCACTCAGTGCAGAAATCTTTTCGGCCATTGGAAAAGCATATTCCCACTTCAATGCACTAAATGACTCTTTCTTGCCTCAGGCAATATGAGACTGTGGCTCAATAGCACACACATAGAAGTAGTGTTATACCAAGCAGTGACCTGCTCAAAAAGAAATATTTCAAGTTCAATACAAAGCTGTTGTCCCTTGTCCACTCTTGTCCTAAATAACACATCCTGCAAATTCCACTGGCTAGCTTTTCCTTTAGATGCATCTGTTTTTCTGACTTTAATTTCAGTGGCCCTTATATAGTTTCTAACTTCTCTATGGGCTTGTCTTTATGCCTCAGCAATAACAGTAACACAGGCTAATTTAACAGTCACCGGTGTTTATTCCTAATATCATAATTTAAAATAATGTGCTATTTATCTATCAATTCTTCCAGACTGCAAAATATATATTAAATACAAACACAAAGTCAAAATAACTGATCAAAGGTGATTCATTTGTATATGTGAGTGAGTGTGCAAGCATATGTGCATAAATTTTTTCTAGTGATTTACCAAACTGCTATATGGAAATGCCATTTTTGAATTTTTCAGGAGATTAATGTTTATACAAACATGTAACAGACTGCTGCCAAGGTAATTGTCAAAATTCTGCTTCAGACATTATGTATTTTTGACAGCTGAAAACTCAGAACTTATTTTTGCTACTGTTCTAGTTTGCTACAGTTTATTTTCCTGACATTCATTAACTGCTTTGTTATACATTTTAATGCCACAGCAAGCCTGAAAAAGTGTTGCTCTTTAGAAAGGCCACAAAATAATGACTTCTACAGCATAAAGCTAAATGTTCTCCTGCCACCTTATATATTTTAAAAAGCTAAATGTTGCTCATATTTTAGAAAAAAAGAAGAAATCTCCATTTGAGTCTGGAAATCATGTATACAAGCTTTTGATTTTTGTGTCTCACTCCCACCCAAATTCTAAGAACTGCTAGTCTATCCCAAACAAAAGACTCTGAGTGTTTTTCTCAAGTGTCTTGGAATAGTGCTTTGAACCTAGCCATGGCAACCAACCGTGAACATGGAAAAACTAGCTGGTTTACCATTTTTCACCCTTCAAGCTATAAAAGTTTTAAATCATTAATGCAGATATTGAGGACACAAAGTACATTGCACTTCATTTAATTCTATTAAACAGTGCAAGTCTCAGACTAGTTCAATGTTAACCATTATTTCTAAATCATACTTCAGGATGAGTAGCAAAACATAATTTAGTCAACATTAAAATTAAGTCAAATTTATACTCTGTCTCATTCCTTTCACTCTATTTTTTAATTGGCTCTCATCCACTGTCTGTATGCCACACCCATCCCTATTTAGGACTCTCCATTGTCTTTGAAGCTTTACCATATAGATCAGTGGTTCTCAACCTTCTGGGCCTTTAAATACAGTTCCTCATGTTGTGACCCAACCATAAAATTATTTTCTTTGCTACTTCATAACTGTAATGTTGCTACTGTTATGAATAGTAATGTAAATATCTGATATGCAGGATGGTCTTAGACAACCCTGTGAAAGGGTCGTTCGACCGCCAAAGGGGTGGCGACCCACAGGTTGAGAACCACTGATATAGATAAAGGACTACCGCCTTTCACACAAGGCAGCGGGCTGAATGAAGATGGAGAGATGGCTACACTGTCAATGAGCAGAGAGAAAAATATGATTCCACTTCTCTGGTTCTGCCAAGGACATGTTCAAGGACACAATGATAATCTCTCTGAAATATAAGACTTTTGCTTCCAGGTGATCCCACTAAGCTGAATAAATATATTTCTGAAAATATGGAAGACTGAACTCAATTACATGATTTGTCCTCTACATGACATGTTCAAGGACCACATAATTATATTTGAATTTATATTTTATACAGAGCAAAATGAGAAATTAAATAAGATGTAATTACTATCAACATAAAGCTAGGTGTATTCAATTTAAAGAAATGTATTTTTTTCTGAAGCAATATTCTTTGTATGTTTTCAGTGTTCACACATCCTTTCTTTGTGAAATTTGTGTTAGTAAATGACATTTTAAATATCATTACTTGGAAAATAAAAAGTTGACAACTCTATGTAAAAGATAAACATCTGTGTACCCCTGGTACTTGCCACACCTACTGACCATGTGAAAATACACACACACACACACACACACACACTCATACTCAACATAAAGGCGTAGGCCCATTTAACTGTTTTACACCATAGAAGCAAAACCAACTGCTTAATAGGAATATTGCCTACTTATAAAGTAGTATCCCTTACCTACAACTATTGAGCAACAATAACAATTTTAAGCCAAAGCAATGATTTCATTGACACAGATAATGACATTGCCTTAAAATTCAACTGATTTCTTTTGTTTGGTTATACAATGCTTAGGCAAGCTAACATTGTAGTGTGGATGTTTAAACAAGAAACGGCTGCCTAGCCAGCTTGGCTCAGTGGTTTAGTGTCGACCTATGAACTAGAAGGTCACAGTTCAATGCCTGGTCAGGGCACATGCCCAGGTTGCAAGCTCCATCCCCAGTGTGGGATGTGTAGGAGGCAGCCGATCAATAATTCTCTCTCATTATTGATGCTTCTATTCTCTCTCCCTCTCCCCTCCACTCTGAAATAAAAAAATTAAAAAGAAAATTAATAAAAAGAAATGGCTAATATATAACCTAAAACAACCACTAAAATAATAAAACAAAGAGTTATATCTAATAATCCAACTAAATAAAAAGTGGAATCATTAAAATATTAAATTAATTCAAAAATAAACCAGAAAAAGAGGAAAACAGAAACAAAGGACACATGAGACAAAAAAACAAACAAACACAAATATCAACAGGATGGATTTAACCCTACACATATCAATAATTTCCTTGAATGCAATGGTCTAAATGCCCCAATTAAGAGTCAGAGATCATAAAAAAGTCAGAGATTTTCATATTGGATAAATAAAGCAAAACTTAACTATATGCTGCCTAGTTGGAACCTACTGTAAATGTAAATACGCATATATTAAAAGTAACAGGATGTATATTAGTTTGCTGAAGCAGCTGTAAAAAAGCACCAAAATTCAGTTGGCTTAAAACAAGAGCAATGTATTATCTCATAGTTCTGGAGACTGGAAGTCTGTATACAAGGTGATAATAGGGCCATGCTTCCTCTTAAACTCTGGGGTAAGTCCTTCCTTGCCTCTTCCTAGCTTCTTGTGGTGGCTGGTAGTCCTTGGCATTCCTTGGTTTACAGCTGCACCAGACCAATCTCTGCTTCTGTCTCCTGACTGTGTCTTCACATTATCTTCCCTCTGTGCATATCTGTCTGTGTGTCCAAATTTCTCTTTTTTATAGGGACACTGGTTATATTAGAGTAGCTCTCACTGCAAGAACCTCACCTTTACTTTGTAAAGGGCCTATTTCCTAATAAGGTCATACACTGTGACGTTCTGGGGTTTGGGAATTCAACCTACACTTTAGGGAGGACAAAATCCAACCCCTAAAATGTAAGAAAAGATATACCATGCTAACAATAATAAAAAGAAAACTGAAGTGGCTACATTAAAATCAACCAAACTAGATTTCAGAGAAAAGGATATTACTGAAGATAAAGGTGGTAATTTCATAACGTTGAAGTCATCAATCCATAAAGAGAACATAAAAATTCTAAACATTTATATACCTAATAACAGAATACAGAGTCTAGATATAAAATCTCTCTCTCTCTCTCTCTCTCTCTCTCTCTCTCTCTCTCTCTCTCACACACACACACACATATATATATATAATTGATTTTTTAAATATTTTCCCATCACCATTTATCAACCCTATACCCTCCTCTACCTCTAACCCACTCAACTTAATTTTGACACTCTTTCTCAACTCAGTGGAGAAAGAATCTTTCTTTTTTCAGTAAATGGTGCAGGACTAGGTAGCTATGCATAGTTTAAAAATTAAACATTTATATGGTTCAGACATGACACTCCTAAGTTCTTATTTTTCTTTTAATCCTCACCCAAGGGTATTTTTATTGATATTAGAGAGAGAGAGAGAGAGAGAGAGAGAGAGAGAGAGAGATCAATGTGAGAGAGTAACACCAACCAGTTGCTTCTCCATACACTCCTCGACTAAGGATGAAATCCCCAACTCAGACATTTGCCTTGACTGGGAATCGAACCAGCAACATTTCAGTGCATGGATGACATTGCAACCAACCAAGCATACAGCCTGGGCTCCACTCCTAGGTTTTTATCCAAGAGTAATAAAATCATAAAGACTTGTACACAAAAATTTAAATATATTTATTTGTAACCCCAAAACTAGAAACAACTCAGATGTGCAGTGAGTGGATAAACAAACTGTGGAATATATCTACATATATAAAAGCCTAAGCAACCATTACAGCTGAATGACCAGTCGCTATGATGCACACTGACCACCAGGGGCAGACGCCCAACACAGGAGCTGCCCCCTGGTGGTCAGTGTGATCCCACAGCGGGAGCGCCACTAAGCCAGAAGCCCAGCTCATGGCTGGTGAGTGCAGCAGCAGCGGGAGCCTCTCCTACCTCCACAGCAAGGCTAAGGAGCGAGCAGTAAGGAGTGGTAAGGAGCGAGCAGTAAGGAGCAAGTGGTCAGGAGCTGCGAGTGGTTAGCAGTGCTGAGTGCCAAGTGTCGAGCCTGGCTCTGGTTCCTCCCTGGCTGCCTGCCACTTCGGCATTGCTACATCCCCGAGGGGTCCTGGATTGCAAGAGGGTGCAGTCCAGGCCGAGAGACCCCAACTGATGCACGGATTTCATGCACTGGGCCTCTAGTATATATATACATGTCAATGCAGTTTACAAAATAGATGAATCTCAAAGTAATTATGATTAGTGAAAAAAGTGAGAAAAAGTAAATATTACATGACTCCATTTACTTAAAACTAGAAAATGCAAAACATTCTGCAATGGCAGAAAGCAAGTCAGTGGGTGCCTGTGAAGGTTGGGGGGTAAGGATTACAAAGGGGTACTAGGAAAATTTAGGGGGAAGTTAGATATATTCTTTATGTTGATTTTGGTGATGGTTTCACCATTGTAAATATGTGTTAAGACTGGCAAATTGTATATTTTAAACGTGCAATTTATTGTATGAGAATTACATCTCAATAAAACTGTTCATTATTTCTAAAAGAGTACAGTCATTATTTTTTGTATTTTACGAAGGTGTATTTTTTCTTGTTGATACTCTTACAGATGTCCCCTGTTTTCCCACCCTTTGCCCACCAGCACCCAGCCCCCAGTTCCCAGTCCCCTTCCCTCTACATCCATTTATCACAGCTGCTCAGATGGTTCTACTATGTACATAGGGTTGAAAACCAGAGATCTATTTAACCCCAAGGTGGAATACAGTAGATTTCTTAGACATCTGCATAAAATGTTTCCCATTTTTTCTTTTTTAATGCAATTATTTGTTTAAGAAGATTTATGCTATTTTTTTGTTTCAGTTATATAAGGACCGAGTTTGAAAACAGGTACATTTTCAGTAATCTTTAACTCCCAGAGCTGTTATCTTTGATGTTGCTGTAAACCATGGAAAGTTAAAGGAAGAAACAAGTGTGTGGATCATCTTTCCTTTACCTTTTGTTAGGTGATTGAACAGAGTAAATTTTTATGGAAACTGGAGAAGATGCTGTAATATTGGGATTAAAACAATCTTTGTTAAGTTTTCCCCTTCGAACCAGCCACAGAATAATAGAGGCCAGATAACTAATAAAATTTCCTGTTTATTTGGACAAACATAGTTTATGGATCAAGTGATGCAGTTTACAATAATCTGATCAAATCATATATTAGAATTGTGCCCTAGCTGGTTTGTCTCAGTGGATAGAGCATCGGCCTACGAACTGAAAGTTCCCAGGTTCAATTCCGGTCAAGGGCACATGTCTGGGTTGTGGGCTCGATCCTCAGTGGGGGACTTGCAGGAGGCAGCCAATCCATGATTCTCTCTCATCATGGATGCTTCTATCTCCTCCCCCCTTTCCCTCCACTCTGAAAACAATAAAAAATATATATATTTTAAAAAATGTTAAAAAAATCAAAGAATTGTGAACAAATCTGAATATCCATTTATAAAAAAAAAAAATTCAGAGGAAGTCCAAGTGGATGTTTAAAAATAAAGAAATCAGTACTTGTCAAAGAAAATGTGGTCATTTACCCTATAAAAGAGAAGAGTTTAGCTGGGCAAGAATTATGATGTCTACTGACATTTAAAAGAAAGTGAGGAATATCTTCTATGGTGAAGGCAATACCAATGTTCCTGAAGCACCAATAAAAAGGTGACTCTAGAGGAAACAATTTTATATTATTATTACTAGAGGTCTGGTGCATAAAATTCGTGCACTGGTGGGGGGGGATGTCCTGCAGCCCAGCCTGCACCCTTTCCAATCTGGGACACCTCGAGGGATGTCCGACTGCCCTGTGGGATTGGGCCTAAACTGGCAGTTGGACATCCCTCTCACAATCCAGGACTGCTGGCTCCCAACCACTCACTTGCCTACCTGCCTGCCTGATTGCCCCTAACCGCTTCTGCCTGCCAGCCTGATCACCACCTAACCCACTCCCCTGCCAGCCCAATCAATGCCTAACTGCTCCCCTGCTGGCCCGATTGCCCCCAACTGCTCTCCTCTGCTGGCCTGGTCACCCCTAACTACCCTCCCCTGCAGGCCTGGTTCTCCCCAACTGCCCTCCCCTGCAGGCTGATACCCCCCCAATTGCCCTACCCTGCTGGCCTGGTTGCCCCTAACTGTCCTCCCCTGACTGCCCGGTCACCCCTAACTGCCCTCCCTTGCAGGCCTGGTGCCCCCCAGCTGCCCTCCCTCCCCTTCAGGCCCGATTGCCCACAACTGCCCTCCCTTGCCAGCAATCTTGTGGTGGCCATCTAGTGACCACATGGGGGAGGCCATCTTGTGTGAGAGTGTGGTCAATTTGCATATTACCTCTTTATTATATAGGATTTTTGTTTTTTAATTAGCTTTATACAATGTGACTCACTTCTACTTATATCCTTTCCCAAAGTCATCGAGGTTACCATGCATTCCTCCACATCATAATGGTCACACAATGATATGTCTGAAAGATGTGCTATGGCCATGCAGTATAGCCTCTTCACAGGAAAATCCCATTAGGAAAGAGCCCAAGCACCTCTTTGGAAAGACTTACATGTCCCCACTCCCTAATTGGGAATAAAGACACAAGTAACTCATACTTTTATATTAGCCTACCTGAAACTATTAGTCTACCTGCAACTCCCAACAGATTGTCCTGCTGACCCAAGCTTACCATGCAGACTAAAACACTAAACTCTCAGGTACTTTTGTCCTATTTTTGGTGATAAATTGGACTTTGAAACCTATGATATACTTATATAAAAATAAAACATTAATTTGCTTTAATGGCCATTATTATATTTGTTTATTCAATAGAGAATTCTAATTCACCAGACAATTGCCAAAAATTCACTTCTTTTTCCAGAGATTTATTACACAAGCCAGTTTCAAAGAAATCAAGCAAATCTATTGCTTTGGAATTAACAAATGGAATTTATAGAAAATAAGGAGTAATATAGTATTATAATTATAGTTGACCCTTGAACAACATGGGGGTTAAGAGCACAATTGAAAAATCCAAGTATAATTTTTGACTCCCTCAAAACTTAACTATAGTCATCCCTCAGTATCTGAGGAGGATTGGTTTCAGGCCCCCTGTGGATACTAAATTCCACAGATGCTCAAGCGCCTGCATATAAAATGGTATAGAATGATGCATACAGTTAGCTCTCCTCACCCACAGATTCTCTACTGTGGAACAAAAATAATGTTTTCAATTCATGGTTGGTAGAATCCATGGATGTGTAACTCAGAGAGAAATAGGGAGTATATTTATTGAAAAACATCTACACTAATAAAAGAGAAACATGTGAATTGGTATCACTGTGCTACGCCCACCAGCCAATCAGGATGAGTATGCAAATTAACCCAACAAAGATGGCGGTTAATTTGCATATGCGGGCGCGGAGGGAAGACTGAAGAGGACTGAAGACTGAAGAGGCTTGGCTTCTCCGCTGCAGCTGGAGCAGAGAAGCCAAGCCTCACTGCTGCAGCCCTAGCAGAGAAGCCAAGCCTTGCAGCTGGACCAAAGGCGTGGATCCCGGGTGCCGGAGGAAAACTGATGCCAGCAGCCAGGGGAAGGAAGGCCTATTACGTGAATCTTCGTGCAACAGGCCTCTAGTCTGAATATAAGTGGAAATGTGAAATTCAAATGCATATTGTTCAAGGATCAAATGTGGTTAAGTCTCTTGTTTAACTGAGTTTTTAAAATACCATTAATTCATAGAAAATATATAAACATAATAATTTTAATATTATAAAATATATTTATAACTAAAATGGGCATAGTTTTTTTTATTTTATAATGTAGCTGAATATCTAAAAGATATTATTATAAATAGCAGAAATTGATCAACATGCTTGTAAATTAAATTCAGGCTATTTTACTATTTCGGTATTTCAGATTCTGGATAAATGGAATTTTATTATATTAAGCTTAGAATGAATGGATCTATTATATTCTCTTGGAGCTTAAGGATATCATTATTCTGGGATTTAAGAAGCTTATACACATATACACATACATATATGCATGCATACACAAACATTTTATTTGTACTGTGTAGATTTCATGAAAACAAAAGCTTTTAGAATTCCATGCCTTTCATTTTTAAAAATGATCTGAAATGTCCTGTTTCTCTGATTGTCATGCAGCATACACTTATCCTGCATCCAACCAGGAATGTTAGTCTTGACAGCTCCTGCCAAGGTAGTAATATTGCTTGTAATTGCTCTCAGCTGGTCTTTCAATTCCTTGCAACAGGAAAGAACATCAACAAGGTCAACTCATTTATCTACAGTGGCAGTGGAATTAGCCTATTGTGAAAGTACATGAAACTACAGGCTCTAGAAACCATGGCTTTAGAAATAGGATAAAAATAGAGTGAAGTAAGAAAAAATTAAAGTCCTAATTTTTTTCTCCAATAATTTGAAAATGTTTACTTAAGATGAGAACATATCAGAAGACAGAAATAGCCTGGCTCAACCTATGAACCAGGAGGTCACGGTTCGATTCCTGGTCAGGGCACATGCCTGGGTTGTGAGCTGGATCCCTAGTGGGGGGCCTGCAGGAGACAGCCAATCAATGATCATCTCTCATTGTTGATGCTTCTATCTCTCTCTTCCTCTCCCTTCCTCTCTGAAATAAATAAAAATATATTTAAAAACAAACAAACCCCCCCACAGAAATAGAAATTATTCAAATACATTTTCTAAAAAATGGGAAGTATAGTGTAATAGTTAAAAGACTGAACTTTTGCTCAGTTTATTCATCTGTTAAATGAAGTAATCATTTCTAATACCAGGGTGTGGTAAGGACTGAATTATATATCACATTATAAGCACCTAGCATAGAAACTGGTATATAATCATTGTTCTATGAATCAAAACTATGATAATTTAGAACAAGGACAGTATTCACACTAGAGACTGACCTTGTTTCCAGAGACCTGGACACGATGTCCTGATGTCAAGTTTTATTTACCTAGAAAGTGTTTTAAACTATATTTTATTGGACTATACTTTTGAGGAAAATGTGAAAGTGGGACAATTCTTCATAGCATGAAATTTATTCATAATTGAAGATGCCTATATATGTACTATTTTCATTGCAAAATGCATTGTTATTATATTCATTGTGTACCCTGTAATGCAGTGCATTTGTGTTTGTGGGCGATACATGCAACACTGAAGTCCCTGCACAAGGCAATGGGTCTTCATAAGTTAGTTTCCAGATATTTCTCCCTTTTGAACAAATATAATGTGAATATATATGTGAGTGTATATACACAAACACTTGTGCACCCATGTGTGTCTTTAAAGGCAAAAATCATATAACCAGAACCTGAGAAATGTTTATATCAGAAACTAAAAAAAAAAAGTGTATCTGATAAAACTCTGTAATTGCTCTAATAAGTGATGTCACCATTAGGATTATAAAAGCCATCTTGTCCCCATGCACTGAGGCTTAAGAAACATGTACAGCTTACTGAGGTATCCTGCCCATCATAAAAATGTACAAGCTTAACACATTAATTCCACGTCACAACAATAAATGACAAGACTGTGATTCCTCTTAAGAGCCAGAGGAAGCTAATTCCTTCATTGCATTTGTTTTTGTTTAGGTTAAAAGGAATATTTCCCTATTGGTTATAACAGGTAGGGAAATATTTCATTTCATGACCATTTGCTAATCCATTGTTTATGAAGTTCACCAACGTCCACTCTGAGATACTGAATATAACTTCTTTTTATCACTTTATCCTGAATACTTCCTTTCACATAAAGGAATACAGCACACATCATTAAATTGACACTTTTATGGTACTTATTCAACAATAAGCCTCCAGGCTGCCATTTCAGACTATCTTAATAAACCTAACATTACCTTTCCAGTGGTTCACTGCTTTGCTTAGACTGGATCCCACCAATGTCAGTTTAATAAACATAGCATGAACAGTCACTTTCTACACAAGCAATGGAAACAAAATTTCATGTAGAACCATCCTGCATTGGACAACACCAAGCACATTTGTTCTAAGATTTAAAATGTCTGAGATGTTCATTGGCTTTGATTGAATGATGAAAAATATATACAGAGCTGTTACTCAAAAGCCATAATACTGATAATGAACTGTGAAAATTTGTATCCACAGCATTCTTAAGAGTGATTCAGTGGATATACACCTTGCCAGATGTTTAAAGGTGTGCAGGATGAATTGCCTTCTGGCATTCTATGCACTATCTGTTAAAAATTTCACCACAGCCCTGGCTGATGTGGCTCAAGAATTAGAGTGTCTGCCAGTGCACAGAAGAGTCGCGGGTTCAATTCCTGGTCAAGGGCATGTGCCTGGGTTGTGGGTTCACTCCCCTGACCACCAGGGAGTATGCAGGAGACAATCACTCAATGTCTTTCTCACTTCTCTCTCTCTCTCTCCCCCCCTCTCACCCTCTTCCCCCTTTCCCTTCCACAGGTGAACATTAACAAAACAAAACAAAACAAAATTTCACCATGACCATCATTGCAGATCCAGTCATTCAATATGAAGGTTGTTTTCCACAGAATGCAGGGGATAGTATTTTTGTCTAACAATAGTCAAAATTCCTTCACCACTTGTATCAATTTCCCACTGTCATTTATCCAATCTATACTCTTGACAAAATAAAAACACTGGCTACCAAACATCTATTCTTACACTGTGATTAGTCTTTTTATTAAGTTATATTTTAACACACATCACTTAATATACAGAAGTCTAGAATCTAAGTAAAGGCATCATTACAATTATGGTCTTTAAAAAAATAAAATATTCAGTAAGCATCCACTGTGTGCCCAGTGCTATAGGAATATTAAAGACAATAAGGCTTTTACTTATATTATAATGTAGGAAAATGGCAAGGCTAACACATTTAATCATGTAACAAGCACTTCTGAGCAAACTTTTTTAACAGACCCATTGCTGGGATACCAGAGTGACTACAGTACTATGATCCAGGTATGCTGAAGGTACTATGGGAGAGCAAAGAAGAGTCATCATACAGAGATGGGCATGGAGAACATCAAAAAAGCTCAGGATAAGTAAAGTTTGAGCTGAGCAATGAAGAATATTTAGGGATTCAGCTGTCAAATTAGGATAGAAGAGGATTCATGTTGAGGAGTGGAAGGTGGATTTAGCGAATAGAAATAGACAATAAAGTTGGATGTTAAATGAAGACTCCAAGATTTTCAACCTAGAAGATCATGACATTTGTGTAATCAGCAGGACTAGCACATTTAAAATATATTTTTTATTGATTTCAGAAAGAGAGGAAGGGAGAGGAAGAGGGAGAGAGAGAAACGTTGATGTGAGAGAGAGACATTGATTGGTTGCCTCCCACAGGCACCCTGACCAGAGACTGAACCTGAAACCTGGGCCTGTGCCTAGACCAGGAATTGAACTAGGGACATTTTGGTGCACAGGATAATGCTCAACCAACTGAGCCACACCTGCCAGGACAGGACTAGGACATTTTTAATAGGTGCTGCTTGGGAGACAAGAATATGCTCCTATTAGGGTGTTCTTTATTTCAAGTGATGGCAAAATTCTGTTCAAAACTTAAAATACAGTAAAGAAGCACAGGTGGACAATCCAGTCTGGATTTGGAAGTTGTGTGAATATAATCACATATAAATAACTCTTCATGCTCTTTGTGTACCAAATCAGCTATTTCAATTCAAATTATTTCACTAATATTTGTTAAATTTACGACTTCAACAAAATTCAACAATTTTTTTCACTTTACTTTTATTGTTGACATTATTATAGATGCAAAGGAGCACTTTAGTTGCATCTCTCATATTGGCCTGCTATTTATATAATCTACAGTTGTAAAACACTCAATGCAGATTTTGCAATGTAAAATAATATTTCTCATCAATAGGTAAGTCTGTGTGGCAAAGCTGTGTCTCCATGACCAATCTCTTACAGCTCTAAGAGAGACAGATAACATGAAAATTAGTGTCTCTGCACTCGTCAGTCTCAAGAAAACTAACTCATCAAGTATTTTACATATTCTAATGCTGGATTGGTTTTGTAAACAAAGTGTCAGCAAAAATTAGTGAAATTAACTGCAAAGCAGAAGCAAAATGATTTTAAAAGCTTCGCAATTATCTGCCACAATAATCAGTGGAGTGCAAAATAATGCTCCAGAGTCACTATAAGATCTTTCATGCTTTCTGCAGCTTCTACGAAAAAGATGAAATTATTATTAGCATTATTTCCATTCTGTGCACTCTTTTACAGTCCCATTTTGAGTTATATTCATGCATGTTATATATGATATCATTTTATCACCTGAAATTGTACTCAAATATTCTTAGTTATAGAGCACCAACCATTGATCCACTTCCTCTCCTTGTCAGATATGACTGTTAATTGAACTAATATTTTACAAAGGAGGCAAAACCACAATCAGTTTTCTCACATACAGGGGAATATTTTTACTTTCCTAGCTAATCAACTATTTTTGAAAAATATTTATTTGGTCCAGTTGAAAATATACAAGTGATTAGTTCTTCCTCAATTTAATTATTGTCATCAAAGCAAGCCCTGAGTTCAAATAGTTCTTATATTAAGAGCTCTTTTTTTGAACATATGATGTTTTTATGCTTTTAGCTAAAATCTCTCCCTTTACAAAGTTTAAATTGACAAAAAGATCTAGTACCTGAATCTGAGTTTATATTCTTTTTTAAAAAATAAATATATGAAAAGCATAGGTCTGGGTGTCATGAAAGGAGAAGTGAAGGTTATATTTCAATTTAGAAAAGTTTCCTTCTCTAAGAAAGATATTGGAACTGGGAACAGCATTGTACATATATAGTCAGAGTAGGCAGTATAAATGAGTTTAAGGCTAAGATGGATATACAGTTGGAATCAATAAACTTGGATATGCTTGCTAAATAGCAAGATGCACCTACTGAAAGGCAGCAGAATAGATTGATAGTGGCTCTTTCCAACAATAAATTCCATGTTTCAGAGTAATATTTCATGGTTGGCAATTGGAACAGTGGTGGCACAGTTGGATTGATTTGCACTGAACACAAGATTTTGTCAACAAATGTGTTTCATGATTCATCATGGACTCACTGATTGATTGGATACTGGCTGCATACAAAAAAATTGCATAAGTCTATCACAGATGGTTTTTGGAAATACATCAACACTAATTCATCAGCACAGCCACATACTGAAGATTGTAAAAAAAAAAGTTCCCAGTAGTCATTGCTGTTCAGGACAGAAGCAATAGCTTAGTATATAGATTCACATGCAATACTCAGGGTACAATCATCTCATTGAAGGTACGGCCTTTTGTTCTTGGTGTGAAAGTCTTTGCCAACTTTCTTTGTTTCCTATGCTTTATCCAACCACCAACAGATGCCAGAAAGCCATGGAAGGAGAACTAACTGGCCTCTAAAACATCAGGGTAACTTTGGCCTTATTCTTCTTGTGGTGCATAAGAATAACTTCAGTATAATAGGTAATAATGCTGGATTTGGAGTTGGACAAACTCAAATTGACAAACCTGGCTTTGTTACTAAATGTCTCTGTAAGGTAACTGTTATTTAAAAATTTGAAGGTTCAGTTTCTTAGCTTGAAAAAGGGAAACAATAATAATCTATATTGCAAAGATAAATTTAAATAATACAAGCATTCAAAAGTATTAGCTGTTATTTAGCAGTCTTATTCACACAACATTAGACATTATAGTCCACAGCTTCTCCTCATAGGTCATGATTCCTCAAACCAGGAAGCTATCCCCAGCATCTAAAAATACAGTTTATCCAATACCCAAATAATCTTTGCACCCCTCGGCCATTGCCTGACTCATTGGGGATGTGACGGGTCATTTCTTCCCTGATATAAGGAGGCCATTGCTCACACACACAAAAAAATGGACAAGATAGTTTGATTTCTTGGACCTCCATCCTCTTATTTAAAGGTCAGTAAATTGATCAGTCTGCCAAGGACTCATCAATGAGAAAGTTCTAAAACCTTCTGATTCTTTACAGTAATTCATAGAAACGGACCCTCTATGAATATGTGCAAAATCCATGTATGCTTAAGGTGATGCACTTGTGAAAATCTATAGAAAACAAAACGAAACTTGGAGGGGAATGTATAAAGCATTTGTAGGTGATTGAATTGCATAAACCCAGCACCAGGGAGCAGCAATAGCCCAAAGCAGTACACAGCTGTTTACTTAAAATTGTGGCAGACAGCCATCTCTGCCTTTGAATTAAGGTATATGGATGCTTCTAGCTCATTTTTACTTCTTTCTCAGCCCACTGTTAAGGTGGAGAAGCCAATCTTTGATTTTTACTTGGATAATGCCTTAGGCTTAAAAATTCAATGAATAAAACAAGAAGAAATAAAAAGCTTTTGTTTTTGTTGAATAATTAAAATCTATAACCACAAAAATAAGCATCAACTCATAAGGTTTCATTACTAGACATAATTCATCCCGTCTTGTGACCACTTTTTCATCACCCCAAGATTAGTTATACTCTTAAATTTTCACAGAGAAATAGGCATCAATCTTCAGCATTGCTGTGCTGAGCTGACCTTGGGCCTTCTTAGCCCACTGTCTCTTAGGTTGTGTGGTAGACTTCAGCTCTGAGTACTCAGTAAGTGACTCCTGGCTTTGGCCTTAGGTGGCTCCCTATCTCTCACCTGATTACTTGTTCATATTTTTTCTTATTCCTGACATAATGATTAAGACCTGGATCACAGCCTTGAGGCTGACTTGCAAACCTCTGAGAATATCAAGAGAATTCAGATGAAAACACACACACACACACACACACACACACACACACACACTTTCATATGCTTTGCATGAATTAAAAAATTGAGAGCAAGTAATATTTTAGATAAATTATTGGTTTGGTTGTCTAGGATATCTAAACTCACTGCATATTCTGCCAACCCTGTATTGCATCAATTCTGGATAGATATCAAATTACAATCCAAAAAAAGGAGACATATGTACTACTCTTTGTAATATTTTAAGCAATAAAACAAAATTAAAAAGTAAAAAAAATCACAGTCCCACAGTAATTCAAATCATTATGATAATGTCTCTTTCCTTATGTGAAAATAATATAGATTCTAAAAACACAGGAAATATTAGCTTCCTTTGTGATTTGTCATAGAGAATTGTCTAAACCATGGATTTTTTTTAACCCCAGGGGGTCCATGAATGACCTGGGTGGCTTCTAAAATTGCACACTGCCCAACCCCCTACATGTTCCAACCTAAATACTGACCTCCCTCTCTCAGGATATACCTCACTCTCTAGTTGAGAATTTCTTTCAACCCACTGTTACTGATGGGGTTAGGAATATCACTTAGGGTTTGGGAGTGGGAAAGCTGTTGAAAATCATTGACTTAGTATTACCATTTATTTGTTCATTCAACCAACACTTATTGAATGCTTACAGGGTGGCATGCTTTTTAAACAAAAGGTAAAAAAAGAAATATAGAAACAACATGTCCAGACGTCATTTTTGTCCCCATTTTCCTACCTTCACTCCCAACAAATAAAGTCAAATTTTGAGTTGTTGAAAGTAAATAATTATATAATTTATTCTTTGGTTGAAGTAAACCATTTTACCCTATCCATATGTAACATTAAAGGTTCAAGAGCAATGCCCTTAATATTTCACATTAAGTTTGTGAGTAATTATAGAAAAAATATGGAAATAATTCATAGTTTTGGTAAATTAATGGTAAAATGAAGAAATTATAATATGATTCAAAATCAAAATAGTTGTACTTCTACAATTGAAAATGTTATTCCTTTTATTCATCCTTTATCTTATACCAATGTTGATATTTATATTCACAATCCATATTTTACATACCCTTTTCTATACCAAATAAATGTTTTTCTATTCTGGGCATGAGACCATTTTATGATAACACAGCAAGTAAACATTTCATATTTCTTGTTTCACATTTCAAATGGTATTTAAGTTACTTTAATCATCCTATAAATTATGTTAAGAAACTTATCAAGTATAGAATTGTTTAATCCTAGGATTCAAATAGCATATACTTCCCTTGGTTTCTCTGAGAGAATTCCTGCCTTGAACAAGGTCCAACTAGGGCTTCATTAATTACCAAAGGCTAAATTTGGGCATATAGACATCTACCACAAACCATACAGTCAATATAAACTGGGACCACATAGTGATAATTTATGTAACTAGAAGGATAAACAACATAATCACCAAATAAATGGGCAATTTTACTGTATACTTGACAACTTAGTGGATTTTATTTTAATTAAGATACTGGCATTTTCAAACTAATTTTCTTTTCTTCCTTTGTCTTTTTTATTGGCCTGTTTCTTCCATGTCAACTAAGAATTGCTTACCATGTTAAAACTGCCTTTCCTGTTAGATACAGCATACCCTCAAGTGATAATTGCTCTTCTTTCAAAAGCTGAGGGTACATTTAACTAAAAACTAAGCAAAATGTCCTTTAGCTCTAATAGAAGAGCTAACCTTGAAATACCCTATTCTGTTTCTTTCTAATTTACACAGCAAAGAAATATATACCTCCATTTCCTTCAGAGTTCAGGGTGAGGCAACACTTTCAAGGGCTGCAATATGGGATACTGGGCAGGCAAGTGCTAAGAACAAAGGATAAAAGTAATTCTACTAAAAAGGGGGAGAGTGCTGTGCAGCCATTTACATTTTACATCATTTTCAAAGGCCAGCTCTGATTCTACTGTGTAAAATGCGAAGTGACTTTCATTGTAGAGCTACCAATAGCACAGGGCCCTCTTTTCTTGATGAAGTAGAGAAGATATGACTACCTCAACTCCAAATGCTTAACTCTGAGGTAATAATTCTGCATTCTAATAAAACCCAGAAACCAAAAATTTTAAAGTTCATATCTCTTTTGTTTGAATCCAAGTTTTGGTCCCCAATTTGTTTTCAATAAATAATTCTTTAAGACATAAATGATGGTGTATGACTAGGCTGGGTATAATACCTAGGTGTTCTGTCTTGGGTTAATGCCCTCATTCAAAGAGTCATACTGATGGGTTTCCATGTAGCTTCTGAAAGTCATATTCAAGTGTCAGGTTTTATAAGAGTTGCTAGGATATAAAAAGCAGCTAGTTTGGAGTGTGGGTAGTGAAATGACTAAATTGAGGCTGGGAGTCACAGAGCACCTTATTAGCTACACCTATAAAATTCAAGCAATTCTGTGTCAGAGAAGAATTCTGGGAGTACATGAGATCATTCATGTAATAGATCTGCAAAGGGTAAAACATGAGAAACCTGCTAGATTTATTATTAAAAAAAAAACAACTACAGTTTAAAATGCTTGCCAAGATTTGGTTGTTTATTCTTGTTCTTTCCCTGATACTTTCCCTCTCCCCCCACCTAAGTCCAGCCCTTACCCTCATCTTGAGAATCCCATCCATTCCTATGACTATGTCCCCCATATCCCTATGCCTAACTGCACCTTTTCCCCTGGGTACTAGCTTTACATCTCTTTATAGAAATTTTTCCTGAGATGTCAAGCCTGCACTATTTACTGGATTTAGTCTCCCCTCTTCAAAAATCACTTTTCCTACTGATTTTTATGTTTCTATTAATGGTCAATCAAATTTAAAATCTGGGAGTCATTTTTGGTTCCAACTTCTCCATCACTTCTATGCCCAGACACTTGCCAACTAACAATAGTTTATGATCTCTAATGAATCTGTCAACCTTATCACCTCTCTTCTATTCTCACTGTCCCTAATTACCTCGTGCTTGTGACGTGTGACCCAGTCATGCAGTCCACCAGCTTAATACCATCTATTTCATGAAATTTTTCTCCATCTCCTATTTTCATGTAAACTCTCTAGCCTTCAAAGCCCCCTAGTACCAATTATACTCTTCTTATGGCACTTCTTACTTCCTGGCTGGTATAACAGTTTCTTGTACTTGCAACAGTTGTACCATCTGTCTTCACTATTTCCTACCTTTACAAATCCCAGCCTTGCATTATAGAAGAGAAACAAAAAGAATTATCACATTCACAGGCAACAGAAAATACTGTAATAGTTCCTACTTACATGACTGCTGTGAAGCTTAAATTGGTTAAAATATTTAATCTTATTAGAATAATACCTGTCATAATAAGGTCTTTATAAGTGTTAATTGTTGTTATCATTCTGTGAAGCCTGGGGCATTTTTTTTTCTGTCTGGTATATCTCTGAAGTGGGTCTGAATAGAGTGGGCATTCTGTAACGTAACCACAATAATTTGTGCTGGGGAAGGAAATGAAACATGAGAAACTTACTGAATGTGTTGGGGGGAGGGACTGTGGCCTGGAAAAAGTTACCGATTGTGTCAAGGGCAGGGACCATGGGAGAGAAAAATTGCTAATTATCTCACTAAAAAAGCAATGTGTTATGATTGAACCCAGCCAGGTATGACCCTGCTCGTAAATTTTATGTAAACTTTTTACCCTGACAGTACCAAGAACGGCTAATGAACCGCTTTGTAGTTGGTTTTTTCTTTTTTTTTCTAACACTGTGTAGTTGGCAATAAAAGATCTTGCTGCACACTTGGTCGAGGCCACATGCTCCGAATCTCCCAGAGGGGAAGATAGGTGCTGTGGTCAGCTGGCCAGCTTAATAAAAGGCTTTTAAATTTAAATTCTGAGTCGGTGGTCTATCTCGTTGAGCCAACCCATAACAAATTCAGCATTGTGGTTATCTTCAATAAGAGCAAACCACTTCCACAATAAAAATTGCCAGGGCCACATTTATGTGTTATGAGAAAACTGCAGTGTCTTCTCATTCAAAAATACTTATCCATTACTTCTACCATCCCTTCAACACACACACACACACACACACACACACACACACACACACACACACATGCACTTACTTTTCCTTGTAAGTCAAGCATGTAAAACTTGGGGCCCACAACAAGTATTTTTGAGGCCCAGCCAAAATAACAGTATGTAGGAAACGTTTTAATAAAAATTGTGTAGCTTAATTTTTACAATATCCTGTTATACATAACTACAACATTCGCTAATGACTGATTACTATAATCGTGTTGCATCATTTCCTTACGCGCCTTATGCGCAGGTGCACCATTTCTCTCCACTAATACTAGCAGTGAATATTTTAGCAGCCGATTGCCACTCAGTGATCTTGGACTGACTTGTTTGGTGTGCGCAACAGGAAATATTTCGCTTTCGGAGAACAAAAAAAATAGGTTTATTTGCGTTACGCTTATTAATTTGTGTAGTTATTCAATGTCTGGTAGGTTAATGTTCAAGAAAAAATATTAATTTTTATTAAAATGTTCTATTATTTTATATTAACTATGACTCATTTATTTCAGCCCTTTGTATTCAGCATGTCTCTATCAAAATAAACCTACTTTCTATGAAAATGGAAGCTTTTGTTTTTTAGCAGCCCACATAAACTTAAACCTTGTTTATTTGGCCTGTGTTAGCCTTTGAATTTGAGATGCTTGTTGTAAGTGATTGAGATCCTGATCACAGTCAAATTTTTGTGTTAAACACTACTTTTGGAAGTAGGTTTTCCTATTCAAATGCAAATCCCAAAGGAGAATTAACACATTAAGCGGTTCATGCCATAATGTGACTGAACTTGTCAGTTTTTTGTTCTTATGGACTGAGAAAGGTCCTGCTCAATGAGGTTAATGGGAGGTCACCTTCTCAAGATTAACCTTGCAGCTTCACAATTTTGCCAAGGGCAGACTGGTCTTGACACATGCAGCTATTTTTTTCAGATGAAAAAAAATGCCCTTACAAAAGTGGTGTTTTCTAGGTTGTTTTGTTTTGTTTTGTTTTGTTTTTCCAGATGTACCTAGGAAGAAAAAAGAGCTATGCAAATCCATACTTGATGCTGCTGGAAAGTTTGTTGGAACAAAACTGATTGAGAACTTTGTCAGAAATGGTTCAACTTTACATAAAAATTCACCTTCCTCTGTTGCCAAAAATCACCCAGACATTTTGTTATCTGCCAAGAAAGTGCTCAGAGGCATCTTTAATCTGCATACCTGTTTCCAGCTCTAATTCTGAATTGACATTTGTTTTTTATTTGCCATAGATCTCTTCAGAAGCCCATTTGCTTTGAAAGTTTTTTGGATATGTAATCTGTCTTTTTTTTTTTAAGTGAGGTTACTTTGTTATTGCCTCAGCAAAAACACACCCAAACTGCAATAGTCTTCTGTTATTGGTGGGGAGCTCTCCTCATCCCCACCTGTTGCCAATGCAATGTCATGAGAAAAGGAATTTTCTAAGACTCACATGGGAGGATGAGCTCTTTTAGAAAGCTTTGTTTCTGTGGAATTAAACCCCGGAGTTTTCAAGACCCCATTTCTCCTTGTCCCACCAAAGAAGAAGTCCCATTTTGCTTTAAGCAGAGCTAAGATTAAAGCAGTTACCCAGAGTTTTGGTTCCATATTGGGCCACAGTCCAATTCAGCCTCAACCTAGCTTAGTTTGTGTTCCACACTGTAGTCCATCAGTCCATTTTGTGTGGGATCCGCAGGGTCACATGGCTGTGGAAGGAACATGGGTGAATGCAAGGGAGACACAAGAGAGCCAAGAGTGCCAAGAACCAAGAGAGAGACAATTCCTTCACTTTGGGATTATGTATTCCCAAATTTTCATGGGGTTGCAATGGCCTTGTCCCTTCTAGCTAATGATCTCTGTTCCCAAGTTTGACTGATAGACACCTTCCCTACGTTACCCCAACTTTAATGTGCATACATCCATCTTCCCTTTGTCTCGTCCCTTCCCCCAGTGACCTGCAGGAATAGATTGAGGAGTGTAAAGTTGCAGTTACCTGATGAAGCTGTTCAGATGGCATGCCTATAATGTCTGACCTTCCTTTTGCTCCTTTCCTATTATCAACAACTAGCTAATTACAATGGTATTACTTCCACGGCATAGAAATTATCTGAAAACTAGAGGCCCAGTGCATGAATTCGTGCATAGGTGGGATCCGGCTAACCCACCCCAATGGAGGCCCATTGAGCCGGGTCAGTGGGGGTAGGGGCTAAGGGCAGTTGGCCAGCTGGCCCAGTCCCTAATAAAGGTGGGGGAGGGGGCGATCAGGGGTGGGGGCCATGAGAGGTTGGCCAGCTGGTCACACCCCTGATCAGGGTATTGGGGGCCGACTGGGGCCCAGATCAGGCTGGTTGGCTGCTGCAGTGCACGTCATAGCCACCAGTAATCCTGGTCTTTCCACCATTCCAGTTGCTGGGCTTTTGTATGTATAGATACATTGCTGGGGATGGCCAAAGGGAAGAAGAAAGGGGTTGCAGAAAGCTCCAGAACAAGTGACACTTTGTGCTTCATCCTCTTTCCTGATCTTGGCCAACATTTCTAGGCAGATGAAATGAAGTGACCCTGAATGTAAGAACAGTCTAAGGAAGATGAGGATACCAGTCATGGGGGAAAGGAGAAAGGGAAAGAGAAAAGAAGGAGGAATGAGAAAAATTATGCCTTTGTTGAAAAAGAGCCATATTTAAGCTCAAAATGGAGTCATTTGTGTTAAGCTCATGTCATCAAACCCAGACTTAATACCTAACCTCAGAGCAGTCTCAGCCTTTCCCAAGAATGAGAGAAAAGGAGGGGGACCCCACATGGGGTTTGAGCTCTGAAGCTGCTATAGTGACCAATCAGAGGGGATATCAGGACACAAAGAACTGCAGCCTTTATAAACCTTAGAAAGAGGCACTTAGTGGGTCTCTCTCCCCCTCCCCACGTGGGAGTCTGTGCTTGTTTCCCAATAAATTTCTACCTTTTCCTATACCACCTTTTGTCTGTGGCTTCATTCTTCTAATTCACCTGGACAAGGACCTGGGAAATCACCTTTGCATCCTGCCCAGAGGAAAACAACATGTTTCAGCCTAAGTTCCTCATTTCAAATTTTATTTTTTAATGGCTTTCATACCTGCCATTGTCTCCCAAGAAAAGGAAACAACCTTGCTCTGCTGCCAGTCACTGTAGCAATACAGGTTCACTCTCCACCACATCCAATTCAGACCCTAGAGAGACGTGACTCCATTTTCTATACTTTGAAAATAGCTCTGGGCACATTTAAAATAAAAGTGTAACTTTTTAAATAAAAGGTTTACCATAGATCACTTAATTCATATTATGTACCACCTCCCCTTGTGAGATTCTTACATAGTTGAAACACTACCAAGATTTGAAATCAGATAGGTCTGATTTAGACATCTGGCTCTGTCCCCACAGAAATGGTCTTGGCAAGTCACCAATGCTTAGCACATAAGCTCTCAAGAAGTTAATTGAGAAAATGTAAGTTTAGGATTGGCACTCAATAAATGTTGGTTTTTCTAGGTACCTCAATTTTTATATCCATGAAATCCTTCCTAGTATAAATGGAAGAAGCATAGGCTTTGGAGCCTAGTGGATTAAAACCCCAGATCCAGTTACTTAACCTTTTTGAGCCCCAATTTTCTCTTTTGTAACTGGAGATAATAGTAACTAGATTGCATGGGGTTGTCGTCAGGATCCTAGATAATATATGTAAAATTCTTAAAACATGAAGCATTGTATAAATGGTAACCATCAATATTATCAATACTAGAGGCCGAGTGCACGAATTTGTGCATGGGTGGGATCCCTTGGCCTAGCTGGCAATCGAGGCCTATCAGGGGGCTGGCCAGAAAGGGGGAGGGACCGCGGGAGGTTGGCCAGCCAAGGGGAGGGACCACAGATGGTTGGCTGTGGGAGCACCCTGACCACCAGGGGGAAGCTCCTGAGTCGAGCGTCTGCCCCCTGGTGGTCAATGCGTATTATAGTGACTGGTTGACCAGTTGTTCCAGTCATTCCAGTTGTTCTGTCATAATGGTCACTTAGGCTTTTACATATATAGACTAGAGGCCCACTGTACACAATTCGTGCACGGGGGGAAGGTCCCTCAGCCAGGCCTGTACCCTCTCCAATCCAGGACCCCTCAGGGGATGTCCGACTGCTAGTTTAGGCATGATCTCTGTGGTCTGATCACCCCCAACTGCCCTCCCCTGCTGACATAGTCACCCCTAACTGGCTCTTCCTTGGCCCCTGCCACCGTGGCTTTGTCTGGAAGGATGCCCTGCCCTCCAGTCCCCCAATATCCATATATTTTTGTATACGTGTGTATGTATGCATATTGTGTGTTTTTTGTTAATCCTCACCTGAGGACATTTTCCATTGATTTTTAGAGTAGAAGGGAAGTCGAGAGACAGAGAGAGAAACATGGATGTGAGAAAGACACATCAATTGGTTGCCTCCTGCACATGCCCTGACTGGATCTGGCCAAAACAAAGCCTCCGACATGGCCAACTGCTGGCAGCCCACTGGGGCTCAGGTGTTGAGCACATGGCGATTTTCTGTTTCTGCTTCCACTTCTGGTAGAGGTCCCACTTGTAGGAGCTGCTGATGTAGTGATCACTTTCTGTCTTGATCTTCTTCTTGTCCTCCTGTCCTGACTGTCCCAGAAACCGCTTCTTCTTCTGGTCTGTCTTGAGCTGCTGCTGGCCCCGGTCAGGTTCTGGGCCTCATCCTCCATCAGGTCCAGGATAGTGCCAGCCACCTGCTGCTCAAAGGCACCCCTGTCCACACCAACGCTCAGGCCCATTCACTGTTGAAGTCCTTGGGCCGATAAGGGACATAGAAATCGTAGTCCAGCAGCCGGGCCTCCTCCTTCCACTTCTTGGCTCCCCGCTCAGGTCCTAGCTGCTGCCGTTTCCATCCCACAGCCTCTGTGAAGATGTCCTCCATGCTCTCTCCCTCCTCCTCTTCCTCCTCTTCCTCCTCCTCCTCCTCCTCTTCTTTCCCAGGCTGCTCTGCCTGTTGCCTTCCTGCTGCTCCTGCCCAGCCCTGCTGGAATCTGGCGATGACCTTGCAGTCCTTCTGCTGCTTGGCTGCATCACCTGGCTACTCAGGTCCTGGCTGGAGGCATTGATCTCAAAGATGGTTGCTCGTGAGCAGTACTGCTTAATGCTGTCCACCAACCTCAGCCGCTGAAGCTCCTCCTCATCGAAGGCCAGCCCTTGGCCCATTTGATGGACTCTGGTGAGGGTGCAGGCCACCAGCACACATACTGCTGCTGGGCATTGTCAGCCATACAGCCCAGGCTCCGCAGCTGCAGTGACACCTCCAGGGTGTTCCACAGGCTGCAGTCCTCATCATCCACCACACTCTGTGGCATTCGGCCCAGCACGCCATCCACGCCCACCGCACCCGAGGGCTCCTCGTGGGGGGAGGGGGGATGAAAGTGAGGGCATGGCCCAGAAACAGGTGCAGGTCCAGCAGGTTGGAGACCTCATCTGGGGCAACAAGGAGTAGGCTATGCCACTTTGGCCAGCCCGGCCATGCAACCCACGTGGTGCAAGAAGAGCTTGCCCTCGGCTGGGAAGTTGAAGTTGATGATGTTGTCCAGCAGTGGGATGTCCAGGCCCTGGGCCACCAAGTCAGTCACAATGAGGTGCAGCACTTGCCGTGGATGAACTTGGCCAGGTTGATCTTGCGGGCCCTCTGGTCCAGGGCACTGTAGATGTGGGAGCAGCTCACCCTGGGACCTGGGCAGTTTTTCTCTGGCCATGCCGGCAGGCTCGCAAGACCTGGCGGCTTCCCTCTGGCCCCACTTTGTCAGGAAGGACGTCAGGAAGGATATCTAGAAGATGTCCACCCTAATTAGCATATTACCCTTTTATTAGTATAGATTATCCTCATCAGTGCCTTATATACATCACAGGCAAAGTAGAGGTTGACAGGCCAGCAGAGGACATTTGACACTGGCAGACTAGAAAGTCCTGAGCGAGAAAGTGATCCTAGCCTCATTTTGTGGAACAGCCTGCAGTCACCCTATCCTGCTCAACAGGAGGCAGCTGCACTGAGGGCAAGACAGCAGGCCAACGATAACAATGGCCACTTACAGCCCACAGCCTCAACAGCCAGCACTAATCAGGTTGAAGGACAACGAACTCCATCTAAGCAGACTAGAACACTTACATCTCCCAGCCTCCACCCCTTGTGGTTTTGGCACATAATCTTCCCTGATTGGCTCCATCCCCCCATTCCCTCTAATAAACTCCCCTCTTACTTGCTTGCTGTGTCTGCCTAATCCCTTGAGCGACTCCAGTCTTACAGAGGTAGGTATTATTCATTGAACAACTAGAAAACACCCCTATTATTTTCTATCTCATATTCTGCCTCTCTTCTTTATGTACCTGATAATGTCCTTAGTAAATAAGGATCTATCACAGAAGTTATTGCTGGAACCACACATTGTTGGTAACATAATAAGAATGAGATGCTGTCCAGCAGCGTTATTCAAAATAAGGCATAATGGTGAATATCTGTAAAGTGCTAAGAATAAAGCCTGACAGAGCATGCCCGTTGTGTTAAATGCACTATCTAAGGCAGTGAGATGGCGAACCTATGACACGCGTGTCAGAGGTGACACGCGAACTCATTTTTTTGGTTGATTTTTCTTTGTTAAATGGCATTTAAATATATAAAATAAATATCAAAAATATAAGTCTTTGTTTTACTATGGTTTCAAATATCAAAAAATTTCTATATGTGACACGGCACCAGAGTTAAGTTAGGGTTTTTCAAAATGCTGACACGCCGAGCTCAAAAGGTTCGCCATCACTGATCTAAGGACTAAATAAACTAACCAAAAAAGAACTGTGGAAACGTATGAATGATAAAAAGAGAAAACTTATACAAGCAAAACCAAATTAAAATGAAATGGGGCCTCACAAGGGGCTGACTTTTTCTACTCTGATGTGGGAGTACAGGAATGCATAGGGCTACAACAGATATTGTGATGAGCAGTAATGTCACCCTTTAATTGCTAAATCTTAGTAGCAGGCATTAATGGAAAAAAACATCCTTTCTTTTTTCCTGAACCAGACATCTTCCTATTATGAGTTGCTTTCTTTTTGGTTCAGTGTAATGTCAGTAGGCTTACTATGCAGAAATGATGAAAGCAAGTCTAGATAATTAAAGAGAGGCTTCCAACCAAACTTAAAATTATAAAAGTATTTTCATTAATAATGAACTGACTCACTGGGTATAAAATATAAACCAGCATGCTATAGGACAGCTTATTTGTGTAGGAAATTTTTCAAAAATTCACAAAAATATTTGTTTTGAAGTAAAAAAAAATACTTAAAAGGAATACCCTTTTGATTTTAGTGAGAAAATGTAGTCATTATAAAATCATTAGTGAAAAATATACTAATTAAAGTGTAGCTTCATGAAGAAATGAGTGAGTAGGCAGAAAATAGTTTACAGTAGTCTTTCAGAGTGCAAAATTACATTACTTTTGAGAAACAACTTGTATGTCACTCATCACTAATCCTCACACATCAAATGGAATTTTGTTCCATTTGATGGAACAAAAATTTTGTTTAAGAAACAAATACTTCAAATATTATTTGGCAATAATGAGCTACCTAAATAATTATGCTAAAATGTTTGATTTATTTCTCTGTTTTATGTCTTCTTTTTCTGTCATTATTATGTTTTTATCTTATTGGCTCCGTACAAAGTCTCTTTTCAGCCTTCTTTTAATTTTCCTCATTTAAAATCCACCATGTATGTTTTGTTTCCTTTCTGCTTGCTTCCTGACTTATAGCTACACCTGCACCTCCTCCACCTGTTTATATTCCCTACTCCTTCATTTAATGAAAGAGCAGTACACTAAAGAAGGTATAAAACAAGCAAAAAAGTCCAATTGGTCCATTCCAATTCTGTAACTTGACCTGCAGTATAATATTAAAGCACAAAGCTGTAGGACAAACCCTAAAAAATTGGTTTAAAAATTAAAAGCTCCAATATAGCCCTGGTTGGGTGGCTCAGTTGGTTGGATAATCATCTCATACACCCAAAGGTTGTGGGTGTGATTCCTGGTCAGGTTACATACCAAGGTTGCAGGTTCAAACCCCAACCCAAAAGTGTAGAAGAGGCAGCCAACCAATCTCTGTCTCTCCCTCTCCAATTCTCTTCCTCTCTGAAAATCAATAAAAAGATATCATTAGGTGTGGATAAAAAAAGCTCCAATACAATTAGACCATTGTCATACAGATATGGATTTAGAATACAAGCTTTGTTACATGGGGGAATTTCTCAGATGCTAGTGGGAGTAGGGTTCTTATGATATCTTGAGAAAAATAATTTTCTAAGACTCACATGGGAGAATGAGTGATTTTTATTTGCATAAATGTATTATCCCTCAGTTTCTAAAGTCCCATTTCCTTTAAACCAGTCCAGCAAAATGTGCAGCTAGAGCTTCAGTAAAGTTGGAAGCAAGGCCAGTGTTCAAAGTTTCTGTTTCATGGTGAGTTGAGTCTGGCACAGATTCAGACTAGTTCCAGTCCATCAGTCCATTGTGTGTGGGGTCCACATGGCTATGGGCCATGTGGGTGAGTGCAGAGTGTGAGAGCCCCACAAACCAGGTGTCAGGCTTGAGCAGCAAGAGAGAAGGCCAAGAGAGAGAACTCCCTTCATTCAGGAGCTTATACATCTAAGATTTCAAGCCCTTGCAGTAGCCACACCTATTCTGGCCAATGACCTTCTCCCTGGTGTGACCAACAGGTAATGACCTTTCCTTCATCATTCAGATCTTACTGGTCATGTATCTATTCATTATTTGTCCAGGCCTTTCCTTTTAGGATCTTTGGGGAACAGACCTGACGAATGTTAAACCGCAGCTTTCTGGCACAAATGGCATGCCTATAATCTCTGGCCTTCCCTTTGCATCTTTCCTGTTAATGAATTAATAACTTGGTTAATTACAATGGTATAAGCTTCACAAAATAAATCTACACAATCAAAATAACCAAAATTTGGGAAAATTATTGTAGCAATGCCAGACAAAAATTCTGTCACCTTCTACTCCTTTTAAGAGAAATTCTTCCCAAAGTCACTCTACCTAAGATTACATATTAAATCATTAATATTTGAAAGGTTCAAATACTCATATTAAAGTGAGAATCAGAAAATAACATTTTACGTGTTGTCTCATATACTTTAGTCTTTAATAAGAGGAACATAAATAATTTATATGCATTACTAGAGGCCTGGTGCACGAAATTCATGCACTGGGGTGTGTCCCTCTGCACCCTCTGCACCCTCTCCAATCTGGGACCCCAGCCCAGCCTGCACCCTCTCCAATCTGGGACCCCTCGGGGGACAGTCAGCATAGGATGTCTTAAACTGATGTTCTGTACATCACTGTATAGAACAGGTTATATTGTAGTCAAGATTAAACTAAAATTTATGGGACACCTACTAAATAAACAAAACAGTGTCTATAAATTCTAAATGACTTCAGGATCTCATGAACTTTACTACTTCATTTAATCAGAGACATTGGTGAAGCAAAGGCTTAAGTAAAAAAAAATGTAACTTGAAATAGGTCTAGGAGTGTTTCACAATTGGTGTGGGGAATTTTACTTTTCATTTAGATTTGGATGGAGAGACCAGTAGAATTGGACAAAGAAAAAGAAACACAGTGTCTTTGGATGGGAAGACTAAAATTTTTTAATTTTTTTTTCTTTATTGATTAAGGGAAGGCTAAATTTTTATAAAGATGAGAATTCATTCTAGGTTTATGCATATATGTAATGCAATTGCAATCAAAATGCCAATGACATATTAGTACTATAATATTAGAAAGAATGGTACTAAGGGTGCATTTGCTTTACAAGAGACATAACGAATTAAAGTAGTATGGATATGACAAGAAGCAGACAAAAATTTAAAAGAATAGAAAAGCAAAAAAGAAAAACCCACACTTTGTTTTAAATTCATATATAACAAAATTGGCATTTCAAATCAGTGGGAGGAGGATCAATATTTCAATAAATAGTCAGGAAAATTAGCTGTCCATTGAAAAAGGATGTACAATTAATCTCTCTAATTCATAAATTCTAGATGTTAAAAATTAAACTGAAATAAATATAAGGCAATGAAAGAATATATATATATACAGGGTGTCCCAAAAAAAATATATATATATACACTTTAACAGCTGATATCGGTTAAATGAAAAGAAAATGTACTTTAATAAATAATGACTTTTTAATTGTTAAAAGTATGTGTATAAATTTTGGGGGATACCATATATCTATAATTTTGGAATGGGGAAGGCAAATTCTAAGCATAGCATCAAACGCAGAATCCAAAATGGAAATGCAATAGCTATGGTTACATAAAAGGCAACTACAAACCTGGAAAAACTGCAACATATATGTCACAGGTTCAATAACCTAAATCTATAAACAGCTCCTACAAGTCAGTGAAATGAAAAATATAAAAAAGAAATGAAAAGGTGATGCAAAAATGAAATGATACACAAAATAACATGAGGCAACATCTATTTAATCCTCATGCTACACCAAGTGTTGTGCTTAAAACTTTGCAATAATTTTCTCATTTGGTCCTAGAAACAACCCTATAAAAATCCTATCTAATAAAGAGGGAATATGCTAATTGACCCTCATGCCATCACAAAGATGGCAGCACCCACAGCCAATAAGGAGGAAAGACCCTAATTGACTGCCACGTCCTCAAAGATGGTGGCGCCCATAACCAATAAAGATGGAATATGCTAATTGACTGCCATGCCCTCAAAGATGGTGGTGCCCACAGCCACAAGATGGCCGGCAGGGGGAGGGCAGTTGTGGGCAATCAGGCCTGCAGGGGAAAGCAGTTAGGGGCGACCATGTTGGCAGGGGAGGGAAGTTAGGGACAACCGAGCTGGCAAAGGAGGACAGTTTGGGATGACAAGGCTGGCAGAGGAGGGCAGTTGGGGGCAATTGGGCCAGCAGGGGAGCAGTTAGGCATCAATTGGGCTGGCAGGGGAGTGGTTAGGGGGCAATCAGGCAGGCAGGCAGGCAGGTGAGCGGTTGGGAGCCAGCAGTCCCAGATTGTGAGAAGGATGTCCCACAGGGATCAGGCCTATACCAGCAGTCGGATTCCCTGAGGGGTACCAGATTGGAGAGGGTACAGGCTGGACTGAGGGACACTCCCCCCCCCCTCCAGTGCACAAATTTCTTTCACCAGGCCTCTAGTAAGTAATAACAATGTAGGAAACAGTAGGAGCTCAGTATGACCTAGACCAGTGAGGGCGAACCTTTTGAGCTCGGCATGTCAGCATTTTGAAAACCCTAACTTAACTCTGGTGCCGTGTCACATATAGAAATTTTTTGATATTTGCAACCATAGTAAAACAAAGATTTATATTTTTGATATTTATTTTATATATTTAAATGCCATTTAACAAAGAAAAATCAACCAAAAAAATGAGTTCGCTTGTCACCTCTGACACGCGTGTCATAGGTTCGCCATCATTGACCTAGACTAAGCAAAGAAATGTGAAAAGAAAAAGAACATCCATGCTCTTGTGCATGCTTGGGACATTGTTGTATGGAAGGCAGGTTTAAAAGAAGAGGAGGAGTAAGTTTCCTTCTTTGTGTTCTCAATAACTGGAGGTGAGAGGCTAAGTGCAGTAAATTGTCATCTTTCACAGTGGACAGTCAGCATAGGATGTCTTAAACTGATGTATTGAGAAATAGAAACCAAGGTATATTATTTAAACTTATAATGGTTACCATTAGTAGAATTAAAATACAGAAACTTTAAATGTAACTCTAGGGAGTGGAAAAGTGTGAAGAGTTTTACTTTTAAGTTAATTAGTATGCTTTGAGTTTCTGTTTATTTTTAATAATGTGCAGGCATTAATTTTAAAAATCTAGTTTAAAACAAAGAAAAATCCATCCATCTCAGTAAAAGATTCGTTATATAAATTTAGTAAACCTACACAATGGAACACTATGATGTCATTGGAAAGGATGAGATAAGCTCCTTTGTAATTACATGAAAATAACAATAACAGTGAAATACAGATAAAACATTTATTGAGCACTTACTAAAATATTTACTGAGCACTTATTGAGTGACTGTTCTAAGATTTCTATGTGTATTCTAATTTAGTCATCTCTCAACTACTCTATAAAAAATCTAAGATGAGAGGCTAAATAAATTGCCTAAGTTCACACAGGTAGCAAATGGCAAAGTCTTGATTGAAACAAAGAGAGTGCAGCTCCACAGCCCATACTTTAAGTGCTACACTCTTTAGTGTAAATGTGCTACTGTTTTAATAGCAAGTAAAAAAGTAATTGCATAACCCTGTTTTTAAAACCGAGTGTGTGTACATACATGTATGTTCATACACCTGTAAGTGTGGCATGTGGAAGGTGTGTATAGCATGCATGAAGTATGAAGTGATCTGTGTTTGTATGTATGTGCATATATGTGTGTGCATACATGCTTGTGTACAAATGGCTGTGCATATAGAATTTGAAAGTCTATACACCAAAATCTTATGGATGACAGGAAAGAAAATATTTCCCTCTTACTTTCTACATTTATGTGGTGTTTCATTTTTATTTCTGACTTTATATTATTTTGTAGAAAAATAATTAATGGCATCTTTAAAGAAGACCCAAATGTTAAACCAAGCATTCCATTTATAGGAACTGATTCTGAGGGGTAAAATATCAAATATATGGCCAAAAGTATATGTACAAAAATTAATCACATTCTCTATCCCTTAAGTATGAGCTGTGAAGAGTGGCTTTCTTCCAAAGAGTAGAATATGGAAAGGGAGAAAAAAGAGTAATTTTACCTGGCAAATATTACCTTAGCCAGATGACCAAGGTCAGCATTAATAGTCACAAATCGTGTCGATAATATGTACCTATGACCTGGCAATTCTTTTAGATATTTATCTGAAAGAAAATGCAAACATATGCCCACAGAAAGACTTTTAAGTGAATGATATTTACAGCAACGTTATTCGTAATAGCAAAAATCTGGAAATAATGATATGTTCATTAATAGGAAAATAGAAGCATAAATTGTGGCACAGCCATATAATGGCATACTATTCAGCAATTAAATTAAATAAACCATGAATATGTACAGCAGCATGAATGATGCTCACAATTATGCTGAGTGAAAGAAGTCAGATGCCAGAGCACAAACTATATAATTCCCATTTTTATTGTAATCTAGATGAGGTTTAACTGCTCTAGAATGATAGAAAGCAGATAAATTGTTGCCTGGGGCAGGGGATGAAGAATTGACTGCAGGGATCTTGTGGGAAGTTTGAGAGGTGATGGAAATGTGCTATATTATGGCTGGGATGGTAGTTATCATGGGTGCATTATTTTGTCAAAGCACATCAAACTGTACCATGAAAATTGGTGCCCTTTATTGAATGTAAATTACACCTCAATAAAGTAGATATTTAAATTAATAGATACTTATCGTTTGTTGGGATTATAAAAACAAATGATTAAATCCAGGGATACAGGGTTATTATTCAATCCCTTATTTCTAGTAGATAGAAATAGCTGCCCGGGAACCCTTAATTATTGTGTAGTAACAGTCATTAAAGCAAGAGAAGAATAATATTAGAGAGAAAGATGGTAGATTTTGTTACTGGCAGAGTCCTTTGGTACCATAGTAAATGGGTCCAAAATCCATGGCTGCAGGAAGGAGAAATCTATTAACCAGAAGATGTGTCTTCTCTGCCCTTTGCCAACAGGGATCCTGCACTGACTTGGACACAAGCCCATTTAATAATCGTACAATTCAATAGGGAAGCTGCAGCGCCGGCAGCATGTGTACCAAGGGATTGCTGAGTCATTCTGTGGGCAGAAAGCACAAGGCTATTGAATTTTGCATTTAGATGTTCACTTTGTTTAGGCTTAGGATCCTACAAACCTTATTCTGGCAAAATCTCATTATAAAAGACATCCTTGCATGATTTTCTCATTAAAACTTAAGGAAAAACAATTCTCAACATTGGAATTTGCCCGTGGGCATCATTTGAAAAATCTGATCATGTTAATCTCTATTGTACTTATATAAAAGATAAGGTCCTGAAAGTAGTTTTAGGTTGTGAATATTAAATTTAACCCAACTGGAAATAAGACTAGAATAGGGGCATTCAAGGAAAGGTGGAGTTGGTTATTCTCATGCAAGTGTTGCATGGTACAATAGCCTGGGACTATCTGCAAATATAATTCAAAGAAGCAACAACAGCAGAAAAACCACCCTCCACAAACAAAGACTCCACAACCAGTAGCATTTGACTTCCCTTGGCCCTCGAACACCTCTGGCCTTTACTAGATTTGATAAACATAAGTTACGTTATAGGCACGTTCCAATTTAATTTTCCACACATTCAATTTTATTTTTCATTTTCACACTGTATATTAAACATACCTACAATATTTTGCACATTGAAACTTGTTAAATAAACTAAAAGGAAGAGGCCAGTTACAGTGAAATAATAAGAATGTGATTTCAGAGTGAGGGCTACAGAGGAAGGCGGGAGAAAGGCTGCACCATACTCATAAGGATGGAAAAAATTCCACATCCCGGGGATGCCAAATGGTGCAGTGTAGGCTGTATCAAAACAAAAGCTCTCACAGCAATGTTCGCTGTCTGCTCCATTTATCCACCCCAAATTCAGAAAATAACAACAAAGGTAGGGAACAAAAAGAATTGTTGAAAGAGGACCTAGCATGTTAATATAATGACTTACATGAAACCAACTGAAAATTTCAATCAAGAAAAAAAAATATTTCCTGTCTTCATGTTTTCTCCTTTTAGCAAATGAATGAATAAAAAATTCAAAAACATGCTTTCAGCTCATCCTGAAACATAAAGAGAAAGCAAATGATTTCTCATTTTTGCTTAGCATGCCTGGTCCCCATTCTAGCCTTTGCTAATTGCAGCTAGTGGGTTTATTTTTCTTCTCAAAACAACTCAGTCCTACTTCATCACTTGAGCTTCTATTTCAAAAGATCTCTGACTCAGCTTCAGGTCACTCTGACTGTTCCCTTCCACTATTCTGAGAGAGCTCGAGTGTCAGTTCTTTGTGCCTCTACTTTTCAAGGGATGCATTTCTCCATCTCAGGGCTGGATTTTTATCCTCCATGGCTCAATGTCTCAATGACTGACTGCTAATCCCAAGGAATTCTTATTGTAACTGATGTTCGTAGTTTTTGGGGTCCTTTCTACCACTCCCTTTCTTCTTCCTGAGACTTAAATAATATTTGAGGTGGGCCCTGGGAATCTATAGATGTTTAAGACTTTCCAAATTATTATGATTTACATAAATGTTTTGGAAACACTGTCACTAGGTAGCTCAGTTATCTGTAGCTGAGTGTCTGACACAATTTTCAGAGCAAGCTGTGTCCATTTACTCTTTTCAATCTATCTGACTCATACATTTGTGCCACCTCGACATTCATTTGGATCTTGCTGTGCCACTGGTTTTATACCTCTTACGTAAAATTTCTGGTCACAAACTTGTCTTATTTGCATAGCTAGTTTTTCTCAATATGTGGTCCCTGGAGTATTTATATCATACATCATGAGGTGGGATGCTAAAATGCAGATCTCTGAAAAGTCCCTCAGATCTACTAAATCTGAATCTCTTCAGAAGGGGCTGTTAATCTCTTTATGACATTTCTTTTTAAAATAACTTATGTTATGGCAAATTTTTAACCTTTGTTATAACTGGGTGGTTAAGTATATAAATATCTTCGGACTTGTTTCTTTCAAAACAAAGAAAAGAGACCAGAAGAAAATATGCCAAAAATACCATTTATATATCTTAGAGGTGGGATATGGTTTTCTTTTTCTTCTATTTCTACATACTTTTTTATTCTTAACAGCTTTTCCACAATGACCTTGTAGATTACATTTATCATTAGGAAACACTAAGTTAAAAACTGGGTGAAATGTACAGCAGATTTTAATGTGTACAGAGATTTTCATCAACCTAAGTGTGTATTATATTTCTTCCCTATACTGTATAAATCAAAGAAAATGAAAGTAATTTTAGAAGAATAATACAGAACACAAACAAGACATAACTGTATTATTAAAGGCAATAAGGATGTCATAAGGGTAATAGTTCAATTTTGCATTCTTTAACCAGGAATAAAACATTTGCCCAAACCTATGTGCTCCATAAACTCCTTCAACAGAGGCTACTGCTTCTGACCAATACAGGTTGCCAAAATCCTTCTTTTTCACTATTCCCCCACCATCCTATCTAATAAAGAGGGAATATGCAAATTGACCCTCACACCATCACAAAGATGGTGGCACCCATAGCCACAAGATGGTGGCCCCCAGTCCCCTCAGCCTTGCTGGAGTCCCCCAGTCCTTTCAGCCCCACCACTGAGAGTGGACAGCGGGGCATGGGGGTTTTGTTGCTGCAGTGGTGGTGAAGCAGCCAGGCCCCGTAGACAGCAGAGAACCACGGGGAGTGGGCCTAAGCCGTCAATAGGACAACATCCCCTGATGGCTCCTGGATTGGAAAGGGTGCAGGTCAGGCTGAGGGACTCCCCTGCCTTGTGCATGAATTTCGTGCACTGGGCTCTAGTCTATATATATAAAACCCTAATATTCAAATAGACCAAAAAGTGGAACAACCAAACAACTGAACAAACAGTCGCTATGATGTGCGCTGACCACCAGGGGATGCGCACAGATCATGGAGGGCATCGGCCATGGAGGCATGGTGGAGCAGGTGAGTGGGGGCACCAGACCAAGGAGGGGCGCTGGTCGCTGTCATCAGGGCAAGCCTCTGGTGGTTACTGAAAATTCTTTGCTCCTGTGCGCCCAACACTTGCACCTGCTGCCGGCACCCGGCGCTGGCCCTGATTGATCGGCACTGTCAGCAGGTGCAAGTGGCAGCTGCTGGCCCCAATCACCCCTTAGGGCTTCTCCACCTCCCCCTGCTCCTGAGGGATGATCAGGGCATCAGCCACCACTCACACCCTCTGACACTGCCAACCCTGCTCACATTTGTTGCTGGCCCCAGACCCAATTGCTACATGCTGTCAGAGGGTATGAGTGGGGCCGGCACCATCAGCGTGTGGAGCGGCAGCAGAGGGAAGGGTGCTGCCAGCAGACAGAGGACTGGGGGCTGCGGCAGGAGGAGCCGGAGGGGCGTGGAGGATGGGCCAAGACCTGCCCCTGTGCCCACCACAGCATCACGGCCCACAGTTCTTTTCAATGTGCATGAATTCATGCACTGGGCCCCTAATCTATAATAATAAAAGCATAATATGCTAATTAGACCACATGTCCTTCCAGACAACCTTCCAGATGAAGCCGGGGCTGCGAGGGAAGCCTGCATCCCAGGTGCCTGCTGGCAGCTGGAAGGAAGCCCAGGTCCCAGGTACTGGAGGGAAGCCTGGGTCCCAGGTGCGAGAGGGAAACGGGCCTACTCTTGCATGAATTTCATGCATCAGGCCTCTAGTATTTCTATAATGTTCACTTTAAAATGTATTGCCTTTTAAAGTTTTACAGCTATGTTTTAAAAACACTTCTTTATTTCATATTACATTCATCTATCAGACTCTAGGATGCTCTTCTTCATCACCATCACTGACCTTAGTATCTCATAGTCTTCACAACACCCTAGCCTTCTCTTACCTATGCTGTCACAAAATTCAACAGGTGTAAGGATGACACTTGGCTCCCCAACTTCAATGATCTCATCTGTTCTAATCAGTCACCGAGTAAGCTACTATAATTGTTCTCATAATTGAATAATGCTCCACTTTCAAATTCATAAATATTGAAATTCCTGTCTCATAGATTTCTGTCACACCTCTTCTATTCTCAAGAGCAAATTAAATTGGTTTCCATCCTCAGAGTAATCTACAGTTAATAGACTCCTCCCACTTTTCACAGCCATTCACTCCAATTAACTATTGACTGTGATGACTTGAGACAATGGATATGTCCTTTTGATTCTAATTATTCTGCCAATGGGTGAAAATTTCCTTAAAGTAACTTATTGTAAGAAGAAAAAAATTTGAAAGCTCTTGGCCAAAATTTTTATCAACTTTTTTTTTTTTATTAATAGACTTTCCCTGCTTACTTTTGATCTTGCATTTTTGTCTAATATTTCAGATGCCAAATCGTTGGCCACCTTTGTGTTTTCTTATGGCTTCTATTCTCAAAAGGAACCAGGTTCCAACATTGCTATCTATACTAATAACAGACACATATGTAAATTGACCATCCCTCCGCAACATCCAAAGCCAATCAGGAGTGAGTATGCAAATTAACCCGATAAAGATGGTGGACCTGTGGGCAGCGAGCACGCGCACAGGCGCAGAGCAGCCGGGAGCGGGGCGGGAGAGAGGGCAGAGAGCAGGCGGCTTGAGGGGTTTGGCAGAGTGGGAGAGTGAATGGAAAGCAGGCAGCTTGCAGGGACTTGGCTCCCTGGGTCACTCCCAGAGACCAAGGGAGCCAAGCCCCGCAAGGTGCCTATTGGAGAGAGCAGAGTGGGAGAGCGGGTGGAGAGTGGGCGGCTTGGGGGGGTGGAAGCCCAGAGCACGTGGAACACAAGGAATTCTGGGAATCGTAGTTCTGGTGGCAGCCCCTGGACCAGAAGCGGAAGCCCAGTGAGCAGGCAGCACCAGGAATGCTGGGAATCATAGTTCTGGTGGCAGATGTGTTGTGGGATCTCCTAGACACTAGAGCAAAGTGAGCCTGGAGTAAGTTACTGTTGAGGGTGTGGGATGGAGGGAGAGACATAAATAAAGTCAGAGTGTCGAGGAAAAATCAAAAGGAAGATATCCTGTAACTTCTAGGAAATCTTCACCAATGGAGCAAAGAAAAAAAAAAGACCTCTATTATTCTGTGAGCACCAAACCAAACTGGGTTGGGGTCTCAGATAATTTGCTCATATGATTGCAAAGACAGACAGAAACTCCTGGATTGGAGAGGGCTCCCCTGAGGGCTTCCTGATTGGAGACGGTGCAGGTTGGGCTAAGGGACCCACCCCCATGCACGAATTTTGTGCACTAGGCCCCTAGTGTTAGCTATAAAATGGATTGTTAAAGCCAAGTATAGCACTTTCAAAAAGTCAGCATGTCTTTATTTTTGGAAATGGGCATCAGTCCAAGGAAAAGAGGTCTCAGTGGAAAAACTCATATCTTGTTACAAAGTGTAAGATGAGGGTGGGTAGGGTCTGGGAGAAGAGAGATAAAGGGGGGATGGGAGACATCTGTAATACTATCAAATATATATATATATATATATATATATATATATATATATATATATATATATATATTAAAGGCCAGCAACCCAGCAACCATAATGGTGTAATAACCAGAATGACCAATCAATCAGTCGCTATGAGGTACATTGACCACCTCTTGGTCCCTCACCCCATCCCACAGGCTCTGTTGGCCAGATGGCGAATGGAGAACTATGGGGAACCAGGATGGGTGTCGGTGGTGGGGTGGGACTGGGGACTGGCGAGTGGGTGGACGGCCGACTTCTTGGTCCCTCCCCCAGCCCACAGGCTCTGATAGATCACCCAATGGCGAACGGGGAAACAGGGTTGGTGGCAGCAGCAGAGCAGGACTGGGGACTGGCGAGCAGGTGGAAGGCAGACCTCTTGGTCCCTCCCCCTTGCCCGCAGGCTCCAATCACTGGATTGTGAACCGGGAACCACGGGGAACTGGGGTAGGTGGCAGCAGGGCAGGACTGGGGACTGGCAAGCGGGCAAAAGGCAGACCTCTTGGTCCCTATATATACTAAAATGGTAAGTGTTTGCTAATATTAATGAATGTTCCCAGACATATTACTTTGAGAAGTCAATCCTAAGGTCCTCTATGTGAAAGTCAGGAATACTTGGTGTGATGGAGCTTTTTAACTCCCATTTACAGCTCATCCATTCAGTTGAGGTCTGGCACAGCTTGTCCTAATACCTGTGCTAGGTGTTTTTACAATTAGCTTCTGGGATTCACATTACAAAATGATTTAGATCAACTTGCAGATTCAATCATTCCTGTATTCATCTAGTCTAACTCTGACTGCTGATATCTTGGAAGCATATATGACTAAAAATATGTTTTTTATGATTCACATCTATGTGACTTCAGATAGCCTTGTTGAATATTTTTATTCCACTTGGGTACCAGGGACTAAAGTGAAATTATGTTATATTTATTACTATTTAATGTATAATGCTGCCTCATTCATATTTGGCCTTATGGGCAAATTTTCTAGGTACTGAAGTTAACCCCTTCAAGTACAAAACACTGTATTCATTTAAAAATTTTAGTATTTCTATAGTTATGTGTCTATATAACATTAAAAAATACATTATGTATATCATTGTCTTTTAATAAAAAAGTTATTAAACATTACTTTATTTTTGGTAACTCGGGGTTATCATTATAAATATTCAGTGCTGTAGTCTACTATAACACACAACCATATTCTGAATCTATTTTTTCATTGTAACATTTCATTATGTGTTGAAGTTCACTGCTATCATGCTGTTTGTCTCCAGCATTTCTCTATATCTTTAAAATTGGTTACTTCTAATCTAGTAGGAGAAGAGATAGTATAATTTACTTACGTTGTTTTTTTTTAAGTAGGCATAAAATTATATCATGTCTGGAATTTGCTTTAAAATACTTCAGCAATACATACATGCCGACATAAAAATGTAAATGAAACCACGTTGGCAAACTGTTAATAACTGTTGAAGTTGGGTAATGAATACATGAGAGTTCATTATATTATTTGTGTGTATGTACCTTTGTAAATGTCTTTAATAAGGAAGTTATTAAAAGGAAACATTCTTTAAAGAAAATACTAATAAATATTAAAGGTATTATGAAATTAGGTAATCAGCATTTTGCAAATGCAATATAATGACTAATTCAGGCAAGGATGATGCTAATGATCCTTTACACATGCTAAAGTCATTGGGTGAAAGGATGTTGGGAAACGAAGATGTTCATATGGTTCCAAACATTCACCCCACAGTTTACTTATTAATTTTTAAGGAAAAGGTACCTTTACAGAAAAGAAAGGTACATTTCAAGGCAGATATTAAGTAATCAATCAAATTCAGTATCACCAATAATAGGTCAAATTGTCATTGTGTGCTTTCTGATGTTAGGCAAATATACCTATGCAATAAGCTTACCAAAAATGAATTTAATGAGAAAACAATCAGACAAGACAAATTTAATTCATATTAATTTTACAAAATAACTGGCATGAACTCTTAAAAATGTTAACGTTCTGATTAGATATTGAGTCAGTTAAAAACAATAACTAAAGACCATTATTTGAATAATTAGAGACATTCGAACATGGTTAGAATAGTAGATAATATTTTTTACACATTAAAATTTATTGGGTGGTAATAATTTTGTAGTTATGTAAGAGAAAGTTCATGTTCTTAGGGGCTACATGAAATACTTAGGTAAAGTGTCATGATATCAGCAGTTTACTTTGTGTCTGTCTCTATTTAAAAAGGAATAAAAGAGAAAAGAAAACAAATGTGGCAAAATGTTAAAATTGGTGAATCTAGTTGAGAAATATTATATGGGTACTCATTATTCCATTCTTTCAGCATTTCTGTAGGTTTGGATTTTTTCAAATTAAAAAGTTGATTAAATGTATAAAAACAAGAAATAGTAAAAAATAAGTAGGTGTATGAGAGCACAATATCTACTTTGAAGAGTAAAGTGTATGAGGCCATTTTTTAGCTAATGTGTCCTTGAGATTTGAAATTGCTTAAAGTGTGTTATTACTATATTTAAAAATCATAAAAAAATTATTAAAAATGCAGTGACAAAAATCTAATGTCCTCTAATATACTTCATATAATTTAAATTAACAAATTATTAAAATAATAAATCCAATAATGAAGACAGGCAATGGCTTTGCTATCTGATATACATATTATAATTTTATTATTTTGCTTAAAATGTCCTGGCTAGAAGGACCATAGAAATTCATTACCTAATCATGTGTTTGTTTTTTTTGTTTTGTTCGGGTTTTTTTGCAGATTAGGAAACAAATTTAGAAATGTAAAATGATTTGTCTAAAGTCCCCAGATCTCCTTAGTTTCAGTTTTAATGCTACCACACACTACACATTGAAATTTTATTATTATTTTTAAATTAAATCCAGGTCAAGTTTTGCTTTAAGGGGAACATTGATTATCACAAATCAACGTATTTCAAATGTATCAAGAAAATATATGTTAAATCTAATCTAGGAAGTCATTTCTTGACTGTATCTACATTATCCATGTAATAAAAGCCTGAGTGACTGTTTTGGCAGAACGACCAGAACAACTGGTCGCTATGATGCCCACTCACCACCAGAGGGTCAGTGCGCTCCCACAGGGGGAGTGCCTCTCAGCCAGAAGCTGGGCTCACAGCTGACGAGTGCAGCGGCAGTGGTGGGAGCCTCTCTCGCCACTGCAGCAGAGCTAAGGAGTAGCTAGCCAAGTGGTAAGGAGTGAGCAGGTGGGCTGTAAGGAGCAAGGGATCCTGGATTGTAAGAGGGATGTCCAACTGCTGGTTTAGGCCTGATTTCCCAAGGGGTCCCGGACTGTGAGAGGGTGCAGGTGGGCTGAGGGACTTCCCCCTCCCAGTGTAAGAATTTCATGCACCAGGCCTCTAGTATGTTACATTTAATATTATTATCTGTATGATTAAGATTTTTATTATAATATATCTGAATCAGTTTTTAAAATAAAAAATAAATGGTTTGTTCTCAGGATAGGTATACAATTACTTTAAACATTAATATCAGCAAGACTTATGAGTCCATATGACATCTGAAGAAATTAAATTGAATTTCATTTTTCAGGGGGTGAAGCAAAACAGAAATGATAATAGCATTGGATATGTATGAGAATGTTGTTCCTTTGAGATTATAAATAGTTACATAGTCATTTGAGCATTCAGAAAAAGAAACCTACTGAATTTTTATTAAAAGAAAATAATTGAGAAAGAGCCTAATGCATATTTAGAATAAAATTTAGTCCTACTGAGTACCCAAAGGACTAATAATAATAAAAAAATGAATTAATACTTGAGTTCTCAGGAAGAAAATTGTATATGCATGCAGTTGATAGTCCACATACTAATATTTAATGTGAAAAATTCTCCAAGTAATTTACTTCAGAAACTGTTGCCTAAGTCAGGGATTCAAGTCACACATTTAATGAGAAAATCTGAAGTGTACCAGGTTTGTTATAAAAAGCTGAGGAGGGACACATTGAGGAAAGCAGACTGGAAGTAAAAATGAAGATGTGTAAGCAGGAGAACCTCTTAATAAATGCTAAAGTGCAGTCAGAATCAGATCATACCATTAAAATGATCCTGATTTGGCACTGATTCTCTTTCATTGATTTTATTTCACTCTAAATATTGTGGGGTTTTTTTCCTTTGCCATTTAGTAGTATGGAATGTTTTTTTTTCTAATTAATAGTGTTGAGAGATTGAAAAGTACCCTAAACATATTTTCTATCTGATTGTATTATGCATTAGATTCTAATGTGATAAATATTCTGAAATTATATTTCAACACTTCTGATGCTATATCACACACACAGGAATTACTAAATTTTCATAGATCTGAAGGTATTTCAGATAAAAGGTATGGATGATTTTTATTCTACATAGCTGAAAGAAGAATTAGAAAGGGGCCAGATTCTTAGCAAATAAGGATATTTTCAAAGCTCCTTTTGTTGAGGATTAACATAATGTATCACTTGTTCTAATGAGAACTTGGACTTTGAGTCTTTCCACATTTGAAGAGTATGTGCAATCAAGTCCACATGATTACTGATACTAAAATGTGATACACTAAAATGTAGTGATTAGCTGTTGTTATATCACTACTGCCTCAGGCAGTCCTATGTTAATAAAATATTACACCTATGAGAATAAGTAGAAAAGAAGCACACTCTCCATGACACATTTTAGTTTCAAACTGATAAACCCAGCAGAATGAAAGAATCATCATAAATCATTTATTTAAAGACTTTTAAATTGATTTTTAGAGAGAAAAAAAAATCTATGTGATAGCGGAACATCCATCAGCTGCCTCCTCAACCCAGACATGTGTCCTGATGGGAATTGAACCAGCAACCTTTTGGTGCCTGTAACTATGCCCAACCAACTGAGCCACACCAGCCAGGAGAGAATTGTCCTAAATCATTTTGACAATCTTTCTTCATAAAAATTTCTACCTATTTGGGAAATAAGGAGCTGCTTTTTGATTCCATATAATAATTTATTTCTGATAGAAGGTAGAAGATTTAAATATTTTCACGTTTTATATTCAGAGATGAACAGTTAGCTAAGGATAAAATAGGGAACAGAGCTCATTTTTAAAAAGTGGGTACAGCAGTTCTCCCACATGTACTGAATTCTACATATATCACATTTTTACCTATACATACATACCTATGACAAATTTTAAATTTATAAATTAGGCACAGTAAGAGATCAGCAACAATAATAAAATAAAACTATTATAATATAATGTAGTAAAAGTTATGTGAATGTGTTCTCTCTCTCAAAATACCTTATTGTACTGGACTCACCCTTCTTGTGATGATGTTAAATGATAAAATGCCTATATGATGAGGGAAGTGACGTGAATTATGTAGGTATTACTATTGACCTTCTGATAATATATCAGGAGGACCATCAAGCCATGACAATGTCATTTTTCCACCCACAAATCGAATGCCTTTTCTATTTTAACTAAGCGCTTAGCATGCACTGTGACTGTAACTTCTGCAGTTTTAGGTATGACCGCAAAACTAGCACATATGTTTTCCTTTTTCACAGTTTTATGGATAAAACAGTTGTTCTTTCCATAGATCTGAGCAACCTCAACATACAATTTTTTCTTTCATTATTAAGTTGAGAACTTTTACCTTTTCACTTAAAGGAAGCACTTTATGGCTTCTCTTTGGCATATTCACATTTCCAGCATCACTACTCTTGTGATTTAGGGCCATTATTAAGTAAAATAAGGGTCAGTGTGTTGGGGGCCAGATGTAAGCTGGCAAGGTCCTTGCACCTGAAGGGGCTAACAAGGCTGGGACCCTTACCCACACAGTTTTCCCAGACTTGTTTGGATGGCGGTTATCAGTAGAATAAGAGCAACCTTTGTAGAATGAGAACAGCCTTTCATAGCTTACCAAGAAGTCTGTAACTATTTACTGAGATATGCTGTACTGAGAACTTGTCCTTCTGTTCTGTCCCTCCCTTAGAGATTAAGAGGAACAAAGAATACATTCCTCTTGACAGACCTCCTATTCAGTGTGTTGTGTATAAATAAGATTGTGTGACTAATAAACTTCGTTTCAATTCCTCAAGAACTGGAGTCCTCCCGATCCCTCTTTCCTGTCTTTCTTTCTTTTCTCATTTCCCACGTCCCTACCTCAGCCCGGCTCAACCTGTCAGGCTGTCCTGACATCAGTGCACACAAGCACTGAGATACTGCCACAGTTGATAACAGAGAAGGCTAAATGCGTAACTGTTGGGGAGCGTCTACAGCATGCACACAATGGGCAGAGAGATGATTCACGTCCCACGCGAGAGGGCACAAGATGTCATCACACTACTCAGAATAGCATGCAATTTAAAACTTATGAATTATTTCTGGAATTGACCATTGAATGTTTTTGGACCATAGGTAATGGAAATAACAAAAAGCAAAACTGCAGATGAGGGCGGATTACTTTATGTCTAAATTAGGCCTCAATTCTGAATATTTTATGATTCATAAAATATGATTCATGAAGTACTGCCTTTGCAGTAATGTACAGAAGTTCTAAACTGTATACAAAATATAACCAGAGAACACACATTTCAAAAAATCTATGCATTGCTCTCTCTATACATAAAAATACTCTCTCTCTCTCTCTCTCTCTCTCTCTCTCTATATATATATATATATATATATATATATATCACAAGGAACACTTGCTAAAAATGTAGCATTCAGTAAATGGTACTCAATCTCATTCAGTTTATTCATATTCATTAAAATAACTTTTTATTTAATTGTTCTCAAGTTTTTTGTAAACATGTACAACTGTATGTCTAGATGATATCCATACACCCAAATGCATTGAAAATTTATTTATTGCAATAAATAAGATGGCTCAGGAAGGTTTGGGTGAAACAAAATAATACATTGAACAAATTTTGTTCTTGAATCATTTTATATATACATATATAGTAAGTGTCAGAAAATGTGGTAGAAGACAAGCTAAATAATTCAGTGTGGTTGGAAAACATTTGCTATGGGGACTCAGCTTGTGTCCCCATGGAGATTCTGATATAATCATTTGGACTAAAACTACTGGTAACAGCCAGCTCAAATACAGCATATGTTCAAAGAAAATAAACATTTTCTTTTTAAGTAGACCTTTCAAGATGCTGAAGAGGTTTCATTTAGTGGTTATTTATGAGCTGCAAAATCTGGAGACCTAGGAATACAGCCAAAGGACAGTAAAGTACTTGCTACAGAACAGAAAGAAATGTATGTTAGCAAACAAGTAATAAAATTGGCTTATCTTTTTAAAAAAAATATGTTTTTATTGATTTTAGATAGAGGAAGGGAGAGGGATAGAAATATAGAAACATTGATGAGAGAGAAACATTGATCAGCTGCCTCCTGCTTGCCCCTCCCGGGGATCAAGCCTGAAACCCCGGCATGTGCCCTGACCAGGAGTGGAACTGGTAACCTCTTTGGTTCATGGGTCAGTGCTCAACCACTGAACACACCGGCTGGGTGGCTTGTCTTTTTTATGGGGAATGACATTTCATCTTAAATGAAAACGTTCTGAGTTGCTAATTCTCAAAGGCACCAGTTCCAGTATTCGTTTAATTTCCAAAACTGTTTTAAGCATATGTTGACACGACAGACAGTCTCCTTGTGTGGAGGAGGGGATGAAATGAGAAGTTGAGAAGGTGTGAATATACAGATCCATATATCTCTTCCTGAGCATTATATAGAGTTTATACTTTTCCACCTTTTGTGTCCAGCACTACGCCAAACATGCTTTACCTCATTAAATTCTCACAGGAACCTTGTGAAATAGGTATGATGACGATTTGAAATATAAAAACTGGGATTTGAGCCTGAGAGAGTTTTACTGAGTTGAGGAAAGTAACAAAGCTAGTTATTGGTAGAGTTGAAACTAGAAAACAGGTGTATACAAGTTGTCTAGTAAAATAGTGGATCTAGTATCTAAACCCAAATCTATCACTTTTAAGGACCCTATGCTGCCCAGAGAGCCATCAAGTTTAGGCAAAGATTAGCACTGTCAGAGCAGGAATTCCCAAGTGACTTGTTAACGTTCAAACAGACCTTAGAACCCTAAACTGTGTACTCACTATCCTAAATTTAATTAAGAAAAATAAGATTCTAGGTAGAATGTGGCACATATGTAATACCTTAATCAACACTTGGAGTGCGGGAAACGAGTTAAGTCGGCTCGCGTGAATTGCGCGTACTCCGCGGGAGCCGTCTTTAACTCGGTTCATATAGATTTGCGGTGGAGTGCGGGAAACGTGTAAACTCGGTCCCAAGTGACTTGTTAACGTTCAAACAGACCTTAGAACCCTAAACTGTGTACTCACTATCCTAAATTTAGAGCCATCTTATATTTTGGCGGGAAATTCACCCGCACTCCAAGTGTCAATAAAGAAATTTTAAAAAAAGAATGTGGGCACCGATTTTAAAGTTTTCACTGGATGTTCAGAAACCTTGGTTCACAACCCTAGCTGGATTACTTACTAGCACTCCTACCTTGAAATAGTAACTGATGGCTCCAGATTTTAGGGACCATGTTTTTAAAAATGAGGATAATAAATAATTGGCACATATTCTTAAGTTGTTTTAACAATCAGATGAGAAAAATGAAAACATTTGGAAAACTCTTTGTCAGTTCCTGTAGAGTTTAAACATACCTATCACATAACAGAGCAATTCCACTCCTAGGTTTATATCCAAGGGAAACGAAAGCATATGTCCACACAAAAATGAGTGCATGGATGTTTATAGCAAGCAGCATTGTTCATAACAGCCCCAAAGTGGAAACAACCCAAATGTCTATCAACTAATAAATGGATAAACAAATTGCGAGATATTCATATGATGGAAATTATTCAGCAATAAAAATGAAGTATTGATATATACTATAATATGGATGAACCTTAAAAACATTATGCTAAGTGAAATAAGTCAGGCCCAGAAGGCCACTATTGTATGATTCCATTCATATAAAATGTCCATAGCAGGCAAATCCATAGAGACTAAAATAAATTTGTCAAGGGATGGCAAGAGAGGGAATTGGGAGGCATGGGGTTTGTTTTGGGGCTGATAGAGATGTTCTGGAAATAGATTTGGTAATAATTGCACAACTCTGGGAATATAATTAGAAAATATTGTATTGTATACTTTAAACATGTAAGTTGTATATGAATCATATCTTTAATAAAGTTGTTATAAAATAGAAAATTCAAAATACTCTCCCAACTAGAAATAGTTGTAAAATTCAGTTATTATTTGATTACTTGAGCAATGATAGAAGAATAGATGTTTTATAAAGTCAATTTTTTTCTGTTCTTTTAACATCATCTGGATTTGAACCTGCCTAATATATCCACTGCTAGTAGTAGCAATGGATCCCTCAGTCCTGAATTCCTCAGTCCTCCCTAAATACTATTTTTACCAGCTGAAGCTCATCCTGCAAATGACTGCTAAAAGCATGTTTCTTATTCTCTACTACTCACTAATGAAACTCACTGCAACAAAGCACATATATGACCCACAGGCGAGACTCAACTGCCAAGGAGGCAACTGATTAGTTATGAATCTAATGATTATGTTTCTAAGCAAAGTAATCACATGTCAAAACACATTTTTTGATAAGACTGAAAGTTCATGTATAGGTTGTGTTATCAGCCTCTCCCAAAACAAGGAAAGTTGGGTTGAGTGTTAATTATGGAATTATTTCTAAAAATGTTTATTAGGGTTTGTCCATGCATGTGGAGTAGAGACTTAAAACTTGTAAATCCATTTATGAATCCAAGCCAAAACAAAACTCAGGATTAGGTGGATTGCTTCTAGTGCTTCCAGTTCTCATGACAAGGAACAGCTGGCTCACAGGTTGGACTACAACCCCTCAGGGATAGTAAAGCGCACGTGCATAATAGGACATTAACTGCAGTGCTAATCAGTCCCTCTAGGCTAAAAATAATAAAGCTCATTATTGTGTAGCAGTTAATCAAAAAGATATCAGAGAAATAATCAAGGGCTGGTATGCTTTTAATTGACCAGACTGTTTCTCAGCAGCAACGTGTTCCCTCTTTACCAGATTATAATTTTCTGATTCTTCATATGGTCATTCTTTGCTGGTTTTATTGGTATTATTCCCTCATATCAAATTCACTAGCCCTTTTACTCTCAATATTAAAAGGCTTCATCTCTGAGATAAATATCAAGTGATCCTCAATTTTAGTTAATTGTAACAAAGTCATACTTTTCCTATTTAAGGAGAAAAAACACTTACAGAATATGAAAGTTAATATTCATGAAACCATTCAGGCAGTGGGTCCAACCAACTAAGCAGAACTAAAATATATTATGCATTTAGGCCCATCTATTTCTAAAGGTACTAAAATTTAAAAAGAAAATCAACAACAAAATATTTTAAAGGATCCCAAACAATTTAAAAAACTCAACTTACTGTGACAAACAGGAAAATGCAAAACTTTTAAAAATTGTTGACATAAATGTATTTTCTAAGGTCATAGTGATAGAAATGACAACAAAATGATACAAAAATATTTTGCTGCATCTGAGTATCCTTGTGTTACATGAGATTAAGAATAAGAAGCACTGTTAATAAACACAAAAAGCCCATCAACATGAAAAAAGTCACAAGACTCAGTAGCTCATTTTGTTTCTTAGATGAATCTTAGAAAGACTATATTTTACTTTTTAAATATTTTATTTAACAATTTACAATGTAACAATTTATTTCAGAGAGGAAGGACGGGAGAGGGAGAGAGAGAAACATTTATGCTAGAGAGAAACACAGACTGGTTGCCTCCCATATACACCCCAACCAGGGATGGAAATTGAAACCTGATTATATGCCCTGACGGGGAATCGAACCCATGACCTTTTGGTATACAAGGAAGACTCTTCAATCAACTTACCACAACATCCAAGGCAAGACTATCTATATATATAAAAGGCTAATATGCTAAGTGTCCCTCTGCCTGTCTGACCAGTCACTATGATGCACACTGACCACCAGGGGGCAGACGAGCTGCAGTGACTTGGCAGCAGTGTTTCTCTGGTGATGCATCCTGAAACCAGAGAGGAGGGAACCAGATTCCTCATGGGGCCGTGCATTTCTACCTTCGGCCGTGGGTTATGTTGCTGCTGGAGCACTGTCGCCCCGAATCTGGTTTACTGCACACTTGCGTTTGCGTTCCACACCCTGTATGACAGCAACTTTGCAGAGTGCCCTTGGAGGATGTCAGAGAGCCAGTTTCAGTCCGATCCCCGCAGGCCAGGCCTAGGGACCCCACCTGCCAGAGGGACCCCGCTCACGCTGCAGACGCTGGGGAGGGACCACAGGAGGTTGGCTCCAGAGCGTTTCCAGCCCATCTCACCCAGTCCCGCCCCACCAGCCACATTCTAATTAATTTCCTTTCAATGTGCACGAATCTGTGCACCGGGTCACTAGTATTTTATAAATTAAAATAACATAATAGTTACAATGCTTACTATATGCCAAGCATTGTTCTAATTGTTTGATATGTATTAATTTAACCTTTACAAAAAACTGATAAGGTAATTACTATTGTATAAATGAGAAAATCAAGGGATAGAGAAGTTACTTACTAAGGTCACACAGCCAGAGAACCATAACTCAAATCTAAACAATCTGGCTCCCAAGTCTTTACATTTGACCATTGCACTACATAGCTACTATATCACTAGCTAGCCAGCTGAAAAATGACGTTTTTTATCTCTATTGTATCACTGAGTTGAGTTTGAAATTCAAAAGTGTCCCAATGACATTTGGCAATTTTTGATTCTATATGGATGGTAATCAGGAATGGAAACTGTACCATCAATGACTGCTGGTTTAGCTATAAATGTGATGTTCAGCTATATGAGACAATTCCCTGAGTTCAACATGCTGTGATTTGGTTGACTTTATTCTCTTTTCCCTAATGAAACATTATACCATTTGTATCCCATTAATATGTCACCTAGATTCAATAGGCTTCACCAGGATATATAATGAGACTATGCATCATACACATATCTACTGCCAACCACTTGTTTTTTCAGATTCAATAAGTCATATGCTAACTCAAAGATACTAGAATAATTCCTCTGTTTTCAATATGCCTATTAATAAGGATTTTAAAAGGCATGCTCATTGGAACATCAACCAGTATAGGTTTATCATACTGGCACTGAAAGCAGAGTCCAGGCAAGTTTGTGAGGGAGGTGATTGACCAGCTGGTTCTTCTTTACTTTACCACCATCTAAATTCTGACCAATACCAAGCAGATACTTGTTGGTGATATGATATATGGAATATTTGATTACAGTACTTTATTCTGCATGTTTTGAACATAATAGCATTGAGTTAGAAAGCAGCATTGGTTCATAAGGTAAAAACATTAGTATGCTTCTCAGACAACATTTGAAAATGACTGAGGCCTGGTATATTCTATTATACTTAGATCTTTCTCCTGTGCTACATTGTGTATATAACACAGTATAGTACATTGGATCAGGGCATAGTTTATGGAATCAGCCTACTTAATTCAAATTCTGACTGCTACACAGTTCTGTGACAATACACTTAATCTACTTGTGTCTGCATTTTCTGAAATGTTAATGACAATATTATATGTCTCAATCCTGGGCTTGTTGTCAGCATTAAGTGATATTTCAAAAATTCTTAACAGAGTGCCTGGCACGTGGTAAGGGCTCAGTAAATGTTAGCTACTATTATTGCGGTTATGTGTGGTCAAGGACGGTTTGCATGAACATGGATAAGTGTGACCCAGACTTCTTACCCTTCCTAACCCATCAGGAAAGATACACCACTAATATTATCAAAGAGATGTCATGTATGATGCACTCAGAGAGATGTACCACACCAAATGTAAACACTGGTGGTTAGGGATGAGGGAATACTAGCATACAGACATGCTGGCTGCTGCATTCTTGACCATCCTTTAAAAAGAAAGTATAATGCAATGAAAAACAGCATGAGCAGCCTTGTGTTAAAATCCAAAGTCTGAAACTCACATAGCGGTATGATGTTGATCAAATTGCTTAAATTATTTAAATCTCATTTAATGGAATATAGTAATAGGTACTTCAAATAATTGCTGTTAGAATGATATAGCATATGTAAAATACCTAGTAGAGTCTCAGCACCTAGTAGCACTCAGGGAATGTTTTATCACGTTTCCTCATTTCATAGAAGCAATGGTCTGACTATAGAGTTGATTCTCTCCAGCCTGCTGGAAGCAAGGGTTATTGATTTTGTAAGAAGTATGCCTTCCCTTCTTCCCTCCTTGACAATATATATCCTATCCAACCGAACTAAAATATCCTTGAAGTAGAAACTAGAAAATCAGAGAGCAATTTCTTTACCCACATAAGAAGTGAGAAAAGCATAACTCTAGCTCATCACTAGGGTTGAACAACTGCAAGTTCAGAGCTGTTTGTGAATTAAAGACATTTCTTAATCTCCTACGGCTATCAATCCTCCAACCTTCATAAGCCTTTCACTCAGAGACTAAGAAAAAGGATGAAAAGAAAACCTTTGTTTCCTTTTGAACAGCAGAGAACAGGGCAGCAGCCTAAAAAAATAAACCATTCTTTCAGTCTATGAAAAGGAAAAAAAAGGGACTCATACTATGATGGACAAAAATGTCAAATAAAATTGAACCAAACTGTATAGTTAAACCCAAAGGGAAACCTTTCTTCTAAATTACTGCATTTCCCTCTAGATATCAGAGACTTTTCCCATGACCATTACTAATGATCTGAATCAAAAGAAAAAGGCAATTTGAAAGCACATTGGAAAGTTGTGTGTGTGTGTGTGTGTGTGAGAGAGAGAGAGAGAGAGAGAGAGAGAGAGAGAAAGAGAGAGAGAGAGAGAGAGAGAGAGAGAGAGAGAGAGAGAGAGAGAGAAATCTTAGTACATGGCAGGCATTGGGTTCCAGGGGAAAAAGGTTTAATGGTCTACAAAGCAAATCTTTAAAGAATGTGAAAGGAGAAATGTTGCCTTTATGATAGAAAAGGCTACCTTTTTATCTCAAGATAGTCAAAGAAACATTTTGTCCTTTATAACTGGTATTTAGACACTTTCATCCTTTGGGCAAAAAGAGCTTATGAACTAGTGAAATTTAAAGTTAAGGTACAGGTTTAATGGAAACTAAGCAATGTGGTTTGGAATTGCTATTATGTTATATAGGCGGTTGTATCCCATAGCCTAGAAAAAAATGTTTTTGCAGAGTTATTTCACAAAGATATATTTCTGTTTTTCCCAAAATTATATGACATTACTGAGACTTTAAATTATAGAACCAAAGAATAAAGGAGCATCTAACATACTTTTCCCACCCCTCAATGAATACCCCCCCTTCCTCCAATTATATAGATTCACTGTGCTTTCAGGAGAAAAATATAATGATGAAAAACTCACCAGACTGAACCTAGACATTTCAAAAGGCTACAAAAAAATACCCCATTTACAAAGAAAACTACACTAGGTTCACCACTATGGATGGTGGTAGAGAAGTAGGTTATTAGGGTCAAGTAGGCAAATTTATGGAGACTCCACATTCTACATCATTAGCTCTAAATAACTCCACAAGGATTCGGAAGAGTATTTTCACTTAAGACAAATAGTTTCCATATAATATTTTCATCCAAAATCACCCCTCCTGTAAAATGATGTGATGACTTATTATTGCACTTAAAATATGGTCCAAATGCATCCCTCTGTAATCTGTCCACCACTTACTTTCTCCACTTTATATCCTACTTTTCTCCCCCTTGTCCACAGTCACACTGTCCTGTTTCATGAACACATAAAACTGTTCTCTGCCTCCGTGTCTTTGTGCTGGGTACTCCATCTGCCTGGAATGCTCTCCCGACTTTTTATCAGAGTTGAGGTTAAATATCACCTTTTTCAAGAGGCCATCTCAAACCATCCCATCCAAAATAATCCTGTTCTCACCATTATCCTGTTTTATTTTTTTCCTAACAGAAGATTCTCAAAAATATGTGTGGAATAAAGGAACACTTCATATAATACTTCTTGAACTGCCTCTACTTTCAGGTAACTTTTTGGAGGGCTCAGACTAATGCAGAATCTACACTAGAATAAGGACAAAGGCAAATCAATAATTTCCAAAATTTATATTGCATAGTATAAAAAATTCAGATCACTAGTTGACTTTCATTCAATAAATACGATGGGGGAAAAAATCTGTCATTATTCTTACCAGGAACTGACTTCCTTGGAGAGTAGGAAAGGAAGAGGAAATTAAATCAAAGATCCTCACTTGTGAAATGTCAGGTTGCAATTGATCTTGCATTTGCTTGACACTTACAAGTTGAATTACACTGAATGGACTGAGAATATAGGTTCTGTCACTAAATGACTGGGTGAACTTGAAAAATCACATTAGTGGTTTTGTCTGTGACATTGGAATGAGAGTTTCTTCCTTGTGTAACTCATAGTCCCTATTGTGAACTTCAAATTAAATAATGCTTAGGAAAGTACTTTTTGCTGTCAAGCACTATGGAAATGTAAAGTGTGGCTTTTACTAAAGTATTGTATTTTCTCAAAAGGAAAATCAGAATATTTTTGCATAATATTCAAGCATTTCTAGAAAAGAAGTGTTTTGGTTGCCTATTAATATTCAAACCCAGTCAAGATTCCACCCTGTCATTTATTTAATACCCTCTGCAGATCCGTGTAGACATACAAAGAGTTTTTTTTTTTTTTGCAATAGTAAGAACAACTTCGAACGGCTTCCCTTGTGTATAGCAGAGTATAAACTCACCTACTACGATTATGCTGGATTCATAGGCTAAAAGACCGGACTAGCAATGAAGGATACTAAGTAGTTGAACAGAACCAGTTTTAAAACAAGGGCTATGTAGTATGATTGAAGAAGCAATGAAAGCTATAAAAACTTTAATCAGACTAACACAGTTGCCTTAAATTTTCACTATTAGAAGTACTTTTCTGATTACATTTTAGTTTGGTTGAGCAATTCATTATCTTCTTTGATAATGAAGTGGGAACAACCCACCAACTCATAACACTATAGCAGAAACGAATTTACCTAATTAACCCATTCCTACCCACTGTCATTTAGTGAAATGTTCTAATGGACTCTGAGGAAACCAGAAGTGGTGGATTAGGTAAATTTTGCTTAGGTAAATGAAGTCAGGACCAAGGTGTTCTGATTTGAACATTTGAGGCTTTAAAATGGGCCCTGAATCCTGAGCGGTATTGTTCAGTGGTTAGATCATGGGCCCATGCACTGAAGGGTCCCGACTTCAATTCCCAGTCAAGGGCATGTATCTGGGTTGCAGGTTTGAGCCCTGGCCTGGTCAGAGCAAGTGAGGCAACCAACCAATGTGTCTCTCTCACATCGATGTTTCTCTCTCTCCCCTTCCCTTTCCAATCTCTCTAAAAATCAATGGAAAAAATATTCTCAGGTGAGAATTAACAACAACAAAAATAGGGGGCTCTGAACAGCCAAGAGCCAGCAAAGAAGGTATCTGAAGGGTACACAGAAAGTCATTTAGCCACACAATTAGAAGAAATTCAAAACTAGCAGCCACTCAATCCACAGTGGGAGGCGTGCAGGAGGCAGATGATCAATGTTTCTCTCTCATCAATGTTTCTGTCTTGTCATCCTTATCCCTTCCTCTCTTTCTAAAATAAATAAAATAAAATATTTTTTTAAAAGTGGGTAATGTTGAAACAAGACTGAATTTGTGAAACAAGATTGCCAGTGTGTAGATAATTGTTACAACTCAAAGATAGCTACATGGGGTAAGGAGGTAATATTACTCTCTCTAATTTTGTATATATTAAATTTTTCTGCAATAAAAAGTTAAAATACATTAGTATAATATTTGCTCAAGGATGTTTGGAAGTATATATCAAAAGGCATTTATCATAATAAAATATTCAGATAAGTGTGAAAATATATACAAAAAAGAATGCTCATTCCAGCATTGTTTGTAGTAATGAAAAAGGAGAAACAATCCAAATATATACCAAAAAAGAACTGGTTAAATAAATAATACCATGTCCATACAATGAAAGATTATGCATCCACTCACCATTATATTCTTCTCTCCTCTCGGGATTATATATATATATATATATATATATATATATATATATATATATATTGAGTGCCCTTATCGCAGTGAAATAGCACAAGACCTGGAACCCTCCCCCCCCCCCCCGTGCCATGGGACCTTCTTGAGTCCCGGAGTCTTGCCAGTCCTGCCCCACATGGCCAGCACACTGTGGGATGGCCCTAAGTCTTGGAGTGCCGCCCCAATGCCCCACCTTTGGGCTGTGCAGAGTGGCCACCGGGCCCCACCCATATGGTGTGCACATGGGGCCATGGAAACCCCAGCAGAAGCTGCACGAAGTGGACACAGGGCCCCCCATGCACGGGGCCGTGGAGACCTTGGAAGAAGCCGCACGAAGCAGATGATGGGACCCCTGTGCCCCACGGGACCACAGGAAACCTGGTGGAAGCTGCACAGAGTGGCTGCCATTTCTGACCCCGCTGCCCCGCTCCTGCTGTGTGTGCAGCCATCTTGTGATGGTGTTATGGCATGAGGTTCAATTTGCATATTGCCTCTTTATTATATAGGATATATATAGCAGTGCCTGCAGCACCGCCCTTTAAACAGCCTGCCCACCATGCTCTGGCCTGCCACCCCGGACAACAGCTGCCAGACATGGCCCCCCAACATGTACAGGGTTGGAGACTATGTCTATTTCTAGAACTCCTCCAGCAGCCTTTACCCAATCCAGAGAATTGAGGAGCTCCGCAAGGACCGATGGGAAGATGGAGGCCAAGGTGATTTGCTTCTACTGGGGGCCATCTCCAGCACCCTCATTGCTCTGGCCACCCTATCAGACAAGCTTGCCAACCTGTCCATCTGCTACAAAACTGGACCAGGGGTCAACGATAGCGAGGAAGGGGAAATCAAGGAGGAGATAGAGAACTAGAGATGCTTTCTGGTGAAGTTCAAGTAGGACTGGAAGCTGTTCCTTTCAAGAGAGCTGGAGTCGCTGCTTGACACCCACATCAGAAGAGAGAACAGCATCACTCTCTCTGCTCAGTGAGACTCAGTTGCTCAAGTCCTACCTGGAGTGGAAAGACTTCTACTATCTCATCTAAGACCCACAGCAGAAGATGCTGCTGGCCGACAAAGGGGAGATTCCTATGGGAAACCAGTACCTGGCTGACATCATCCACCTGGAAGGAGAGGAGTACAGTCATGATCAGTCCAAATTTGAGACCAAGGTGTGGGAGACACACAGCTCAGTCATACACAACCAGATTGACCAGTTGCTGGTGGTGGCCCACTCCTTGGGCAACTTTGAGCCGACCCTTGACTACAGCAGCAGCTCCGTCTGACAGCCCAACCTGCACATGAGCGCTGCACCTGCCTCCCAGGACATCACCCTGTTCCACCTCATGGACATGCTGCACAAGAACTTGTATGACTTTTCCAAGGCCATTTTGGCTCTGGTGTGTCAGGGTGGGCTCATGCTCTGCTGGGATAAAATGGAGGAGTGATCGGTCTCAGAGGCCAGTATCTTCAAGGAGGCCCTGGAGAAATACAGGAAAGATTTCAAGAACATCCACCAAGACTTCTTACCTTGGAAGTCACTCACCAGCATCATCCAGTACTACTCCATGTGGAAGACCGCCAATAGATATGTGCAGCAGAAACATTTGAAAGCAGCTGAAGCTGAGAATGCATTAAAGCAAGTTTATATCCCCAACTAAAGGATGTCCCAAAATTCACGCAAGAAGTAATTTTGACAGAAAACAAGGGTTTATAATTTAAAATTGTTAATTTTTATTGATTCATAAAGTATACAGTATAGGGTTATGTATGGAATAGGATATCAGGTAAATGGCCCCCACGGCTTTGCTGGCACATATGCACTCTTTTGTTGAAATTTTCCATGACCGTTTTGCATAAATGTGACTGAATTTCATTGATCACCAAAATGGGAAATTACAAGACCAGGAAATGACTCATGCAGTAATTGAATTGTTTCTTAGGCTGAAATTGTCACATTTGGGGTTCAGAAAATCCACGAGTGATTGTTGAGAAACAAATGCATCCACAATGTGTCACTGTTTGATGCTTATTTTGGGCTGGAGGTATCATCAGACCATTCTTCCTCGAAAATTCGTCTGCTCGGGCAATAACAGTTAATGGTGCTCGCTATCGCAACATGATAATCCAGTTTTTTGTGCCTAAATTGCAAGATATGGATGTGGACGACATGTGGTTTCAACAAGATGGTGCCACATGCCATACAGCCCGAGAAACAATTCAATTACTGCAGGAGTCATTTCCTGGTCATGTAATTTCCCGTTTTGGTGATCAGAATTGGCCGCCCAGATCATGCGATTTAACGCCGTTGGACTTTTTTCTTTGGGGTTTTTTGAAGTCTAAGGTTTATGCCAACAAGCCCACGACCACCCACGCCTTGAAGGAGGAAATTGAGTGCTGTATCAATGAAATTCAGCCACATTTATGCAAAACAGTCATGGAAAATTTCAACAAAAGAGTGCGTATGTGCCAGCAAAGCTGTGGAGGCCATTTACCTGATATGCTATTCCATACATAACCTTTTACTATATACTTTATGAATCAATAAAAAATTTACAATTTTTTGCCAAAACCGGTTTGGCTCAGTGGATAGAGCGTCAGCCTGCGGACTGAAGGGTCCCAGGTTCGATTCCGGTCAAGGGCATGTGCCTGGGTTGCGGGCACATCCCCAGTAGGAGATGTGCAGGAGGCAGCTGATCGATGTTTCTCTCTCATCGATGTTTCTAGCTCTCTATCTCTCTCCCTTCCTCTCTGTAAAAAATCAATAAAAAATATATTTAAAAAAAATTTACAATTTTTAATTATAAACCTGTGTTTTCTATCAAAATTACTTCTTGCGTGAATTTTGGACAACCTTTATAACAAGCCAAATCCAAACCAGATCAACGTCAACAACATCAAGGTGGGTGTGGGCACAGGGACTGCCAGAGCTGTCACATCACTCAATCTTACCAGTGGTATTTTTGGAGTCCCCCTAACATGTAGCATTGTCTCTGCACATCTAATTGGACATATTGGAAGAAATACAGTGACTTGAAAGTGCCAACCTGGTTAGATGGAAAGAGGCCAGGACCAAACCTCAGTAACATGAGATCCCATGCCATCCCAGCCCCAAGCAACAGGAGCGGCAAGTTCCCTGTGAAGATGAGACAGGCCTTCTACCTGCATACCAACAAGCTCATGTGGATCCCTGCCATAAATGCCTTCTACCTGCATACCACCAAGCTCATGTGGATCTCCCAGCACCTGTGCTGAGGGTTCCTGTGCCCATGGCACACCTCCAGTCATTCCTACCTGTCCACCAACAGCTTGCCCATCAAGGCTGGATGCATGGCCAGGCTGCCCAAAGTCTTGCAAAGCCTGAAGCAGAACCACCCCTGCCCCACTTCCCCGCCCCCACCCCGATCTGACCCGTGAAGAGTGTATCTAGTGTGCGCAGTGGCCTGACCTCCACCAAGTTGCCCCTGTGATCAATAATGGCTTTCCCACCATCCTCGGCAAGAGGAGCTATGAGCAGCACAGCAGGGTGGATGGTGACATGAAGAAGCGCCTCTTGATGCCCAGTAGGTGCTTGTGGAGCCATGGACAGACCAGGCACATGGGACCAAGCCTGAACCTCCTGTTCAAGGGCAAGTTGTGCTCTGTCAAAGTGCTCCTGATCCCAGGGGCTCCCTGCCCTGCCTCGCGCCCCTCCTCCCCATGTCAAGCAGCTGTGGATGAACTGGATCCATGTCCCTGATGAAGTGTTTTACTTGGTCACTGAGGAGACCCAGAAGATTCATTCCACAGCTGCTCTTGTCCTAGGAGACCAAGAGCGCTGCCTGCAGGCCCTGCAATCCCAGGGTCCTGCGCTAGAGACAGCCCTCTCTGTTTCAGTTGCCTCCACCCACGCTGGTAAAAGATGAGCCATAAATCTCATAGAGGGCTAGGCTCCACCACTGCCCCAGGCTATTCGGAAAACCAACCAAGCCCCTGCCTGCCTGCCCACCTGGTTTTAGTAGCGCCCTCCTGTCCTCACCTGCAGAGAAACTATTTCCTTTGAGGCACCTGGAGAAAAAGTGCGGTTTAACTTACACCGAAAATGCCCAGGAGCTGATTTTAGCTTTGTGTTACTTTTTTGTCTGAAGCTTTCACTGCAAGCTCATGTGCCTGCTGGAAGCTTTGTGTTCTGTTGAAGGTGCCCTTTTAAATTTTGTTTTTATTACTTTTTTGGTAGATGAATTTAAGCTCTGTAGCTTACACCTGCTATGCCAGCCAAGCTGCCTGGTGAGGTTGGCCCCTTGTCTTTTCAAATAAGTTTAATATTTAAAAAAGAAAAAAAACTCATAAAAAGAAAAAAAAAGATAATTCAGTAATTAAAATCCTGTTTATAATTCTAAAAACAACCTGAAACAGCTTCAGTGTCCACCAAATGGAGACTGATTATAAACAATGAAACAGTAATAGTTATTAAAAAGTCAGAGATAAGGCAAACATTCTAATAAAACATAGGCAGACAATTTAATAGGTATTTCAAAAAGGAAAATTATAAATGACCAATAAGCTCATGGAAAAATCATCAATGTCACTAATCATCTGAAAATACAAATGAAAACCCCAATGACATATATTTACCCACTTAACTAAAATGCCTAAAATTAAAAAGACTGAAACTGCTAAATTTTGGCAAATATGTGTAAAAACTGGAAATGGAAAATAGTATGGCAACATCTTATAAAGTTAAGCATACTACCCAGCAATTCCACCCCTTGGCATTTACCAAAGGAAATGAAAAGTTATGTCCACACAACAACCATATATAAATGTTCAAAGCAGCATCGTTCATATAGCCCAAAAGTGAAAGCTACCCAAATGAACCTCAGTTGGTGAATATATAATAATATTTTATGATATATTCACATCATAAAATACTACATAAGTGAAATTATCAAAGGTCCTTTTGCAGTGGCATGAGGAAAGAATTCCAAACGCACATGCGTGGAGAAGTTTAAATGTGATGGTAAGATTTTATTGTGAATTAAGAGGAATTAATACATCCTTGGGGATCTAGAGGGCAGGTGGGCAGGCTCTAGAAGCACTACAGTGAGGCTTCTGTTAATTTTTTATATATCTTCTTGGTTTAGGCAAAGGACAAAGAACTATTTAAATTATCCAAACCAAACTTCTAACTCTTCCCAGGCTTGGATGAAGCCCTACTCCCAGTAAATTCTATTGGGACTTCATGCCCTCTATCCAACCCAATTACCTTTCTGATTATTCCCACGCAAGGCCCCGCCCCTCTGTTTCATCACCCTGACTCCCATTGTGAATGTCCAAAAGTTTTATTACATCATCTAGTTCTTATTGTGCATGCCCTGGGCAGAGGAATTTCTTACCCTCACCTCCAGTACTGGGCTTTTAGGATTTCTAAGGTTTCCTGTCCAGTTCTGGGACCAGTGACAGCCCCCTGAGAGTGTGCTAATGGGTCTGTTTACCAGTAAGCTAGATGGAAATTCTGTTTTGTTACTTGTTCCCACTTTCTAGTTTATAAAAATTATTTAATTCTCTTTTGTTTTCTTCCTTATAGTAATAACTCTGCTTATGCTGACACAACCTCTTGCCCCTAGTGGGGATTAAGAAAAATCACAGGATAAATCCTGTGTCCCTTTCTGATTCAGGATGTGAAGGACAATCCCTCCACTGGTCCTTCTTTCCCCCAGCATCGAAACCTTCTAGTGAAGTTATATGTTATTTTTGGCTAAAAGCATTTTTTTAAAGGATGATTTTTCTAAACACATGGTCTTCTCTGAGCTGGTAGCAGGCAGACTTGTTTTACAGGATGGGAAAAAAAGAACTTCTGAATTTATGAAATATATAAGTCAACCTGGTGGTTCACTATAAAACTGGAGGGAGTCCAAGGATATTTCAGCTAAATAATTAGATTAAAAATGTGGTTATTTGACCTGATAGAGCAAATCAAAGTCACTTGATGTTAACTCCATAAGATAACAGCCTACTGATTATTGACAAAATATCTTGCAAAGATGCAGATCAAAGGGGGTTATTTCTAGATGTAATCCATCAAAACAATCTTCATACCTCTATGATATCTTATCAATAGTATGTTTTAGCATTGCAACTATTCTAGGTAGTAAGACATCACAGAAAGAAGACAGTGGAAAAACAAGTTCCTTCAAAAGCAGAAACTTTGGAAACTAAAGATGAACTTCTAATTGAAAAAGTTCTTGGACTAGAGTATCTCCAAAGGTTGCAAAACAGATGTCTGGGACTATCAAATTTTTGACAGTCACAGCATTAATGCCAATTTGGATTGTTAGACATTAGAAGTGTTTTAGATATGAATAAAGATTATTCAAAAGAGAATGATATTTTACCCAATCTCAGTAGTAAACAGACCCCCATCCCCACATGGAAAATAGTATTGAAAAACCACGGAGAGAAACAGCAGAGTCTGAAACATGCTGAAGAGAAAACCTAAGGCCTTAGTGGTCCACATTTTTTTTTATGGTAGCAAGAAAAGAACTCTTCTGAAAAAACTAACCTACATACAGCTAGTATTTCAAGCCAGACACCTTTGATCATTCTTCCATGAAAATTTGTTAGTTTCACTCTCAGCCAGCCCCTTCCTGCGTTTAAAAACAAAACAAAAATGTAACCAGGATCACAATGACTGGAATAAACAAGGTGGCCCTTTCCACTCACTTAACAGCAACAAATCCAAGGTCAGTTTTGGAAATACCAGCTGTGTGAATGCTATTTTACAGTGTTTGCTTCATTTGAGGTATGTTCTAATTAATGATTTACTTCAGCAAGGTACTTCATGGAAGAAAATCCCGCTCAATGCCCTTATCAGGCTTGTGCACTCCTGCTTATTAAGAAGGATGTCTGTGGGTCTAAGAAAGGTTTACTCCAGAAGCTTAAACATACCATTTCAGCTACTGCCAGAGAGTTCTGAGTATATGCAGAATAATACTTAAAAATTTATGCTTTTATTATGGAAATTTTCAAAATATATAAAAGTAGAACCAAGATTACAATGATCCACCACACATCTAACACACAGTTTCAACATCTATCAACTCCTGTTCATTTTTGTTACATCTATGCTCCCCTTTTCCTTTTTATGAATTATTTAATGCAAATCCTAGATATTGCATCAATTATCTATGAATACTTTGATGCTCATAAGTTTTTTATCCCGTTCTTAGAACAACTTAGAGATGACACAATAAAAAGAAATAAAACTGAAAGATTAAACCCAGAACTTGACAATTTATCAGATTTTTTCATTACCATTACCACTAATTTGGAAGTTGGAGTTCGGAACTATAAAATATGTAAAGCGAGGTCAGCAATCTATCACTCCCAACTAGAACAATTTAATGACCTCTCCCTGACATTCCCCAAAGGGGAAAAAAACAAAAGGAAAACACTGCCTCATTGGTGAATGTAAGGTCCTCTGAATCTTTTCTTTGGGGCAAAGGAACTAGAATATTACTAATAGAAGTACATTGAAAAGTGCTTTTTTCATGCATAAATATAACTGACTATTCAGAGTTCTTATTTTTCATCTAAAAATATTATAGCTTAAAGGTGGCGCTCTCACTTTACAGGGTCTGACCAGAAAGTCACAATTTCAAGACATCTGACTCTTAACATGTCATTGCATTGAAAATATAAAGCTGCCCTTTCCCCTTAGGAGTGCACACACTTCATTTTCTTGAATCACTGAAAGCCTTTCACAAGGTGAATTGCCTTCACTGTAATCCTTTTAAACAATTGAGGAAATCTAACTTCAAATCCCGAGTTTCGTGGTTTTGTGAATTGATCCAAAGAGTACAAATGAGTTTACTAAAACCCATGTGGTACTTAGCCAGTGTCTATGTGAAATGTTAAACAGTGCAAACCTGGGAAAATATTTTAATATGGTAAAGAAAACACAGGACTAAAGGAAATAAGCAAGGATGCACAAGTAGTAGCTGTTTTATAGGAGAGAGAGAGAGAGAGAGAGAGAGAGAGAGAGAGAGAGAGAGAGAGAGAGATCTCACTGGGCTGAGCAGATGATGATGAACCTGCTAGCAGCCCAGATATAGGATTTATAGAGGCATATTTTCAAGTTATACCTGGTAATCTGGAACCCATGGAACTGAGAAACCCCAAGTAGTCAATGAGCCAGATCCTGACAGTTTGAATGAAATAAAGATTTTGATAAGGATAAAACAATAAAGAGCATCAGGAACAAGTTGACTGGCACCAGGAGAAAGTCTTAGAGCAAAATACAATAGGCTAAACACTTCAGGAAACATTTGGACCAAAGCCCTCAGACATAAGAAAGATGATGACATGAAAATTGCTACAGAATGTGTCTACAGATTTGCTCAACAACTCTTTTCTGTCTGGGGTTATGATGAGAGCCCTGGATATTTATCAATAGATGTAGTACATAAAACTGAAGCCGAGAATCAGAAATAAACATCTTAAACTAGATGTTTTCCTTATTCCTGTTGGCTTCTCAGTGTTGTCTGCCATTGATTCTTCTTTTTCAAGTCATTACACCAGTGATGCATATAACATTTAAAGATAGACATGGTTCAATTATAATGACCTAGAAGTATCTAACATTCAAGAGGGCTCAGTGCAGAGTAATTGAGATTAGAGTGGTTAAACTTTCTTCTACATGCAATAAAAGATATATTTGATGAAAATAAAATGATTAATCACTTATAAAGTAAGTGGGTAGGTCTAATCATTAGGCCTAGTGACTAACAAAAATCCAGGGTTTATGTGTGTACTGAAATTTCTCTCTTATTTCCCCCCCGCCACCAAACACACATTTCCTCCATCTGAGAAGAACTTTAATTTTGACCTAATATAGAAATAATAAACAGATCAGCTGTGTGAGATATAAAACTGAAAGCAACAAGTGAACAAATAAGAAAAAACAAACAAATAAAAACTCATAGACACAAATAACAGTATGGTGGTTACCAGAGGGAAGAGGTAGGGGTAGTAAAGGGAAAGGGAGGTGTCAAATATATGGTATCAAAAGATGATTTACCTTTGGTTGATGGGCACACAGTACAATATATAGATCATATATCATAGAAATGTACACATGAAACCTATATAATCTTATTAACCAATTTAACCCAATAGATTGAATTTAAAAAGTACAATTGTGGGCACCCCTTATTTATTGCTCACACTTATAGCTGATTGATCTCCTTCCCTCCTACTTGTCAAGAGTAGCATGTTCCATATTCTGGGACTGTGTGGGTGTATGTAGGTTTAAATGTGGGTCTGGGTGAATGAATAGATACATAGATAACTAGAAAGTTATATGGATGATTGATGGATGGATGGATAGATAGATAGATAGATAGATAGGTAGATAGATAATGAAAGCATAAACTAAATGAGTTAGGAATATTCATGGTCAAAGAGAGTAAATGAAAGATAAAATCCACTCATTAAGAAAATGCTTGAAGACTCACAATCATTTGCCTTTTGTCTTTATGTTTCTCTAACATTTTAAGTAATATATAATTATTTTTATAACTAGAGGCCCGGTGCACAAAAATTTGTGCACTCGGGGGGGGGAGGGGGGTCCCCCAGCCCGGCCTGTGCCCTCTCCCAGTCTGGGACCCCTCGGGAGATAATGACCTCCTGGCTTAGGCCTGATCCTGGGTGGCAGAGGGCACGCCCAATCCCTAGGTGCAGCCCATGGTCAGGCTCAGAGCAGGGCCGACTGGGGAGTTGGGGCGCCGCCCCTTGTCATGCACAGAGCAGGGCTGATCGGGAGGTTGCAATGCCACCCTCAGTCACGCTCAGGGTAGGGCCGATTGGGGGGTTGGGGGGCTGCCCCCTGTCACTCACAGAGCAGGGCCGATCAGGGGGTTGGGGCGCTGCCCCCTGTCACTCACAGAGCAGGGCCCATCAGGGGGGTTGGGGCTCCATACCCTGTCACACACAGAGCAGGGTCGATCAGGGGTTGGGGTAGCTCCCCCCTGTCACG
>NW_005871061.1:7764650-7869485 GCF_000147115.1 Myotis lucifugus
TTTTATTAGTGTAGATTTTCCTGTGTGTTTCTCATAATAGTTATAGCTACAACACTTCTTTATGTTACACTAGTGGCCCGGTGCACAAAATTCGTGCAAGGGGGGGTGGTGTCCCTCAGCCCGGCCTGCACCCTCTCCAACCTGGGACCCCTCGAAGGATGTCCTACTGCCAGTTTACAGAGATTGGGCCTAAACTGGCAGTCGGACATCCCTCTCACAATCCAGGACTGCTGGCTCCTAACCACTCACCTGCCTGCCTGCCTAATTGGCCCTAACAACTCTGCCTGCCATCCTGCTCACCCCCAACTGCCCCCCGCCGCCGGCCTGGTTGCTCCCAAATGCCCCCCCAGCCAGCCTGATCACCCCCAACTGCTCCCCATGCCAGTGTGCTCACCCCCAACTGCCTCCCCTGCTGACCTGCTCAGCCCCACCTTCCCTCCCCACTGGTCTGCTTGCCCCCAACTGCCCCTCTGCTGGCCTGCTCACACCAAATTGCTCCCCACTGTCCTGATCACCTCCAACTGACCCCCACTGATGGCCAGCTCACCCACAACTGGCCCCCCTGCTGGTCTGCTTACCCCCAACAACCCCATCCCCCATCGGCCTGATCACCCACAACTGCCCTCCCCTCTTGGCCTCTCACCACCTCTACCTCAGCCCTGCCACCATGGCTTTGTCCAGAAGAACATCTGGAAGGTCTCCTGGAAGATCTCCATCTAATTTGCATATTACCCTTTTATGATATAGGATAGAAGCCTGGTGCATGGGTGGGGGCCAGCTGGTTTGCCCTGAAGGGTGTCCCGGATCAGGGTGGGGGTCCCACTGGGGTGCCTGGCCAGCCTGGGTGAGAGGCTGAGGGCCATTTTCAGGCTGGCCATGCCCCCCGGTAACCCAAGCTCCCAGCCTCTCCTTTTCTTCTTCTTCTTCTTCTTTTTTTTTTTTTTTAGCACCTCCTTGAGTGGAGACCAGGGCGGGATGGAAGCAGGTATCTGGGATTTATTTATCTTCTACTAGAGGCCCGGGGCACAAAAATTTGTGCACTCGGGGGGTACCCTCAGCCTGGCCTGTGCCCTCTGCAGTCTGGGACCCCTTGGGGGTTGACCACCTGCTGGTTTAGGCCTGCTCCCTGGGGGATTGGGCCTAAGCTGGCAGTCAGACATCCCTCTGGCAGCCCAGGAGCCCTCAGGGGATGTCCACTTGCCAGTGGGGAGCAGGCCTAAGCTGCAGTTGGACATCCTTAGCGCTGCTGAGGAGGTGGGAGAGGCTCCCACCACTGCTATCCTGGCAGCCGGCAGCCTGGCTTGTGGCTGAGCAGAGCTCCCCCGGTGGGACCGCACTGACCACCAGAAGGCAGCTCCTGCATTGAGAATCTGCCCCCTGGTATTCAGTGTGTGTCATAGTGACCAGTCATTCCCAGTCGTTCTGCTGTTAGGGTCAATTTGCATATTACCCTTTTATTATATAAGAGTGCCTGGCCAGCCTGAGTGAGTGGCTGATGGCTGTTTGCAGGCTGGCCACAGCCCCTTCAGGGTGGGGGTCCCCACTGGGGTGCTTGGCCAGCCTGGGTGAGGGGCTGAGGGCCATTTTCAGGCTGGCCACACCCCCTTCAGGGGGGGGGGTCCTGCTGGGGTGCCTGGCCAGTCTGGTTGAGTGGCTGATGGCAGTTTTCAGGCTGGCCAAGGCCCCCAGCAGGGACCCTCACCCCATGAGGGTGTGGCCATCCTGGGTGAGGGGCTGATGGCTGTTTGCAGGCTGACCACAGCCCCTTCAGGGTGTGGGTCCCCACTGGGGTGCCTGGCTGCCTGGGTGAGGGGCTGATGGCTGTTTGCAGGCTGGCCAAGCCCCCCAGCAGGGACCCTTACCCTATGAGGGTGTGGCCAGCTTGGGTGAGTGGCTGATGGCTGTTTGCAGGCTGGCCACAGCCCCTTCAGGGTGGGGGGTCCTGCTGGGGTGCCTGGCCAGTCTGGGTGAGGGGCTGAGGGCCGTTTTCAGGCTGGCTAAGCCCCCCAGCAGAGACTCTCACCCCATGAGGGTATGGCCAGCCTGGGTGAAGGGCTGATGGCTGTTTGCAGGCTGGCCACAACCCCCAGCCACCCAAGCTCCCAGTGGAGGCTGGCTGGAAGCAGGTATCTGGGATTTATTTGTCTTCTATAATTGAAACTTTGTTGCCATGAGTGGAGACCACAGTCGGCTCAGGGCCGGCAGGAAGCTTGGCTTCCTCCATCGCCAGGGCAACCCAAGCCTCCTGCTCGCTTCAGCTCCATGGCCTCTGCCATCTTAGTTGGGTTAATTTTCATACTCGATCCTGATTGGCTGGTGGGTGTAGAGGAGTGATGGTTAATTTGCATCTTTCTCTTTTATTAGTGTAGATTAATGGCAGTTTGTCCTACCAACAGATTATTTTTTTCAGTTACTTAAAGAGTTTAAGTTATTTTTTCATGAGTTTTTAAGTCTTTTTTTGCTTATATATAATTCAAGAGAATGAATATTGGTACTTTATGAGGGTGAGGAAAGACTATAAGGAACATATATACGTGTGCTGATAGAAAAGTATGTCCAAGCTATTAATATTATTATTAACTTTTAAAAGTTAAATACAAAAGTAGTAGGTTTGCCATTATATTATCCTCATGAATGACATATGCTTGTATGTTTGTGTATATGCTGGTATATGTATAATATATATTTTTAAAGAATGTGTTTAAAAATATTAATAGCTATATCTGAAGGATAAGCCTAAATAGACTTCTAATTTTTATTTTAGGTCTTACTATATTATTTAAAATTTTAATTATGTGTATATATGACTTATATTTTTAAATTAAAAGACCCCAAACTGTTTCAGAACAGTATGAATAGGATGATGCCTTTTTTGGAGGGGGGGAAGGAAAACTGATTATATTTTCACTAGAGGCCCAGTGTACGGATTCGTGCACCAAGGGGGTCCCTCGAGCTGGCCTGTAGGGATCAGTGTACCTCCATACCGCCACATCCCTACCTTACCCACCAGCTCATCGGGCTCCAGCCCACTATCTGTGTTGATGCTGCACAACACAAAGTAGTGTGAAAAGCAGCAGGCAGCCAGGGAGGAGCTCAAGGCTAGCCCAGGCTGGGCACTGCCCCACTCCCACTCATCCAACCTTGCTGTGCCTGCCACCGCTTGGACGTGCAGGGGGTGTGTCCACAGGAAAGGCTTGCACTGCAGCAGCTGCGCTCGTCAGCTGTCAGCCTGGTGTCTGGGTCCCGTCTGTCAGCTGAGCAGCGCTCCTGCTGTGGGAGCGCACTGAGCACCAGGGGTCAGCTTCTGCATTGAGTGTCTGCCCCCTGGTGGTCAGTGTGTGTCATAGCTACTGGCCAGTGGTCCGGTTGTCCGGTCATCTGGTCGCTTAGGCTTTTATCTATATAGATAAGAAAATGCCTGGAAATATATTTTCCAATATGAAAGCAGCAGTCATCTTCTGGTAGAGACTATTTGTGTAATTTTATATAAGTACCGCGCACTAACCGATTGCGCGACTGGAGCTCCACTATTTGTGTAATTTTAAATTAATATTTTCTTATTTACAATTTCTATTTTCTATAGTTTTATGTTGAATATATGTTACTTGTGTATAAAATAATTTAGCAAAACATGATTTGAATTTTATCCATACTATGATGATTGGATTATGCTCAAAGAACTCCCATTTTTATTTAAGATCTTACTTGTAATTCTAAGTTAATATTGCTTGTATCAGAATTACCTGACTACAGGTAAACATAAACAACAATCTGATTGCTACAGAAGTATTTAGAAAGAAATAGATTGTATCCTTCATTGGCCATATCTTCTACCCCTAGTACAGTACATAGCAGGAAGGAGGGTGGGAGGGTTTTGGATTTATCTCCTAAATAGCAGTGGTTTTAAATAGGACATATTATAGATGAAGTGGACAGTGTTCTAATCCAAAATTTGATTGTGAAAAAGACATAAAGGTTGACTAATAGCTTATGATTTATTACCTCATGTATTAGAGTTGAACACTAGTTATGTCTCAATATCAACAGTCACAACTGATTTTTCACTTTCCAAGATATATTTTTAGTTATGACAGAAATAATCTTCCAAATGTAAGATGAGGCACAAAGATCAGAAACCCATATGAAGAAAACTGTTCAAATATTATCATGAGCCTACATTACCAAAAGGCTGCATGACTTGTAGATTACCAAGGATTAGGTGATCACCTCTTTTGCATAATAATTAGTGCTACTTTCTTGCCTCACATGCCTTTTTGGCCTCTAAAATTATTCTAAAATAATGAGCCTGGGAGAAGAAAAAAAGGAAAATTGAGACAGTCAGTTCTGTATTCTTTTACTAATTGTGGTAATGTTTGCTGAATGTGTAAGTTGAAAATAGTGTTTAAAAATAAGAGTTGGAATAGATTATTCATGGATTTCACCCATCAATGTTCTTTTCCTCCAAAGTATTAAAAGTTGAAAAATTAATTTAGAACCACAGAATTTTAATCTGTTTTGGGTTTTGTATCTTTTATGACATATTCCCAAACCACTTATATTAAAAGACATTGTGAAGAAGTAACCAAGAGTCCAATCTCTGAAATGAACATTGAATGGATATTTAATGCTCAGAGTTACCTAGATTTGATATCAATTTCCATTGTTCCCAATATTTCAGAGAAACCAACATGAAAGATTTACTTGGTCTTTTGATGAAAATCAGTGCGTGCTCATATTGGAATATTGAATGGCGGGATTTAGATAATGAAGGGAATACTGAGAAAAAGTGATAGGCCTGAGGTTTGCTTATTGAGCTGTTGGGTATTCTCAGGATGTGTTCCAATTACTTTCTAGCAATCTTTTGCCTTTCTGATGTTCTTCTTGGGGAATTCTCTGTATCAGGCCTCAGTCATTCCTTCCACTTTATTCTTCAAAATAGCCCTTTTGAATCCTTAGATAAATGAGTGTTGAAGTCAACAAATATACAAAACGAGTCTGAAAAATTATGCTGACTAGAAAGCAAGAAAACTATGAAGGACTCCTGGGGTCTTTCAGAAGCCATCTTGAAGGGGCCCTCACTGACCAAAATGGGACAATCTGAACATTAACACTACTATTTGCAATGGATAAACACACATCAAATATGTTAAAAGTGCATGATTTTATCATTACATATTTTTTTAAAAAAACTTACTTTAACTTCTAACAAGAGCAAGTAACAGGGACTGGATTTACCTTCTTGCCTGAAATGACCAAATCACAAACAAAATATATAAAACAATTATTTTGAAGACCCTGGTTATCAAGCAATGATAGTGATCAGAGAGAGAAAGCGAAAACAAACAAGATGATCCCTACAAATGTCCAAGCTTACTGTCTTCAGTGAGTTTGCTGGCTATGTGCAGTAAAATAAAATGTAGGCGGATTCCAGTGACCTTCCCGAAGATGAGCCAAGGAAGTTTAGAGACTGGGGACACAAAGATGGCTAATTTTCACCAAGGTGGAATAATGTACTGGATTGGAGAGAGCTGCATACAAAGATAACTCTAGACATGTATAGAAGCCTCCTCCCTTGAATATCCAGATGTATAGTGATCATGCATGTAAGAGAATTAGCCAAGTCTAGGGAAAGAATCAACTAATTAGAGGGAACAGTGTACAATGTTCACATATTGTGGGAAACAGTTCCTGTTACCACCAGCTAGATTGAAAACCCTCAATATTTCATGGCATTGGGTAGAGTATCAGAGGGTCCTTCCATAGTAGTGGGTAATAAATAGACTCAACTGAGCACTATTCTGGCCTGCAGTAACCAATCTTAACAGCAAAATATGAAAGGATCAAACTATTTCCAAGTAAATTAACTATGTTCCAGAACAAAGTTCAAGAATGTTTGAAGGGATAACACTCCCCCCCAATACAGAACAGGGTAAATGTCAAAATTCCTGGCATTTGCTCAAAGATTATCAGGCATTCAAAGATGCAAGGAAATATAACCCATAATGAGGAGAAAAATAAATCAATTGAAAGTGACTGAGAACTGGTTTAGGTCTTAGAATTAGTAGATAAAGGCATGAAAACGAGTTATTATACTCTATTACATATACTTTCTTTAGTAAAGACACAGCATATGTAAAAAGAAGAACCTTACACTGTATGGGATTAATAGTAAATTGGATATTGCAAAAGAAAATATTAGAGAACTCAAAGGCATAGCACTAGAAACTATCCAAAATAACACACACACACACACACACACACACACACACACTCAGAAAAAGATACATCAACAAAGTATTAGTGATCTGTGGAACAACTTCATGTAATTGGAGTCTCTTCAGGAAAGCTGTGGGGGAAAGAAAAATATTTAAAGAAATAATGGTTGAAGATTTTCCAAATTAGAAGAAAAAAAACTATAAATCAACAGATTCAAAATTTCAAGAAAGTGCAAACACAAGAAATAGAAAGAAAACTACATTATCATATTGTTCAAATAAGTGATAAAGGGAAAATTTTTTTTCAGTGAGTTGGAGGAAAAAGAGACACATACATACAGAGGAACAAAGATGAGGGCAGTAACAGATTTTTCATTGCACACAATACAAGTGAGAAGGACTGAATTTAACAATGACAAGGTCAACCTAAAATTCTGTACCCAATGAAAATACCTTTCAAAAGTTAGAGTAGAAAACTGCTGTGACTGGGTACCCAGCCTCACCACCACCCAGACTGGCCTCAGGTGCAAACCGGGACCCCAGAGCCACTCTGGACAAAGATCTGCTACCGCTGCTGCAAACCCACAGATTCTGAGACTCTAGCCATCCTGATTGCAGATTCCTGTGAGTCACAGAGCACATCCCCCTCCTGCTGGCCCACTGAAGCAGCATAGGGCATTTGCAACCCATGGTGTGTGAGCGGGCCTCCTGCAGACACAGGGCGGCCCTGCAACCTATTCTCTTAGCAGGCCGGTGACTCTGATTCTTGGTGTTTGCTTACAGGGATTCTGATTCTCGGTGCTCACGCAAAGCCACACTGAAAACGAGTGACTGATTCTCGGCACATGCATTTGGGGACTCTAATTCTCAGTGTGTGCACACAGGGACCCTGATTCTCGATGCTCACACGAGGCCTCACCAAGTGCCAGTGACTCTGATTCTCAGCGTGCCTGGCTCTAGCCGACCCACAGCAGCCACACGCCTTGGTGCCTGAGCTCTTCAGTGACACTCGGGTTGGGCGACAACCCCACCTCACACGGCTTAGGACCCTGCAACTCAGCACTTGGACTTTCTGTTGACAGCGAAAATGGGGAGACAATGAAACTATCCCCAAAAGAAAAAAAGGAGGAATTGCCAAGAAAAGAACTAAGTGAAATGGAGGGATGCAATATGTCAGAAAAGGAATTCAGAGTAATGGTCATAGTTCATAAACCAGATGGATGAGAAAGTCAACAACCTATGCAAGAAACAGGAGGAAATAAAAAGTGATATAGCTACAATAAAAAAAAAACACGATGGAAGGTAGACCAGGAGAAGTGGATGACCAAATTAGTGAGTTAGAAGATAAGGTAGAGAAACAAGCCCAATATGAACAGCAATTGGAGAAAAAAATAAAAAGCAGGAGGAATGCCTAAGGGAGCTTTGGGACAACATGAAACGAACTAACAAATGTATAATAAAAGTACCAGAAGGAAAAGAAGAGCAGCAAGGATTAGAGAACCTATTTGAAGAAATAATGACAGAAAACTTCCCTGATTTAAGGAAGAAAAAGTCACACAAGCACAGATAGTCCCAAACAAGATGAACCCAAAAAGACCCACACCAAGACATGTCATAATTACAATGGCAAATGTTAACAAAAAAGAGAATCTTAAAGGCTGCAAGAGAGAGAGAGAGAGAGAGAGAGAGAGAGAGAGAGAGAGAGAGAGTAACCTACAAAGGATATCCCATTAGATTATCAAATTATTTCTTAACAGAAACACATCAGGCCAGAAGGGAATGGAATGCTGTATACAAAGTGATGCAAAGCAAGGGACCGAATCCAAGAATATTCTATCCAGCAAGGCTATCAATCAAAATTGAAGAGGAAGTCAGGAGCTTCACATAAAAAAAGGCTAAGGGAGTTTATCTCTACCAAGCCAGCAATGGAAGAAATGCTAAAGCAACTGTTGTAAAAAGAAGAAGTAGAAAGGGAAGGAACACAGGCATAAAGAATAGAAATGGCTACAAAGAAGTCCCTATCAATAATAACATTAAAAATAAATGGACTAAGTCCTCCAATCACAAGACATCGAGTGACTGAATGAATAAGAAAACATGTCCCATATATATGCTATCTACAGGAGACCCACTTCAGAACAAAGGACTCACACAAACTGAAAGTGAAGGGATGGAAAAATATCTTTCAGGCAAATGGAAATGAGAAAAAAATGGGGTAGCAATACTTATATCTGATAAAATAGACCTCAAAGTGAAGGCCATATCAAGAGATAAGGAAGTACACTTCATAATACTAAAGGTATTGATACAACAAGAGGATATAACTCTGGTAAACATATATGTACCCAATACAGGAGCACCCAAATACAAAAAAAGAAATTCTGGGAAATATCAAGGGAGAGATTGACAGCAATATGATCATAGTAGGGGACTTTAACAACCCAATGACAATACTGGATAAATACTCTAGACTAAAAATTAGCAAATAAACAGCAATCCCAAATGGCTCACCAGATCAAATGGACTTAATAGACATCTTCAGAACATTCCACCCCAAAGCTACAGAATAGACATTCTTCTTAAGTTCACATGGGACATTTTCAAAGATAGACTACATATTGGAACACAGGCAAAGTCTCTTAAAATTCAAGAAGATTGAAACCATATCAAGCATCTTCTCAGATCACAATGGCATAAAATTAGAAATAAACTACAATAAAAATAATCACAAAAATTCAAACACTTGGAAGCTGAATAGCATGCTATTAAACAGTGAATGGGGTACCAAAGGGATGAAAGAATAAATAAAAAATGTCCTGGAAACAAATGACAATGAAAACACAACAATCCAAAATCTATGGGACAGAGTGAAAGCAGTCCTGAAAGGGAAGTTCATAGCATTACAGGCCTACCTCAAAAAACAAGGATATCTGATAATAAATCATCTAACTCTGCAACTTGAAGAATTAGAGAGCAACAAGAAAAGCCCCGAGTGAGCAGAAGGAAGGAAATAATAAAGATCAGAGAGGAAGTAAATGACATAGAAAAAACAAACTAACAAAACCAATACAAAAGATCAATGAAACCAAGGTTGGTACTTTGAAAGGATAAACAAGATAGATGAACCTATAGCCAGGCTCACCAAGAAGGAAAGAGAGAGGACCCATATAAGTAAAATCAGAAATGAAAAAGGCGAAATAACAACACACCCCACAGAAATACAAAGGATTATTAAAAAAATACTATGAACAACTCTATTCCAACAAAATGGTCAACCTAGAAGAAATGGACATATTCCTAGAAAAATATGTCCTTTCAAAACTCAATCAAGAAGAATAAAAAAATCTGAATAGGCCAATAACTGTAGAGGAAATTAAAGCAATAATAATAATAATAATAATAAATAATAAACTTCCAGCAAACAAAATCCCTGGACCAGATGGCTTCACAGGGGAGTTTTATCAAACATTCAAAGAAGAACTAAAACCCATCCTCCTCAGACTATTCCAAAAAATTCCAGAGGAAGGAACACTTCCAAGCTCTTTCTATCAAGCCAGCATTACCCGAATCCCAAAAACAAATGAAGACAATACAAAGAAAGAAAATTACAAGCCAATATCCTCATGAACATAGATGCTAAAATCATCAACAAAATCTAGCAAATCTGATCCAGCATTACATTAGAAAGATCATACACCATGACCAAGTGGGATTTATCCTGGGGATGCAAGGATGGTACAATATCTGCAAATCAATAAATGTGATACACCACATAAACAAATTGAGAGATAAAAACCATATAATCATATCCATTGATATAGAAAAAACATTTTACAAAATCCAACACGCTTTCTTGATAAAAACTCTCAGCAAAGTGGGAATAGGATCATACCGCAACATAAATAAAAGCCATATATGACAAACCTACAGCCAACATCATACTCAATGAGCAAAAACCAAACTCATTTCCCCAAGAACAGGAACAAGACAGGAATGCCCACTTTCACCACTCCTGTTCGACATAGTACTGGAAGTGCTAGCCGTTCTGATCAGACAAGAAGAAGAAATAAAAGGCATTCGAATTGGAAAAGAAGAAGTAAAATGGTCATTATTTGCAGATGACATGATGTTGTACTTAGAAAACCCTTAAGACTCCATCAAAAAACTACTAGACTTAATAAATGAATTTGGCAATGTAGCAGGATACAAAATTAACACCCAGAAATCTACGGCTTTTTTATCCTCCAACTAGAGGCCCGGTGCATGAATTCATGCAACAGTGGGGTCCCTTGGCCTGGCCTGCGGGATCGGGCTGAAACCGGCTCTCTGACATCCCCTGAGGGGTCCCAGATTGCAAGTGGGTACAGGCCAGGCCGAGGGACCCCACCAGTGCTTGATCTGTGCCAGGAAGCTACACGGGAAGTTGGCCAGCCAGGGAGAGACTGTAGGATGGCTCCAGGGCATTTCTGGCTCCTCCTGTTCAGTCCCAATTGGCTGGACCCCAGCAGCAATTTAACCTACCGGTTGGAGTGTCTGCCCACTGGTGGTCAGTGCACATCATAGCAACTGGTTGATCATTCAACTGTCTGCCCCCTGGTGGTCAGTACACTTCATAGTGAGTGGTTGAGCAGTCTTAGCATATCATTAGCATATTATGCTTTGATTGGTTGAACGGATGACCAGACAACCAGACACTTAGCATGAGGCTTTTATTATACTAGTACCCAGGTGCACGAAATTCCTGCACATTAAAAGGGAATTAATTGCCCTAACCGGTTTGGCTCAGTGGATAGAGCATTGGCCTTCGGACTCAAGGCTCCCGGGTTCGATTCGGGTCAAGGGCATGTACCTTGGTTGTGGACACATCCCCAGTGGGGAGTGTGCAGGAGGCAACTGATCGATGTTTCTCTCTCATCGATGTTTCTAACTCTCTATCCCTCTCCCTTCCTCTCTGTAAAAAATCAATAAAATATTTTTTTTAAAAAAAGGGAATTAATTAGCAGAGATATTTTAATATTTCTATTTGCCCTTTCTCTATAATAGAAGTGTGAGAGATGAAAGGAAATTAGTAAAATGTATATGAAAATAATATATAAATTTATTAATAAATAAACAGTAACAAAAGGATATAACAACAACAGAGGCATGATATAAAAACGACAAAAACATGATATTAAAAGAACAAAAACATGATATAAAAACAACAGTGATGCAAACAATGACTGATAAAGTGATTAAAGTTATTCTAATATCTCCCTGTACACCACATTAAGAGTGAAAACACCTTCAGAGTGCTTGACTAATTTCCCTTATGATGAAGTACTTAGAACTTTAACTGTAACATCACATGTTCTTCAAACTCAAGAGAAAGCAACATATAACTGACCATGTGCGAAAACGGGTTCAGGTAGGAATATGCCTACTTTGTCTAGAGTTTGTCCTTGTGGTTTATTAATAGTCATCACAAATGCTGGCATCACGGGAAACCGTCGAATCAATTTAAATGGGAGGCCAGTGTCAGATGGGGACAAATTAATTCTTGGAATCAGAACAGCCTCTCCCTCTGAAGACCCTGTTAATACCTCAGCTTCGATAATGTTAGGTCATAATCTTTTGATAATAAATCTGGTACCATTACAAAGACCCCAGTTACTATTGAGATTTCTCAATAGCATGATGATTGCACCCACTTTCAATTTTAATTTATGACATGGTATTCTTGAAGGAGTAATACTATTAAGAAATTTGATGGGAAAATTTTCCTTTTCAGCATCATCTGTGGAATCAATGGAATTATCACTCAAATATGTGTGAAAATCTCCATCGAGTATATCCAAATTTTCTTCAATTTTTGAACATGCTCATTTTTTGGACAAAGAATTGCACGTTTAGATATATTTTTAATATTATCTATAGCAGTGGTTCTCAACCTTGGCTGCACATTAGAATCACCTGGGAATCTTTTTTTAAAATCCTGATTCCTGGGCCTCATCCTCCAGAAATTGTTTCTTTGTTATGGGGTGGGGACACAACATCAGTAACAAAGAAACAGAATTAAAAATTTATTGTGGGGAGCCGCTAAAGTGTTTTGGACAGGTTCAAGCCTTGGACTGATAAGAGAGCACAGTCCTCTCATTGCCACGTGCAAGTCCCAGCTTGGAGGGCAGGGCCCTCCCAGCACAATTATAACCAACAGCTGTAGTTGTAAGCTTGAATCTATGGTCCGAACATGTGGCCCCATGTGCCTGAGTGATGTAGGCTTGATAGAGTTCAGGTGCATGTAGTTGAGTAGGATTGAAACCCAGGAGTATGTTGTAAATATCTTGGTCACACCCTTACTTTGCCTCGTAGCATCTGCTATAAAATAAAGGCATGGCTGTGGGCGTGGTCACTGTCTCTCAGAGAAGCAGCGTCCCACGGAGACCCGGCTTTCATTCTCTTGTCTGTCTTTTCTAAGCCTTTCAGCCACCCCCACTCAGGTTCACCCCCGGCTGTGCTGGCACAGCACACTTTAGAAAGATATGCCTCCATGTTCCCAGGGCGGGTTCCTGCCTCAAATCCTGCCTTTACAGGAAACAGCTCAGGGAAACAGCTCGGGGGAGGGTGCAGCCGTTGCCAAGACAACCCCTGCAGGACTGACTTCCTTCCGCTTGGTCGTGGTGGTTGTGGTCGTGATGAACACCACCTATGGTTTTTATATAAGTAGATAGGATAATGAACTCAGAGAAAAAGAAACTAAAAGAACAATCCCATTTATCATTGCAACAAAAAATTAAGATATCTAGGAATAAATTTAACCAAGGAGGTAAAGAACCTGTACTCAGAAAATTACAGGACACTGAAAAAAGAGAGGAAGACATAAACAAATGGAAGAATATACCGTATTTGTGAATTAGTAGAATCAACATCATTAAAATGTCCATACTACCCAAAGCTGTCTGTAAATTCAACAATCCTCCTTAAAATACCAATGGCATAATTCAAAGACCTAGAGCAAAATCTCCAAAAATTCACCTGGAATAAAAAAAGACCCTGAATAGCCACAGCAATCTTGAGAAAGAAGAACAAAGTTGGAGGGATCACAATACTAGATATCAAGCTATATTACAAAACCACTGTTTTACATATATATATATATATATATATATATATATATATATATATAATTTTATTGATTTTTTACAGAGAGGAAGGGAGAGAGATAGAGAGGCAGAAACATCGATGAGAGAGAAACATCGATCAGCTGCCTCCTGCACATCTCCTACTGGGGATATGCCCGCAACCAAGGTACATGCCCTTGACCGGAATTGAACCTGGGACCTTTCAGTCCGCAGGCCGATGCTCTATCCACTGAGCCAAACCAGTTTTGGCAAAACCACTGTTCTTAAAACTGCTTTATACTGGCACAAGAACAGACATATAGACTAGTGGAACATACAGAGAACCCAGAAATAGACCCAAGCCATTACACTCAATTAATATTTGACAAAGGAGTTAAGAGCATACAATGGAATCAAAACAGTCTCTTCAATAAATGGTATTGGGAAAACTGGACAGATACCTGCAAAAAAATGAAACTAGACCACCAACTTACACCATACACAAAAGTAAACTCAAAATGTATAGAACACTTGAATATAAGATGGGAAAACATAAAAATCTTAGAAGAAACCATAGGAAGCAAAATAGCAGACATTTTTGGTAGCAATATCTTTACCGATTCAGCTTCTAGGGCAACGGAAACTAAGGAGAAAATAAGTAAATGGGACTACATAAAAATAAAAAGCTTCTCACAGCAAAAGAAACCATCAACAAAACAACAAAAAATCCCACTGCATGGGAGAACGTATTTTCCAATGTTATATAGAAAACTGGGGAACATCTACACAATGGAATACTACGCTGCTGTAAAAAAGAAGGAATAATTACTATTTGCAACAGCATGGATGGAACTGGAGAGCATTATGCTAAGTGAAATAAGCCAGTCAGAGAAAGATGAGTATCACATGATCTCACTCATTTGTAGAATATAATGAACAACATAAACTGATGAACAGAAATAGAACCAGAGACATAGAAGCATTGAACAGACTCTCCAACCAATCAGGGAAGGTGGGGCTGAGGGGATAAGAGATCAACCAAAGGACTTGTATGCATGCATATGAGCATAACCAATGGACACAGAAAATAGGGGGGTGAGGGCATGTGCTGGGGGGGCGTGGCCAGGGAAAGGTCAATGAGGGAAAAAGGAGAATCATGTAATACTTTAAACAATAAAGAATTTAAATTAAAAAATTAGAATAATGTTAACTAATAATGGAAGTAATCATAGACTCAGAATGTCATCAGTCTTAGCACCCTAATAAAATAATGAAATGCTTATGAAAATTTGTGTAATGCAGTATCAGCTAATAGCTGATTTCAATGATCAATCCTAAAATCATTAAAAGAGAGAAAACTAGACATCATATACTTTTTATGGTGAGATAATAAAAAAGGTTAAAATAATGCCTATTAAGTATTGTTAACAAACAAAGCCAATATTGCCTGAATCTGACAATATTTTTATATTAAAATCTGTTTACAAGCAATGTAAGAGATAGAGGGCATGCTTGTTTTTAATACCACAGGGCTGTATTAGTAAAATACAGAATGTCAGGAACTCTATGAGAGAGAAAAACAAACAAACAAACAAACAAAAAAACATAACTACTTCAACAAATAAACTGCAAGAAAATAAAAAGTGGAACAGAAAACTTATAAACTAAAAGGGATTTAAGAGACATGTAAAACAAATACAGTGTTTGGATGGATTTGTTTGGGTTTGGATTTTAACAAATAACGACTAAAAAAATCAAAAACATTTGGGGAAATTTGCACATCTATTGTACATTTAATTAATTTTCTTTTAGCTGTAATAATGTATTGAAATTTTTCACAGAAATGGTTATTTTGCTTAGAAATACATACTGAAAATTTTGTAGATAAATTTATATGATGGATAGGATTTGCTTAAAAATAATCCAAGGAGGGAAGGGGTGAAACTATAGGCTTTCTGAGCCTGATATGAAAGGCAGAACCCTTTGATAGATTTGGCATTCTTGTCTGTGACACCATTAGCAAACTTAGCACTGGTTTATGCCAATTCAGTTCAGAACGTCCATTAATAATAGGAACTTCAATAGTTAAATAGTGTTATTTGATCTTAGTGTCTATGATAAAAACAGAAGGTAAGCTTCTGATATTTTGCCACACTATAATAAATTGAAAATCTATAAAAATCAGATTGTTTTGAGATAAATGTATGTATGCCTTCTTGCTATACTGCTTTTTCCCCTCTTCTGTATTACATAATGCTTTTTCCATGATATTTCATTGTAGATCTGGAATGTAATACAGAATTATGTAGGCTACGGCCTCAGAATATAGCACAGGGAACAATGTGTTAGAAAATGAAAGTCAATGGGGGAAATACTAAATTTTAGCCCATCTACCAGAGTCAATCCTTTCCAAAGCTGTTATCATTTGGTCTCCCTGATGCAAGTCTATATTTAGTGAAATTAAAAAATAAAAATCAGGAAATAGCTGTCAATGTCTATTCTATCTTAAATCAGACTTAGTTAGCAGCTTGTATGTACCAATCGAGATAATAGCAGCAAGCAGTATTTGGCCTGGGGAAGGGAGGAGAGAAGAACACTAAAGCAGATGAGGGCAGTATATACCAAGGCTGACTTCAATCTGGCCACAGTACCAAATAAACACATGAAAAATAAAAATTTCAGTTTGGTCTCACAATGAAAATCATTCAGATATTTCAAAGTCTTCAAAATTTTCACTTGCAGGAAGATATTAGGTTTACTCAGCTATAAAAATATTACTCTATAGATAAGTCCACGAATCTATGGTTTCTTGAAATTTGTTTAGCTGTCATGTCATGTATCTAAATGACAGGTTTTATGACTAGAAATGTCTGTGGCCATCATTATCTTTTGAAGGCAGTGGAGCTTAGCAGGGTTTTACAAAGAAATAAAAGTCCTCTATTTGAAAATATAGATTTGTAAACCAAGAGAATGAACACTGAGATGGCATTCAAGACACTTGGAATTTTTCCATAATTTTTGGCACTTACCAGCTAGCAGTATGATCTTGGACAAGTCACTTCACTTCTTGACCCCAGTGAACACATTCTTAAAATAAACCAGTTAAATTAGATGATCTTCATAGTGCTTTCCATTTATAAATTGTTCATTTAACAAATTCTTGTTAATTGGCCACTATAAGGGTACAGCATAGTAGCTAAGAACATGTTTCTGAAATCACACTACCTAGGTATCCCTCCTTTACTGGCTGAGTGTGTCAATGGACAAGCTTTTTTAACTTCTCTGTTCTTCAGTCACCTTATGTATAAAGTGGGGATAGTTTTAGCACCTACCTCATAGAGTTGTTGTTAGAATGAAAGGGAAATAGTGTATTTAAAGTATTTAAACTAAAAATATGGATTCTCAGAAACATAATACAGAGTGAAAAAATTCAGACATACAAAAATATGTGATTCCATAAAACTGGAAAAGTTATCCAATGCTATTAGAAATCAAGGTAAAGGTTACTCTGCAGGAACAAGTAATGACTTGAAGGGGATGCATGGGTGGCCACCTAAAAATCATACTTGAATCTTCCCATTTTAAAGTGGATTGACAATGTCTGCTAATTGGAAACAGAATTGACATTCTTTTTGTAAATCTTTTACAATTAAAAGAAGAGATGATCATAGCAATTCCAAGAATTACATACATTTTCACTTCTCTTGCCCTTATGAATCTAGGATGATGATGTTTTCAAATCCAGAATCATAATTAAAAGTAATAAAAAGTTGAGAGACCACTGACCATTTGTGCAATTTGCAATAATGCAATTAATACATCAAGGTGGCAGCTGATATGTCAGGTGTTATAAATAATAGGTTGGGCATTTTCCTTATGAATATAATTTTATATTCCATATATCTGTTAATTGTATTCATTTATAAAAGCATTAATGTTGGTGGCATTATCTTCCTTGTGACATTGAACTTGTTCCCTGGAATGAGTATCCACTACTTGGATTTTCTACCACTCATCTTGTTCCCACCTTCAGTGCACGCTATGTACTCCCAACCCCAGTTCACCCAATCTCAGGTAGGGACAGTGGTCTCCTCACTCTCCATGGGATAAACAAATCATGCCAGATCTTTTTTACTTAACTTTGAGGAAATGGGTCTCTTGGAAAAGCTTTTGTAGTTCATAAATTTTCAGTAACATCAAGAGCCCAATGTAGTATACTGAATAATAATCATCCAAAAATATTAGGCCCTAATACTAGGAATATAAGGATCTTGACATAGAAATATTATCCTGATTATCCCTGATGGGGGGCCTAAATCCAATCATACATCTATCTATCTATATATCTATATCTATATTATCTATATCTATATCTATATCTATATCTAAAAACCTAAGCAACTGTTATAACTGAATGACCAGAACGACTGGTCAACCAGTTGCCATGGTGTGCACTGACCACCAGGAGGCAGACACTCAATGTAGGAGCTGCCCCGTGGTGGTCAGTGTGCTCCCACAGCCAACCTCCTGCAGCCCCTCCCCCTGGCAAGCCGAGGGATCCCATCCATGTACAAATCTGTGCACTGGGCCTCTAGTGTCTTTATAAGAATGAGACAGAGGTGAGAGAATGACAGACAAAAAATAGTAGACCCTGTGAAGACAGACAGAGATTAGAGTGATGTGACCACAAGGCAAGGAACACTAAGGAATATTGGCACCCACAAGAAGCTGGAATTGCTAAGGGACAGATACTCTCTTAGACTCTCCAGAACCACTAAGCACTACTGACAGGACACCACACCTTTATTTCAGACTAGTGAAACTAATTTGGACTTCTAGACTCCAATACTGTGAGGAAATAAATTCCTGTTGTTTTAAGCAACAATGTTAGTGGTAATTTCTTACAGTAACCACAGGAAACTAATATACCAATTCTCTCATAGAAGGAAAAATATATACATATATGACATATCTCTACTAATAAAAGGGTGATATGCTAATTAGCCCGGAATACCTTCTGGAGACCTTCTGGACATTCTTCCAGACAAAGCCATGGTGGCAGGGCCAAGGCAGATGAGCTTAGGGGTGATCAGGTCAGCAGGGGAGGCAGTTGGGGGCAATCAGGCCAGCAGGGGAGGGCAGTTGGGGACAAGCAGGCTAGCAAGGGGGCAGTTGGGGGCAAGGAGGCTGGCGGGGGGGGGGCTTTTGTGGTTGAGCAGGCCAGCAGGGGGCGTCAGTTGTGGGCAAGCAGGCTGGCGGGAAAGGGGCAGTTGGGGGTGATCAGGATGGCGGGGGGGAAGTTAAGGGTGATCAGGTTGGCAGGCAGGTGAGCGGTTAGGAGCCAGCGGTCTCTGGGGGATCGGGCCTAAACTGGCAGTCGGACATCCCCCGAGGGGTTCCTAGATTGTAGAGGGTGCAGGCTGGGCTGAGGGAAACCCCCCCCCATGCCCAAATTTCATGTATTGGGCCACTAGTCTATAATAATAAAAGGATAATATGCTAATTAGACCCGATGTCCTTCCGGACAACCTTCCAGACAAAACCGGGGCTGCAAGGGAAGCCCAGGTCCTGGGTGCCAGAGGGAAGCTGGTGCCGGCAGCCAGGGGAAGGAAGGACTACCTTTGCATGAATTTCATGCATTGTGCCTCTAGTAATAATAAGTATGAATAAGAAAGAGACAGGGAGAAATTTAATATGGGTAGATACCGTTCCTTTGTACACTTTACAAGAGCTGTTAGCTGGACACACAGATGAAGAGTTGCTACATACCACCCACCTCCCTGACTCTCAATGCCTTGTACCATGCCAGGTATGCACCAAAATTTGTTTGGGAGTAAACGAATGGTCAGAAACAGTATTGTGCACTTCTCTGACATCTTTAGGTACACTAATCTCTACACTGAAATTTCTAACATGGTAAAAGTTAAGACAGAAAGCAAAAAAACACACACCCTGCTAATTAAAGTGTGATCTGACAACCAGCAGCTTTGGCATCACTTGGGAGCTTATCAGAAATATAAATCTCAGGCTCCACCTCAGATCCACTTAATCAGAATCTTCCTTTTAAGAAGATCCCTTGATGATTCCTTTGAATATTAACATTTGTGAAGCACAAATCTCTGAGATGATCAAAGAAATCTGAACTGATTATTTGATAATATTATGAATTACGGTTAACTGTTAGTTGCAATAATGACATTAGGTTAAAAGAGTCCTTTTAGATATAAATACTGAAATATTTATTGATGAAATTATGTTATACTAGAGGCCCAGCACACGAAATCCTGCATGGGTAGGGTGCCTAGGCCTAGCATGCAATCAGAGCCATCTTTCGCCCACTCGCCAGTCCCCAGTCCAGCCCCACCACTGCCACCCACCTCAGTTCCTCTGGTGATCAAAAGAATAGCCACTCTGCCTTAGGTGCCTTGTGCCATCAAAGGGCACCTGGCCCTTTGCTCCCTTTAAAGAAGTAAAATAAATGCCCTCTCTCTGCACCTGTCTCTTCTCTCTCTTGTGAATCCTTTCACAGCTGGTGTCACCAGCTAAAACCCTAACAATGATGTGGGAAACTCAACCAGGAAGGGCTATGCCTGTGGGAGGAGGTGCAGGGAATCATGGCTTCCCCCTTGCTCCTGCCCCACCCTCCCTCCCTTTCACCCTTCCTCCCTCCTTCCCTCTGTCCCTGCACTGGCCCAGCCACCTGGCTCGGCCCCTCCCCCATTGCAGAGCCACTCAACTCAGTCTCTGGCCCCGCCCATCCCGCAGGGAGGAGCATGCTCAGTTTCTTGCAGACCTGAAGCACCTGTGGAGTACGGAGGTGATGGGCTCTTCCCCAGGAGGGTGTTTGTGCTTTAAAGCTGATGCTCTCTGTCCGCCTCCCAGCAGTGAAGGCTGAGGGTCGCTGCAGGCACTGAAGTCCTTGTTGAAGTCCCACTCCAGAGTCTCTCACAGCGGTGAGTCCGCATCCTGGGAGGCTGTGCAGTGGAGGTGCCACATTCCTTTCCGAAGAAACTGAGGGTCGATTGGAGCCTATGGACCCGGGGGAGGGACCAAGAGGTCTGCCTTCCACCCACTCGCCAGTCCCCAGTCCTGCCCTGCCACCACCCAGCCCGGTTCCCTGTGGTCCCTGTTGACTATCCAGCAATGGAGCCTGCAGGCTAGGGGGAGGGACCCAGAGGTGGTCAATGCACCTCATAACAACTGGTCAATTGGTCGTTCTGGTCGTTATGCCATTATGGTCTCTGGCCTTTTATTATATAGGATGTGGGGTTTACTTCAAGTCATTCTGGGAGTGGGGAATAGGAAGTAGATGGGGGTATACAAAGAACAAGTGTGACCATGAAATGATAAGTTATTGAAACTGAGTGATCTATATATGGAAGTTCATTATACTATTTTCTCTCTCTTTGGATATGTTTGAAATATTCCATAATAGAAAGTTTAACAATTTTTAGGTGCAGCATGAGTCATTTTCTCCTTCATAGATCTTATGTGTGTTCACTAAGATTCTTTCCTAATAGAAACTGTCCAATAACTGAACTAATTTAGATACAATTGATTCAGGAAAAAAATGCACTGTAACGATCTCATATTTCCTTCTACTTCTACTATAACCTGTTATCTGGGATGGAGAGTTTGGGAGCTGGAGAAAATAAAAATGACCTTGGAGAATGTCCTCATACAGTATGCTGGAGAATCATGCGGCTATTCTGGGTCTGGGTACAGAGCCTTTTCAATGCCCAAAACACGTAATCTGAGCAGACAGTCTTTCAGACACTGTGTACAACCAGAATGCTTGATTAGGGAGTGAAGAACTCTACCTGGATAATCTTCAAGGGATGGAGAGTAAGGCTGAAGGACGAGGAACGGGATTTTCTGGTATCCCTTTAAGAGACAAGTGAGTGTGAAATCAACTTAGTAATAGCAAAAGCGATCCATTTTGATGGCATCACTTTAGCATTATCACAGAGCAAGTATTTGTTTTAGTGATAAATATCGTACATCTACCACTTCACAGGCAGGAGACTGAAAATGTGCGTCAGATATCTTATTTAGCTCCATTCCCCTCTTTGAGGTTTTCAAAGGTAATTACTATTCATCGATCTTACTTGTCTGCCTGTGTTGCTACTGTGGCAAAGCAGCTGCAGCAGCTCCTCCTGTGATGATTGGTCGCTGGGTGTGCTGAATTTCTATCCAATTGTAGCAACACTTTAAGCCTCCCTTAGGCTAGGCAACAATGCTGTCGTCATTACTGAAGCGTCAATGCATCTTCCAGTAATCACTGGAAAATTAATTCAATTAAAATCAGATTGCCTACAAGAAAAAAAAAAACAGATTTTATCACTAACCCACCTCATTTTCCTGAATACCTTAGGCTTATTGAGAAGGTATAAATATTACCATTTTTTTAAAAGGATTCTCAGTGCTTCTGTCTGCTCAGGGCTCTGTGTTCTTGATAAATAATCAAGTCACATTCAAGTTGGAAACCTAAAAAAACTGACTGATAAATTTGGTTAAACAACAGGATTGTGACAGAGTTTACTTCCATCCGGCTGCTTTCAGAGCCTAGGAGTGGGTGAGAGGTGAGGAACTTTTGATTTTCTATAGCAATGTAAATATACCACATACATCTTTCAATTAAATTGTATTCATTTTTGCAATCAAATTAATGAACTTGGCTTTGCAGTGTTTTGAATATGAAATCATTTTATCTCTGAAATGCACTACAGGTTTTCAGAACTACAGGTTTCAGAATTAAAGGTTTTGTGTGTTTTTTTTAATATTCTTATTAATTTCAGAGAGGAAGGGAGAGGGAGAGATAGAAACATCAATGATGAGAGAGAATCATTGATCGGCTGCCTCCTTCACGCCCCCTATTGGGGATTGAACCCACAATCCGGGCATGTGCCCTTGACTGGAATCGAACCCAGGACGCTTCAGTCCGCAGGCCAACAATCTATTCACTGAGCCAAACTGGCTAGGGCAGAACTAAAGGTTTTAATCTTTGTGCTCAGTATATAGGAACTCCAAGTTCCAAGGAAATCTTTATTATACCAGTATTTAGTTAAAGACTGAGATCAATAACTGCAGAAGGAGATCTGTAGATCCTAATACTGATGATGCCTGGCAAGATCCCAGACAGATCCTTCCTTTGCATTGTTAGAAGAGTCAGACTAAAGATAAATGAAATCTCTTGGACAGAGTTCTGCATTATCAATTGCTGATTGGTATCTGAAGGGGCAGATCCGGAGAGTGATTTCAGTTAAGAATAATTTCAATTCTCTCCTCACTATCCTCAACTTTCTGATTCCCACAGCAAAAGTGTCAGGTAGATATTATCATGCACATTTGACAAATCAGGAAATTAAAGCACAGAGACCAAATGACCAAAATGCCTTTGGAAACTTTTATTCTAATCCACTCTGTTGGTTGGTTATTCTCATATAATTTAGTCCAGTCTTCTTCAAAATGATGTGTGCTCCTGATAATACACAAAGACTTTCCAAGGAGCCCACAGGCATAAGATGTTTAAAAAATCCTTTGCAAAATCTAAACTTTCATATGTATTATTTTCTGTTCTAATATTGATAATTTTCCAAGTCCACTTCATTTTTTACAGAAGAAAAGCATATCTCTTACTCATCCAGAATCTGAGTCATGGTGATTGTTTCAGAGCATACGACTTCCAAGGGATGCTACAATATGAAGGAAGCTTAAACAAACAAACAAACAAACAAACAAACAAACAAACATTTTGCTTAATTAAAGAAGCCTGGCACAAAATACTACGTATTGTATGATTACAATTACATACAATTTCCAAAAAAGTAAGTCTACATAGGCAGAAAGCAGAACAGTGCTTTGGTGTCTAGTTGGACTATAATGTTTGGAAACAACTCTATTTGCAATCCTAATTTATAATTAATTTGTAATTCTTTGATTTCAACAAAATTGAAATGGGTTATGCATATATGTTCTTTGGCTAATCCTTTCACCTTCTTTCATTCAGTCCTCCTCTCCACACCCTGACAGCTGTCAGTTTGTTCCAAGTATCCATGCCTCAGTTTCTGTTTTGTTCATTTGTTTATTTTGTTCATTAGATTCCACATATAAGTGAGATCATATGATATTTGTCTTTCTCTGACTGGCTTATTTCACTCAGCATAATAATCTCTGGGTCTATCCATGCTGTCACAAAAGGTAAGATTTCCTTTTTTTCACAGCCATGTGGTATTCCATTGTGTAAATGGACCACAAGTTTTTTACTGATGGGCACTTGCCTGTTTCCAGATCTTGGCTATTGTAAATAATGCTGCTATGAACATCGGGGTGAATATATTGTTTCGAATTGGTGTTTCAAGATTCTTAGGATATATTTCCAGATCTACTTGCATTCTTATCTACTGAGTAAGTTTCCTTTGTTTACATTTATAAAAGCAACAAAAGAGATATAAATTTGACAATGAACTGTCTCTTTTTACTGATAATATCAATGTATATACATTAATTAAAAACATTACATTAGAACTGCATTTCAAATTCTATATTTAATAATTATTAACCAAAATTTATATATAACTTGTTTTGATCAATTTTCTATTAACAATAATGATAATAATTACTCAGTGTAGAAAAAATTGTTTAACCTAGAACCTTATAATGAGAGTATATATAAACAATAAAATGTCAACATAATTACATAATTTTGTAGCACAGAAGTATGATAGGATAATTTTTAAAAAGCCTTTCCAACATATAAGTATAATGCAATAACATTTTTTTCTTTATTGATTTGTGTCCTTATCCCACCATTGCCTCCCCCCCCACCTTCCCACTCATGCCCTCACCCCCCTGGTGTCTGTGTCCATTGGTTAGGCTTATATGCATGCATACAAGTCCTTTGGTTGATCTCTCCCCCTTACTCTCCCCTCCCCCCCCCGTCTGCTCCTCTGCCTTCCCTGTGAGGTTTGACAGTCTGATCGATGCTTCTCTATCTCTGGATCTGTTTTTGTTCATCAGTTTATGTTGTTCACTATAATTTATAAATGAGTGAGATAATGTGATATTTATTTTTCTCTGACTGGCTTATTTCACTTAGGGTAATGCTCTCCAGTTCCATCCACGCTGTTGCAAATGCTAAGAATTCCTTCTTTTTTACCGCAGCGTAGTTATTAAAATGCAATAACATTTTAATAAAATTCTGTGTGTGGTAATAGTATGGAAGTAGAAGTTCAAGAAGAAAAACTATGTAGAGTTTTCAACTATAAAAGAATGTTGTCATAAATTTTAAATGAATAATAATTTTTTATTACAATATTTAGGTTTCACTTGGTACATCTACACTGATACAGTATGTTTGTTTATATGATGTTATACATGCAGTTCAAAAATAGGTTAAATGGATCCTTTGTGATAGAAGTCAAAATAGTGGCTGTTTCTGGAATTTTTTGACTGAGAGGCACGTGAGATAGCTTTCAAAGAGTAGGGAAATATTCTAAATATGTGGATCTGCAGACTGCACATCAGTCTGCATATTCATCCAGCATTATATTTAAGATCTTTGCACCATATTATTTTTATTTATACCTCAACAAATACATTAAAGACAATAGTGTATTGACAGAACCCTTCAAATCACATCCTTTGCAACTATTTAAAATTATGATGGAAAAAAATCTAAAGGTCATCCAAATCATGCAAAAGGATAATGCTTTTTACAGTTATTTTAGGAAACATGGGAGCAAATAGTGTGAGGACCAATGAATTAGCCTTTCTGACCTGAAGAGCTGTAGCCACCTCCTCTGCTGTACCGGTACAGCTATCTGTAACAGTAATTTTACTCCCACCACCATAGTTGACCCCCCTTCCACCTCTAACGTCGGCCTCTCCAGCAGTCAGTAACTCCTTGTCCACCTTCATTCTGGGACTACACTTCCCAGTAATGCAACGTGGCTCATGGTGGAAGTTTACATTTCTCACATTGCCTTCTGGACTCTGAAGTCATTAAATCAGTAGCAGGAAGTAGTAGAAAGGATTTGGAAGCTTTGCTCTCTGGGAATTGTAGTTTTCTGTGTGCTCATTCTGGCCAGGAAAGAAATACCAGTACATACTGCTTCAAATATGCATGAGGGGGGAAAAAGCCGACCTCTGCCTTGAAGAGAGAACCAGGCACAGCAGAAACAGAGGCATGTTAAGTAAAACTCAGTAGACCCCAGCAATTTGGCTAAGGACTATGAATGGCAACTGGCATTTCCAGATTAAAAACTAAACAGAATTAAAATATAACTATAGTGATTTTTCAGGTTATAAAGGAAATGCTTACTCTTAGTAGAAAATATTGAAAAGTATGTTTATGAAAAGAAAAATTACAGGCAATCACAGCATCTAGAGACATTCATTTATATCGTTTTTACATTGCAATCTGTTTTGCCAAATTCTAAGAGAAGCAATTAAACTCAGCATAACTATTGAAATGGAGAGGTAGGGCTATTGAAAATGAAGAAAAAAATTGTTTGCAAAGGATACTGTATATCTAGAAAATTCCAGGAACATTAATTGAAAAACAATCTGGAGCTAATAATAGAGTTTAGCAAAGTGGCTGCATATAGAATGCAAAAAAAGCAAACAACAGAACAAAAATGCTTTCTTATTTGCCACAAATAGATATTTTAAAATTATAACGGGGATGTGGTGGGATTCTGTTCACAAAATACTAGAATTCAAACAAGAAATATGTAGGTTTTATACGAAGAAACACCATAATTAATTGAACATAATCAATAGGGAAAATACCATGTTACTGAATAGGAATTTTGAAATTTAAAAAAATGTCAATTGTTCCCAAAATATGTGTGTTTAAATATTTCTACTGGGCTTTGTGGAGTCTCACCACCAATTTAACTCTCATACCACGTGGTATCTGGTCCTAAAAAACACAGTAACACTTTTTAAACATTTTGATATAGTTTTCTATTCTCTTCCTTTTTTCTAACCTTGGGGAAGGAGCAGTGTTGTAGAAAGGAGAGGGGGGAAATAAAACTAATAATTGTTGGACATCTACTATATACCAGGCACACTCTTAAGAAAGTTTACATACTTTACCTACCTTAATCCTGACACCACTCCTATAAAATAGATACCAACCCCATTTTATAAACAAGAAACAAGGCTCAGAGAAATTAAGTAAAAGTTACCCAAGGTCTCATCAGTAATAAGTGGTAGAGGCAAGATACAAACCTAGGTCTTAGAATAGACCCCCTGCTTTTTCTACTGAGGACAGGTCTTTTCCCATGCCAGCTTTGCAGGGTTGGATGCATTATTTATGTGTCTCAGTTTCTTCATTTCTGGAATTGAGATTTAAAAAAATTATTATACCTACCCCATGGGATTGTTGTGAGAATGGGGTGATCTGATCCATGTAATAAATGCCTGGACATAATTAGTGTTCAATATACAGCTGCTATTATTATTGTTGTTATTGCTATTGTTGTTACTACTGAAACCATATTGGGAATGAAGTCCATTAGATTTTTTCAGATATTTGTCAGTGCTACAGAAGTGTGGGTGGTTTATAACTATTTTGTTTAATAAATGTTAACTGAGCATTTTCTTTGTACCAACAGTGTTCTAAGCACTTTTACATGTGTCACTGATAAAATATAGAAACCAAAAGAAATGGGGCTAGAGATAATTTATATAACCTGATGATTATTATACACCAGTAACTTACTGAAGCTACAAGCAATTTCACCCTATTCACATGACTATGTGTCTAATTAGCACATGAACTCAAAATTCCTATTTTCTCTGTTACGTTTTGTAACAATCACCTTATTCATTTGTCTAAATAGATTCTAAATATTTTAGAATCTATCTCCTAAGGAAGTGTCCATGCAACTATATACATTTTTCATATTGAAAACTAAGATTGTTTATGAATTTTTTCCATGAAAGAAATAATCTGTAGTAGCTTCATTGTGTTTTCTCTGCTTGCTTTATAAACTGGGTTAGGAGAATACATCTTATATGCATGAGAAATTTCCTGGCATGTACTTGAATCTTAATTAAAAGCATTTAGTAATAAGGTGGTAAAGGAAGAAATCACACAATTGATTTGGTGCCAACAGTTTATAAACAACAAATACATCTATAATAAGTTCCAAGAAGAGTGAATTCAATATACTGAATAAGAAATCCAGTCACTGTGAATTATAAAGGTGACACCTAGGCAAGCCTTGAATACCTACTATCCCAGAATCTGATTTCAGTGCTCCCTTCTGACTGATTTAAAGAAACATATGTAACAAGATCATTAAAATATATTCTTTATTGGTGCAATTGTGTTATTTTACAATTCCACAAAGATACTGCTTTTAAAAATCTCAACATCTGAGAATTGAACTATATGAAATTGATTTGTCTGTTCAGAAATCTTAGTTCTATAGTTTTAATTTTATCACCCTCTGTGAGTAAAAAGCTAATTATCTACTTAATTTTTTGTTTGCTTGATTACTATTGGTTTGCAAACATCCTCCATGTCCCAAATTAGCTTCTGCGAGAGCAGTGTCTCTGTTGTGTTCACTACTACGTCCTCAGAGCCTAGAATAGTGCCTAACAACAGCAAGAGTTCAGTACCTATTTGTTGAAGGAATTAATCCTATGCCAACATATTAGGAATGTTTCACTTTATGAAATACAATATTTCATTAACACTTGTACTAAATGCCAATACTCAATTAATTTGTCATCAGCCTGCATATCATAGTGTTCCAAAATGCTTGGGTACCTTGAATTTTCCCTTGTAACTTGTCATTGCTCTTTTTGTATGAGAAGATCTGGCTAAAGACTCATGTTGAAGATAAGCATTGGGAAGAATACAGGAGTAGGAATTCACATCTTATAATTTTATTTCTGATTCCACTCATTGGGTGACCTTATGCAAGTCACTTTGCCTCTTTGTCTTGATTTGCTCATCTGTAACATTGACAAAACAAAAACTTTTCTAACAACTTATCCTGATGCCCATGAAAACAATGAAATAGCATCCATATGTGGCGGGCATTGTGTCCAACACACAATAGGCACTTAAAAGTACCTTCCATCCTTCTTCCACTTTTTCTTCTTGTATAAGATATTATTAGTTCTCAGTGCAATGATGTACTAGTAAATATGTTGGTATTTAACTGACATTTGCAACATCCCATCCAGGTTTGTGATCTGTTTTTACCCCCAGGAGCAGTCATTATCCATCGAAATAAACCTTTTATTATTATGCAAATTTATAGGAGGAGGAGGGTAGAATGCATCCTTACTCCCTTCTTTGGAGCCATAAAAATCCTAATTTCAGGTCCTCAATAAATAAAATAAGGCCGTGTTGATATTATTCTTCTCGTCTTCACAATTGAACCTTTAGAAATGAAGTATGGTATGGTGAAAACATGTACTAAATTGAAATTTAAATCATGTTAATTTGACTTTAGTCTGCCACTTACTGGCCATATTGCTGGACAAATATTTTACACTCTGAATTTCAACTTCCTCCTCTGAAAAATGGAGATTATATCATGTGTCTAGCTAGCCTCTCTCATCAGAGAGATACAGAGATAATCTATGTGAAATCATTATCATGTCATATAGATGTAACTTTAACGATCTGAATATATCTCTGTTCAGCAATAAATTTACACTATATATTTGTTACTAATATTTTTTGCAGGTAATGGTTCTTTGGCTCTTGTCACTGTCTACCCTTCACATGTATTAAAGACTATCTTACTTCATGGTAGGGATTTTAATTTTGGCGACATAAATTCACTATACATATCCCAGTCTGGCTCTCTGCAAGTACCACGAGTAATCAGGTAATTGTTCCATGACATGTAGCATTTACTTGTTCTAATATATAAAAAATGTAAATATATTTTTATAATATATGTAAATGTGAATATATTTGTAGGCTGAATTAAGCAAAGTCAGTTTTTGGAAATAATCTGTCATAAACTATAGACACTGCATTTCAAGGTATGACAGTGAGTCATTTGTTTATCAGAATATATTTCAAGAAGCAAATATAAGCCCTGGCTGAGTAGCTCAATTAGTTAGAGCATCATCCCCATACACCAAAGTTATGGGTTCAATCCCCAGTCAGGGAATATATAAGAAGCAACCAGTGCCCTAACCGGTTTGGCTCAGTGGCTAGAGCATCGGCCTGTGGACTGAAGGGTCCCAGGTTCGATTCCGGTCAAGGGCATGTACCTTGGTTGTGGGCACATCCCCAGTGGGGGGTGTGCAGGAGGCAGCTGATCGATGTTTCTCACTCATTGATGTTTCTAACTCTCTATTCCTCTCACTTCCTCTCTGTAAAAAATCAACAAAATATATATTTTTTTAAAAAAAGAAGCAACCAGTAAATGCATAAATGTGTGGAACAACAAATCAATGTCTCTCTCTCTGTCTCTCAAATCAATAAATAACAATTTTTAAAAAGCAAATATTACCAATGTTTAATACTGCTGTAATCAGCTAGTTATTAATAATTAGAAAGGAACAAAGGAAGGCCAGACATTATAGGCATGTTCCCTGCAAAACACTGGGGGAAGGATTGAACCAAAGGAAGATAGACACATGCCCAGTAAAGTTGGGGTGACAGGAAAGGTACTTGCTTGTCAATCATACCTGGGTACAGAGATGATTGGCCAGAATGGGCATGACCACTGCAAGGGCATGAAAAAAATTGGACATACATAATATCCTAAATAAAGGAGTTCTCTCTCTTGTTGCTGGGGTTGTTCCTATTGCTTGTGTGCTCTTGGCTTCCTTGCATTTGCTCATGTTTCCTCCATAGTCATGTGGTCCTATTGACCCCACATGCAATGGACTGAGGGACTGCAGCCAGCCTGATGCTGAACTGGACCCGGCTCCAACATGGAGAGAAAACTCTGGACACTGGCCCTGCTTCTAGCTCTACTGAAACGTCACTACACTTCCTCTATGACTGGACTAAGGGAAATGGAACTTTGGAAATCAGGGGTATAATTCCATGAAAATAAAGTTTTCTACTATATCACATCCTCCCATGCAAGTCTCAGAATAATCCTTTTCTTGGGATATCACAAGAACTCTATCCCCAACAGCAACTGGGGAAGACAAGGCATGCTCTCCTCCATTAACAAGTCTATATAAAATATATTCATGGTGTTGCAAATGGTAAGAGTTCTTTCTTTTTTTATTGCCACATAGTATTTCATTGTGTAAATATACCAACTTTTTAAAAAATATATTTTATTGATTTTTTACAGAGAGGAAGGGAGAGGGATAGAGAGTTAGAAACATTGATGAGAGAGAAACATTGATCAGTTGCCTCCTGCACACCCCCTACTGGGGATGTGCCTGCAACCAAGGTACATGCCCTTGACTGGAATCAAACCTGGGACCCTTCAGTCCTCAAGCCAATGCTCTATCCACTGAGCCAAACTGGTTAGGGCCCACCTTTTTTTTTATCCACTCATCTACTGATGGACCCTTAGCTTGTTTCCAAATCTTAGGTATTATAAATTGCGCTGCTATGAACATAGGGGTACATATATACTTTCTGATTGGTGTTTCTAGTTTCTTGGGATATATTCCTAAAAGTGGGATCACTGGGTCAAATGAGAAATTCATTTTTAATTTTTTGAAGAAACTCAATACTGTCTTCCACAGTGGCTGTACCAGTCTGCATTTCCACCAGCAGTGAACTAGGGTTCCCTTTTCACCACATCCTCGTCAGCACTTATCGTTTGTTGATTTGTTGATGATAGCCATTCTGACAGGTGTGAGGTGATATCTCATTGTCATTTTGATCTGCATCTCTCAAATGATTAGTGACTTTGAGCATTTTTTCATATGATTTTTGGCTTTCTGTATGTCCACTTTGGAGAATGTCTATTTGGGTCCTTTGCCCATTTTTTAATTGGATTGTTTGTCTTCCTTTTCTTTAGAAATATCAGTTCCCTATATATTTTGGAGATAAACCCCTTATCAGATGGACCTGGAGAGTATTATGCTGAGCGAATAAGAGAAAGATAAGTATCACATGATCTCACTCATGTGGAATCTAATGAACCAAATAAACTGATGATCAAAAATAGACCCAAAGACATAGAAACATGAATAGACTGTTGAACCTCAGAGGGAAGGCAAGGGAAGATGGGTGGAAGAGATCAACCAATGAATTTATATATGCATATATGCATAATCCCTGGACACAGAAAATGGGGTGGTGAGGGCTTAGGGGAGGGACAGGAGCGGGCTGGAAGAGGTTAAAAAGGGAAAAAGGAGGACCTATGTAATACTCCTATATATAATAAGCTAAGTGACCGACCGTCTGTCCGTCTGACCCACTGACTGGCTAGTACAGATGACGCGCACTGGCAATTGACATACACTGGCAATTTAAAAATAAACATTGACTCGGGCATTCACAATACATATAAAGCTCTTGCTGGCTCCAATAGCACGTGACAACAGAATGTAAATGGGGTCTTTGTAATGGTATTAGATATAGTATCAAAAGGTTGCAACCTAACAAAATAGAAGCTGAAGTATTAACAGGATCTGTGGAAGGGGAGGTTGTTCTGATTCCAAGAATTGATTTGTCCCCGTCTGACAATGCCTCCCATTTAAATTAATTCAAAGACAGTTTCCCATGATGCCAGCATTTGCGATGACAGTAAATCACAAGGACAAACTCTAGACAGAGTAGGAATATTCCTACCTGAACCTGTTTTCAGACATAGTCAGTTATATGTTGCTCTCTCTTGAGTTTGAAGAGCATGTGACATTAAAGTTAAAGTTGTAAATACTTCATCACAAGGGAAATTAGTCAAGCTCTCTGAAAGTGTTTTTACTCTTAATGTGGTGTACAGGGAGATATTATAATAAGTTTAATCAACTTATCAGTCATTGTTTTTATCAATGTTGTTTTCATATCATGTTTTGTTTATATATCATGTTTTTGTTGTTTTTATATCATGTTGTTATTGTTTATTTATTAATCAATTTATATATTATTTCCATATACATTTTACTAATTTTCTTTCATCTCTGACACTTCTATTATAGAGAAAGGGTGAATAGCAATATTAAAATATTTTGTATTTTAATTTTATAATACTATATTATATATACTACTAGAGGCCCCGTGCACAAACTCATGCACCAGTGGGGTCCCTCTGCCTGGCCTTCAGGAATTGGGCCAAAACTGGCTCTCCGACATCCTCTGAGGGGTCCTGGATTGCAAGAGGGTGCAGGCCAGGCCGAGGGTCCCCACCGGTGCGCAATCGGGGCTGGAGAGGGACAACAGGAGGGCTCCAGGGCATGGCCAGCTAGTCTTGCCCAGTCCCGATTGGCTAGATCCCAGCAGCAAGCTAACCTACGGGTGGGAGCATCTGTCCCCTGGTGGTCAGTGTGCATCATAGCAACAGGTCAAACGAATGGTTGGACACAACATATTAGGCTTTTATTGCATAGGATTTTGACATGTAATTTTTTGCAGTAACCTAATTACCACACAAATCTTTCTTCTAATTAATTTCCTTTCAATGTGCACAAATCCGAGCACCAGGCCACTAGTTCAACAATAAAGATTAAAAAAAAAATAAAAAAGAAACATAAGGCTTAGGGGGGAGAGGAGTGGCAAAGGGCAATAGGGAGGAAAAAGGGACATATGTAATACTTTCAACAATAAAGATTTATTAAAAAAAGTTTATATAAGATATATCCATTTAAAATATAATCTATTTGAAAATATATTTACTGCCATTTGTTTTGGACAAAAAATATATATTGAACTTTCTGATGCCCATATTACATGCAGTTTAAATAAAATCTGTCCAATATTTAAAAATAAAAAGGTCATAGAACAGATAATAGCAAAATTTCAAGAGGGTAAATTAAAAAATCAACCTCACTTTGTTTAGTTTAATGAGTCCATATTTACCGATTATGGCAATGCCCTTCATTTAAACTGTGGATGTTTCTCAGTTATTTTTATTGTCACTTTCTAAATTGATAAGCTTTATTTGCAAATGAGCATTACTGTCAAGCTGTCTTTGAGAAAAAAAAACTGGATCCTAAAATACTGGTTTTCAGGAAAATAATTAGGCAAATTTTGCCAAATCTTTCTAATATAGTGAATAAAAATCTCCTAATCAGCAATTCCACAAAGATCTATTCATATAATGTTTTTAGTTTGGAGAGATTTTAAGAAATATATTAAGAAACTATGGAATAATTTTACTGTAGAAAATACTGGCGATAGCACTACCCTTAACTCAAAATCTGTACTTTTCAATTTCATCATCTATTTTGAAATTAAAATAAAAAAATAAAAATATTATGGAATTATTTGCTTGTTTGCTGGAGAAAGTAAGAGATATTAAATTATTAATAATGATTCCTTTAGTTGAAAAATATAAAATAAATGATTGAAACATTTGCCAGAGTTTTTAAATAAAAGTTTGTGTAGTATTGATTCACTTTGTCCTTATGTTTAATAATATACGCAATTCATATTCAAAGCATGGTTAATTATAATTATACTTCACAGATGTTCAGGAAAACTTGAGAATTGTAGTAATTGAGGTTGAGTTGCCATGCAGAAATTCTAATCCTTAGATCTTCTACCTTTCTCTTTAAAATAAATATCTAGTTTAATATTTAGATGTCCAAGTGCTTGGGCAATATCAAATCTTGCCTAAATAGTAAATATATAACTAGAATAGATAGGCTTGTTGAAATTTGACTATAAATATACAGAAAGTGTAATATGTCAAAAACCCATCACATTAATTTCCACTGAATGACCCTGGTAGTTCTTCGTATACAGTAATGTATGTATGAATCAAGTGGATCTTATTAAATTGCATATTCTGTTTCAGTCTGTGGTGAGGCTTGGGATTCTGCATTTCTAACAAGTTCCCAAGTGATACAGATGCTGCTGATCCTGTCTACACTTTGACAATAGACTACAGTGTATCTTATATAATAAAAGCCTAATATGCTAAGTGTCCGGTCATCCAGTTGTTCGTTCAACCAATCAAAGCATGATATGCTAATGATATGCTAAGACTACTCAACTGCTTGCTACGACATGCACTGACCACCAGGGGGCAGATGCTCCGACCGGTAGGTTACCTTGCTGCTGGGGTCCGGCTGATTGGGACTGAGCAAGACAGGCCAGACATGTCCTAGAGCCCTCCCACAGTCCCTCCCCAGCTGGCCAAACTTCCATATCCCTCCCTGGCCCTTATTATGCACCGGTGGGTCCCTCAGCCTGGCCTGAACCCTCTTGCAATCTGGGACCCCTTGGGGGATCTCGGAGAGCCAGTTTTGGCCTGATCCGGGAGGCCAGGCTGAGGGACCCCTCTGGTGCACGAATTCGTGCACCGGGCCTCTAGTTATCATATAAAGTGCTGTGAAGGCAAATGTAGGCTATCACACAAGCATCTGGACAAAATGTGAGACAATCATCCATATACTCACTGAATTTGACATTGTAGATAACACACTTTTGTATTATCTATGTCACCTCTGTTACCTCTGTGTTGAGCTTGCTTCTAAGTGGATTTGATGTTTTGGTTTCATGCCTTTCCTTTGGAAGAGTAATGAGATACAACCTACAAATAAAGATGGATGAGTCAAGCCTTCCCAAGAGGACACACAGGTATAAAATCTGTGTAGGAGATTTGGAACCTAAAGGACCTAGTTAAAATTCTGGTTCTAGTTACTAGCCAGGTGGCCTTGGGCAAGGCACATATGTTTTCTGAACTTCTGATTTTTATCTCTACAGTGGAGATAATAATAACAGCTGAGAGTTTCTAGACTCCAGTCACAGATCTAGTTGTTTTAAATGTATTTTCTCATATCATCTTCATAACTGTCTGAGGTGGGTACTATTATTATATCCATTTTATAGATTAGAAGTATAAAGGACAGAGCAGTGAAGTAAAATGCTCAAAATTACAAGGCTAATTAATACATGGTCTCAGCAGAATTCAAAGCCGGGAAGTTTAACTCCACAGTCCACTCTTAACCTATATGCATGTTGTCCTAACAGGTATGCTGTCAGCATCAGAGCTAATTAAGAAGCAGAGGAAAAGCAGTGCAGCAAATGGACATTAAAAGATCCCCTTTATAATGTATATAACTGATATAAGACAATATGGCCTCCATGAGAGGAAAAGTATTGTTCTTAACACATGAATTAGACAGACGTATCTGCCTTGGAAACAGTCAGTCATGGAACACTTAGTCCGTGCACACAGTGACCTGACCTTTACTGCAAAGCCAATGCATACAGAACCCAGAGGGTGGGTGAGGGAATCACTGAGCTACACACATGCTTAATTCCTTCTCCTGAACTCATCATTCAGAAAGCAAAAGTGGAAGAGCATGTTTTCCACAAGCAGTAAAATTGCTTTTAATCTCTACCTAAAAATTACATAAATTACATTCATTATACACCTAACTTATTAAATATTTGAGAATCTCAAATATGACTTGCTATGTTCCTTTCTGATACCAATTTTCCAGCCATTGTCATGAACAATAAAGAGAGAAAATTGATCCTGAGCAGGGCACAAATACTATGAAAACTGTCTACTGTTATATGCAATGAAATAAACATATGCTCAAACTTAAAATTCAGAAAGGTAGATATATTAGCAAAATCTTTTGCATTTAGGAACTATTAAAAGTGGAGTTTGTTGGCCTAGCTGGTTTGGATCAGTGGATAGAGCATCGGCCTGTGGACTGAAGGGTCCCGGGTTCGATTCTGGCCAAGGACACATGCCTGGGTTGCAGGCTTGATCCTCAGTGTGGGGCATGCAGGAGGCAGCCAATCAATGATTCTCTCTCATCATTGATGTTTCTATCTCTCTCTCCCTCTCCATTCTTCTCTGAAATCAATTAAAAAAAAAGTGGAGTTTGCTAACATTAATCAGCATTCCTACAACATGTTTCTAAGTTTTTATAATAGATCTGAATGTCAGAAATTTACTAATATTTATATAAATATTTGTTCAATTAAAAATAGTAAAAGTATATAAATTGATTGATTAGAGTCTCAAAACAATGTGTAGGCCAAGAAAGTATAAGATAACATAATACTAAATTGTATGTTTTGTAAATCAAGTTCATTTACCCCTTGGTCACCATACATTGGACCACATCATTGTTCAGTGCTGCCTCAGTGAAAACTAACCTGCCAACATTGCTTCTGCTACTTTATTTTATTTTAAAATCCTTACTGTAGAAAGTATTACATATATTCCCCTTTCCTCCCATTGACCTCTTCTAGCCTGCCCTCACTCCCCACCCTAGGCCTCCACCACCCTATTGTCTGTGTCCATGGGTTATACATATATGCATACAAGTTCTTTGTTTGATCTCCTCCCACCCACCCACCCACCCACCCTCTCCCACCTTCCCTATTCTCACTAGACTTGCTTTGTAGCTTGTTTAGATTTTGAGTCCCTTCCTCTTTTCTTTTTTTCTAAAGTCATCATTCCCCTTCTAATATTTCTTCCCTATTAAACTCTGACTCTATAATTGCCCTTTCAATTACTCTGAAATTTAGCATCCTCCACTCCCTTCTCTCTATGTATTTGACCTGAAAAGTCCAAAACTTGGGTCAATACAATTTATTAACTTGTCCACTCCCACCTTAGGTCACTGAGATTGGTCATCTCCCATATTATGAATACTGATACAACCATAAATTGATGGATTCCAACCAGAGCTGCACTCTCAGCAAAGCAGGGTAATTTATTTTTTTCAAGTGTCCCTGGGAAGATCTTTTTTCACTTCCTACATCTATTCTTCACAATCCTCCACTGATCTTAGAGGAGAATAGATATCATCACAATTCTCTATTTGTCTCAGTTAATAGATGTCTTAAGGAAAGAACTACTGCAACTTCCTATTCTCAATCTGCAAACTCTATCTATCTATCTATCTATCTATCTATCTATCTATCTATCTATCAATCAATCATCTATCTAAAACCATTTTTTTCTATTTGTTCAGCCTCTTTCTTTCCAAGATGTATGTTTCTGTCATTGCTCTGGGTTACATCATTTCTTGTCTCCTGTGAAATCTTGCTATAACACTAGTTTTTCCTTTAATATATCTTCAATCTATCTCTATTTTCCAGCTGGTTCGCTTTGGCTCATAAATATTTTAAAGTCTCCTGCACATTAAAAATATTAAGCTCTTGACCTCTCTAATCTATGTTCCCTTGTAGCTACAATACCTCTCTTTATTTTCTTTAGCTATCAACCTTAAAAGGGTTTTCTGTGCTATTTCCATTCCCTCACCTTCCATTTGCTTTACTTTTTCATCTAGTCTAGTTGTCGCCACCACTACATCAAAACTGCATCAATCATCTCCAATGTATCAGTCAAGGCCCAAGCAGGAGAGAGATTGCATCCTAAAATTTGCTAAAGTAATAACTTCATAGAGATTATTTATAAAGATGGGGGCAGAGGGTAGGGAAATAACTTCAGAACACTAGGGCTAGTAACATTGGGGTCCCTTTATTATCCTTCAACCTGAAGGGGCAAAAGAAGGAAACAATTCCTAGATCCTGGGAATAGAGAAAGCTTTCTAGAGATGGACATTAGACAGAAGCTGTGACTTTCTTTCTTAAGAAAAATCTAGGATATGCTGACCACCAGGAGCGAGTAAAGTAAATATACAAACCACACTCTCCTCCTCCCCTCAGATCTCTTGCAAGGGATCGCCAACATTTGAAACTAAAGAAAATTCTATTGATGAAATTCATACACATCAGCTTCTCAGGTACAGATCAGAATGGAGTAGATAAGAGTGAAGAGTAGACGTGAAGAGACCTACAAAAGAAAGTCGGCATATCCGTGTTCCCGGATCCAATGACCACTTCTCAATTCTTAAATTATTTGATCTCTGAACTATTTGACATTGTAGGTCCTTCTGGCTATCTTAAAATTCTCCCCATCAATAATTTATGCATTTTGGGCCTTTAGTATTTCTGACCTCCAGATTGCTCTTTCATGAATTTTTGTCACCTTTTTTTTTCTCTCCCAGTCAACCTCTTACATATGGGTGTGTCCCAGGATTTTGCCCTCAGCCTACTTGTCTCAAAATGTGGTCCTTAATTTGATCCTAGTCATATTTAATATTTCAACTTCTCTTCTGACAAATCCCAAATCTATTTCTTTAGGACATATTATTTCCAGAGAAACAACCTGTTTTTAATTGTCCACTGGACATATTTTTCCAGATGTCCCACAGATCACTCCATTGCAACATGTCCAAAATATAACTTCCATCTTTATCCAAGTAAAGCTATTCCTCTACAAACCTACTCATCTTTCTGTGTTCCCTATTTCAAGTAATGAAAACAAGTATCCCACTGTCTGTTCAAGCCAGAACTTTGGGTGCTATCCTTTTCATTTTCATCTCCCTTACCCAACATAGCGAAACAATCCTCAGGCCATTTCCACGCTACCTGGTTCTAATACTTCTAATCTACTTTCTCATCTCTTTCCTACTGCTACCTTTTCATATTAAGTTCTTATTTCTCCACTGGACTATTGCTATAGTATCCAAATGGATTTACTTGACCTTGAAGATCAGTCTCCATTTAATGTGCTACAGAATTATCTTTTAAAAGGGCAAATATATTCATAAGATTTCTTTTTGGGAGCAAAGTAGAAAAGGTCTTTTCTGATTTGGCCCTTGCCTATCAATATAACCTCATCACCATTCTCTTTGCAGATGTTCAGTAAAGATGTATGTGATAAATATAAATTAACTATACTTGGTAGCTTATAATAATTGTTAGCATGTATAGAGGAATAACTAGGTGTTGGACACTGTGTAAAATGCTAAGTGTGACACTGTAGGTCCTTCTGGCCATCTTAAAATTACTTCACTTAAACCTTACAACAATTCTGTGATCCAGGTATTGTTTTCCTTGTTTTGCAGATGAGAAAATGCAGCATCTGCCTAAAGTATAGAAGCTGGCAATTGACAGAGGCCGCATTTTAATGCAGAGCTGTCTGAGCCCAAAGCTTTTGTATCTGGAAATACACACAGGGCTTTAGACCTAGTAGACTATCTAATTTGGTTCTCCAGTTAGAAACTTACTAATAATACAATAATTAAAAGAAACTATCTAGGTTGAACACTCACAAAAGTGCCGGGCACTTGGAGAGTACGCCAAAAATGCTAGTTATTATTAGACTCTAGGCGTAAGGCTTTCTGGGACCTGACAGAGTTAATTGCTTTCTAAAACCTCTACATTGATACTCTTCTTCCCTCGTCCTCAATTGATTTTCTGTAGGAAGCTTAAACAAGAAATCCTGTTAATCCTCATTCTGCATACCACACAGGTTTTGCCAGATAAAAGGACTGCAGTGTTTCCTCATTAGGAATTCAAGACCACATATGCCTGCAGACTCACAGTGAGAACTCATTTTTTTTTGAGCAATCACTTTGCAAGACAACTTGAAAAGCACAAGTCCAGATATAGTTATTCATTTGGTAGGTATACGAGTGGGGATTATTGCAGTTTTGTTTGTCTATTTTTGTCTTTGGGGGAAAGGAAAAGGAAGAACCAAACTGCCTTTTTCAGTATTTGGAGAAATAACATCAATATTATATAAATGTGTGTGAGTAGTATTGGCTATGGCAAACTCACATGCGTACACACACACACACACACACACACACACACAAATATACACACCTCTCCTTTCTCTCTCCTAGCCCACTCTCTGTTCTTAAGCATGAGTGAATGCTTCAGCATTATGACTGCCTGCACAATAGAGAAAGAGAAATAGCTTGTGTCACGGCCAGCAGTCCTAGACCCCTTAATCTCTCGGCCTGCTACCTGCTGAAAAGGCAGCACAGTTGAATAACCCTGTCACTTGCATTTTACCATAAGTGGTGCATGTTCCTTTTAAGCATCTTGTCCTAGGGCCTCCTAAAAAACCCAAACCAAACCAAACCAAACAAACAAACAAAAAAAGTGCACTTCAGTTTGTATTGATGAAGTAAATTAACCATGCATACCTGTCCTTCTGAAATAAGTTTTTAGGGGTGAAATAGGCAGGTTTTAGGAAATTTTAGAAATTAAGGGGTCCGTGAAAAAAAGCACAGGGCTACAGAGCTACAGAAGGTACATTTCCATAGAATAAGGGAGCTGGGAGCTACAGAAGGTATACATTTACAGAATAAAGGGAAGGAAGCCCCTCATTCAGAAAAGGAAGAGGAAACACCAAAGGGAATAGGAAAACAATTACACTTCAAAATAATACTTTTGATGAGGGACAATGTTTAGTCTTGTGCCTTTCACACCATATCATGAAGCTGGCCATTTGTTCTAACTTTGTATAACCCCATTAGCTCTGGGTTGTGATCAACAGTTATTTAAGAAGACAATCTCTGGGCTGCCAGGCTTCAAAGCACTTACTGGTCACTATTGAGCTAGTCTCAACTAGGATACAAATGAGTTGGTGGCTATAAGTCCTTCTTGCCTTACTAGTCTTTAATAGACAAAACCATATATTTGATGGTCATGCAGAATGAGGATGTGAGCATGTCAGAGGAGTCTGAGAGATAAACTTTCTACCTTTCAACTCATTAGGCTTGGGAGAAGCCATATCAACACTCAAATATCTATTGGCATACAAGACACTGGCATTCAAACTTTCAAGTTTTAAAAATTGATATCCATAGGAAGAAATATATTTTATATCATGAATCATTAGGTACACATATGTATGCATTTCTATTATATATACAATAAAAATTCCACAAAGTAACATTTACCCTTATTAATTGAGATGTTCTTTTATATCTTCAATTCTAGTTTATTCCATTTAAAATAGTAAAAGAATTGCCATTACCTACTAAATTGATCATAAACTACTAATAACCTCAACCCACATTTGTAAAAAAAAAAAATCACTGATATTCTGATATAAGGTAATTCCATTCCATACAAGAGCTACAAGTTTCCTTCCTCTCTTTCTTACAGTCAAGAAGATTACAGCAGACCTGTCCACTGCCTACCAAAGAACCTGACTAGAAATGGGAGGTTCATCCTTGACTACCTGAGTTATTACTAAGGAATGAGAAGAACCAAAGGCAGGGATGTTATAATAACAAAGCTATTTGTCACAGTTTTAATCCCAAACTTCAAAAGCATTATTAGGAACTATGATTGTAATTTTTTACACATAAATCTTAGATAGTAAGGAAATGTACACTTCAAAGCTGTTGTCTAAAAAAAGTTTAAACAAGTAACAAGAAGATTAAGGTGATCATATATAGAGTTCAAATATATAATTAGTAAAATTTAAAAAGCAACTGTAGACCCAGCTGGCGTGGCTCAGTGGTTGAGCATCGACCTATGAACCAGGAGATCATGGTTCAATTCCCAGTCAGGGCACATTCTTGGGTTGTCTGCTCAATCCCCAGTAGGGGATGTGCAGGAGGCAGCCAATCAATGATTCTTTCTCATTATTGATACTTCTTTCTCCCTCTCCCTTTCTCTCTGAAATCAATAAAAATATATATTTTTTAAAAAGCAAAAAAAAAGCTGTTGTCTATATTTTTAGGTTTTGAGGTAAAATAAAATGGGTCCTTATTAAGTGCACAGTTTGAAGTATTTTAATATGTGTATACAGTCATGTAATCAACATCATACTCAACTTATAGACTATTTTTATCATTGCAAAAGTTTGTGTTCCTTTGTATTAAAATTCACTCTATAAGCCCCAAGGTTCTGCAAACTACTGATTTATTGTCCCTACACTTTTGCTTTTTCTAGAATTTCATGTAAATGGAATTATAAAGTATACTGTCTTTTGTGTCTGTCTTTTGTCACTTAGCATAATACTTTTAAGATTCATTTCTGTCATTTCATGTTGTTGCTGACAAGCAGTACATTGTATAGATATAACAATATTTTATGCATTATCCATTTTTTATTGATAGACAGCTGGGCTGTTTCCAGTTTGTGGCTGCTATGAATAATGCTTTAATGAACATTCACATAAAACCTCAGTATGAACATACATTTCTTTTTCTCTTGTATTAGAGGCCCGGTGCACGAATTCGTGCACCAGTGGGGCCCCTCTGCTTGGCCTGCGGGATCAGGCTGAAACCGGCTCTCTGACATTCCCTGAGAGGTAACAGATTGTGAGGGGGCACAGGCCAGGCCAAGGGACCCCACAGGTGTACAATCAGGGCTGGGGAGGGGAGCAGGAAGTTGGCCAGCCAGGAAGAGACTGTGGGAGGGCTCCAGGACGTGTCTGGCCCATCTCACTCAGTCTGGATTGACCAGACCCCAGTAGCAAGCTAACCTACTGGTCAGAGCATCTGCCCCCTGGTGGTCAGTGCACGTCATAGCGAGCTGTTGAGCGGCCTTAGCATATAATTAGCATATTATACTTTGATTGGTTGAACAGCCGACTGGATGACTGGACACTTAGCATATTAGGCTTTTATTATATAGGGTAATAATTACCTATGAGTACAGTGGCTGGATCATATGATAGGTGTGTGCTTAACAATTTAAGAAGTTGCCAGTGTTTTTCACAGTGAATGTACCATTTTTCATACCCACTAGAAATAAATGAGGGTTCTAATTGCTCCACACTGTTACCAAAACTTGGCATTTCTAATGTTTTTAACTTTAGCCATTCCAGTTGTGCAAAATTCTTTTCACTGGGATTCTTGTCCTCTTTTTACACTAGTACTTGAGAAAGAAAAAATAATCAAGCATATATACTACAAATGTCATATTTAAATCACTGAAAGCACTCCAGTACAAGAGCTAGCCAGATGCTATTTTAATATGCATTTGCCATCCATTTTGTGTCTCTAAGTTGATTGTACCTGGGTGTATGTATCCCCAACTTAGTGTTAGGAGCTTGACATGGAGAAATGCAAATCTTTTGTCTCCAGTAAATCTCCTTATGTCTGCATATTTGGTGCACAACCAAAGTCATTGTCTAATTTCATGAATTCTCCTTGAGAACCACTCCTCTCATTTCAGCAGAGTCTTCCTTCCTGCAGTATCCCCCTTGCCCAAATGATGGTCAAATGGCACAAAATCTCTGAGCTGAGAGAATTTAAATAAATGTGTTATGACAAAGGCAGGAAAATAAGAAAAGCAAACAAAACCCTTAAATTCAGATAATTAAGGAGAAAATTGAGAGCATTGGTTTTTTTTCCCTTAAAATGGTTAAAAAGTGTCATTTCCATTTATTCATGGAATTAATATGATAAATTGCCAGAAAGAAAAATTATGATTCTAAGCCTCCCCTCCGTCAATTGCAGCTTTACAGCTAGCAATCAGTTCTAACAAGTACATTTCATTATTTATCCCTTTTAAAACACATTTTTTTATGTTAATACTAGAAGCCCAATGCACTAAATTTATGCAAGAGTAGGCCTTCCTTCCCCCGGCTGCCGGCACCACTTCCCTCTGGCATCCAGATCCCAGGCTTCCCTCCAGTACCCGGGACCTAGGCTTCCCTCAAGCACCCAGGACCTGGGCTTCCCTTGCCACCCCAGCTTCATCAGGAAGGTTGTTTGGAAGGATATCTGGTCTAATTAGCATATTGTGCTTTTATTATTATAGACTAGAGGTCCAATACACAAAATTCGTGCATGGGGGCGGGGGGAGTCCCTCAGCCCAGCCTGCGCCCTCTCGCAATCTGAGACCTCTCACTCCTAACCGCCCACCTGCTCACTCCTTAAGGCCTGCCTGCTCGCTCCTTACCATTTGGCTTGCTGCTCCTTAGTGCTGCCACAGAGGCAGGAGAGGCTCCCGCCACCACTGTTGCGCTCTCCAGCCATGAGCCTGGCTTCTGGCTGAGCGGTGCTCCCACTGTGGGAGCGCACTGACCACCAGGGGGCAACTCCTGCATTGAGCATCTGCCCCCTGGTGGTCAGTGCACATCATAGCGACCAGTCATTCTGGTCGTTCCACCGTAATGGTCGCTGGGCTTTTTATATATAGATAGCTATATAAGAAGCAGAACAGAACAGATTTCCTCTTTCACCTGATTATATTTTGAAACAGGATTTACTGTTCGTATGAATATAGTTAGAAAAATCTGCTTGTTATAGACCTCAACACTCCAGGTGGTTGCATCCTAAAGTAACTGTCAGAAAAATAAGGAAATAGTTGGTAAGCTAAGCAGAAAATGATAAATAACTAAGGGATGATTTTTTAATGTTTGTATGACATAATGAGCAAAAGAATAAATATCTCAGCAACTGGACATGTAAAGTAAAGCTAGACAAAGCTGGAGTTCAACAGAGAAAAAGCTGTGTGTGTGTGTGTGTGTGTGTGTGTAAATACTGTTGTCAAAGGCAAGAAATAAAGGACTAACAAAAAAGCCCAGAGGTTGATGCTAAGAAGAAATGGTTTAAGGAGAAGCATATAGGTTGTCAGAAGTGAAAACTCAGCTCAGGGAACATAGCTTACATTGGATAATCCAGTAAAGTTCCCTATTGTTATCAAGAGAAAAGGTAATATTTTTGAGTCAAGGGCTGTGGGAGAAAAAAGTCATTCAGAATGTCTCCTTCTTATCTTGTCCTGTTGTAGGTGCAAGTTATTCCTGTATATAGAAGTTTACATCCAGAAGCAAAGCACAACCTCTTGGAGGATGAGTAATTATATGGAACTTCTTATCCAAAAGAAAAGTTATAATATTAGAGAGTGTCTTCTAGCTCTTCATCCAGATTTCAGAAATCAAGGAATAGGCACAGATGGAAAAATAATTTGTAAAGGACAATAGAGTGGCACCACTGGGATGCCACCAGGTCTGACTAAAAGTTTATAAAGTTGGCTAACTTTATGTCATTGCCTCTTGCAAAGTACAGAAATGTTTTCTTAATGGTATACTTAATAACATTTCACGTGTTTGCTTATGTTTATTTTAAGAAAGAACTGAGACAGTGAATTGAAGAATATGCCATGGAGAAACCATAACTGAGGCTTGCCTCAAAGAAGGGATAGAACTGAGGCACAAAGGAAAAAAACACTGAGGAATAGACATCCACACTGAGACAAGGGGAAAACTACATTTCAACATAGCATATTGGACCAGCATTCATTCTGTTCTTAGGAAAGGTCTAGGAGTCTCTTTGTCAAGGGTATGAGGAACCACGTGAGGAAGGCTGCTGTTTCTGAGTCCTTCAAAATTTTAAGGAACTGCCTAAATAGCTTGGTTTTCTTTTATAAGGAAGGTCATGTCGGACATTTTCAGAGCCCGTTCCTTTGTACACAGTGAGGACCATATGTCTCCTCGAAAGGCAGGGGACAACTTATATCTTAAAAACATATGGGAAATGTATCTTTTCTTTGTTTTTAACAAATCAATGCTAAATATTTTATCCAACTGCGAATTATCTCAGATTTCAAAGGGCTGTCACAACTCCATTTTTGAAATAACAGTCGATTTATGAAATACAATATTAAAAATCAAAAGGAGAACTGATGTTAATTATGGAGTTGTTTAAGAAATTTCATCCCTCCCCCATTGACTCAGATTCATTATGGTGTCTGCTAAACGCCACCAAGCAGAGGGATCTTTCCTGACTACGCTTTTTAGAAACGTACCCCATCACTTTCTATCCCTTAGCCTGCTTTTCTTTTCTTCATGGCATTGTTTACACCTGATATATTTATTTTATTTCCCACCTTCTACTGTAGTCTCCATGATCACCTTTACCTTATTTTTGTTTAACACTGTATTCTCAACATCCAACACAGTGCCAAGGTGTGGTCTTTGGGTCAGACTCAGCAACATCACCCTGGAACTTGTTAAAAATGCAAATTATCGGGCCCCATCTCAGAACTGAGTGAGAATTGCTGTGGGTGAAGACCAACAAACTATGTTTGAACATGTTTTCCACAAGATTCTGATACATGCTAAAGTTGGAAAAACACTGTTAGAAAAATAAAAGAATTAATGAATTTAAGGCATGATTGCTTTGAATGGGAAGACATTTACATAATGAATTTTCTTTTTTCCTTTAATTCACAATTAAGTTAGAACACCATTCACATTCACCTATAAAAAGGCTACAAAAGTGGATAAATGTAGGATTTTCAATTGGTGGCTTGGGACACCTAGATGTCTGATCAGTGTCTATCTGGAATATTAAAGGATAAAAGAAAATCTTTCGATAAGATAGGATTTGACAACTCTTAGGATGATAGCAGAAATTACTAATTGATTTATCTTCACTCAAACAAAACAAAATCCCTGCTTTCATAAAGCTTATCTTCTAGTGGAGCTGTCAGAGTACTTACTCCAGAACCCTGCTCGCTGCCCCAATTGTGGGCGTAGGTTCCTCCTTGTCCTGCTCAACTATGCCAATTGTGGGAGTACAGGTCCTTCTCTGCTAGGGATTGTACCCCCATGGACACTGAGTATTAGACAGAGAAGATATGAGAAGTCACAGGAATATAGGAGAGACTTTATTGCAGACCAAGTAGCCATTGATAACAAGGAGCCATCAGACAAAACAGTTCTTCAAATTAGCCTTACAAAGTAGCCACACAAAGAAGCCCTTACTAATACAATGTAAACACAGGAGCCAGTTACCTGCTGGTCAGTAGTACATTTTCTACCATCTCAGACAAAAGAGGCTTCTTGCCAAATAGTGACATCAATGTTTGGGTTATAGAAAGGTACACCTGTGCAGTTCATGCAGTAAGATTGCCGTGTCCTTGCTTTTGCACCTGTGTGTGGCAAATTGGCCTTGAACATCCAGCGTACTCTGGAGAGGGACCCCATACTCCAATTGGCCTTGAACATATGGCTTAGTCTGATTAGGGTTCCCACAGGAGCTTAATGAAAATAACTGTCTTTTCTTCTCTTTGTCTCTCTTTCTCTCAATTTTTCACCATCGGTCAAACTTGAACTAGACCTTTCAGGTTAATTGTTTACAACACTGAAGACACTATGAAATCAAGAAAGTATTTTAACATTTTGTTTGCCAAGAGTCTTTGTCTTTCATTAAATGCCAAGCTCCAGAAAGTCATTCCTGAGGTGGAGGAAAGGTCCTGCTGGCTGTACCTTTGTCTCCTAAGTTCCAACAAAGTCTGCTTTTGCAACAGCCTGTGCACTGAAGACACATAATCACACATAAGTTCCTGATTGTTATCGTTGCTCTCTGCACTAATAACTAGCAGAGTGCTCACTATGTGCCAGGTACTTATCTAAGTTTTTACATGTAAAACTCATTTCATCCTTACAATAACTTAATGAGGCAAGTACTGTCATTAAACTTCCCATTCTACAGATCAGGACACTAAGGCACAGAGAGGTTATACTTAACTACTGCTTACCCAAGTTTTCACAGGTCGTTGAGAACCAGGATTCAAATCTAGACCATCTCTCTCCACTTGTAACCTATGCACTAGTGCTTTCTTGTCATGTCAAAGCACATCATTACTGAGGAGCTCAACACCAGAGAAATCTTCCTGAAGCACTCATTATAGACAATGACTTTTCTCTTATAATATTGAGACTAGAATTCTTAACTCCTTTTGCAAACTATTAACCAAGTAGCTAGCATTGTCTCATTTATACTGTTGACTCTGCAAACATGCAATTCACACATTCATATTTTTTTCTCAAACATATATTTTTTAATTCCTTTTTGTGTGTGAATACTCTTCCTTTTCAGCTCTGATTCTCTCCCCCAACCTTCACCCTCCAACTCAAATGATTTGTTGGAAATTCTGACATAAATCTATTTCTATGGCAGCAGTTTTCAAATAACAATTTTTCTCTTCTTACTGGTGCAGCCTTTATGGTCAATCAGAAAATGAAAAGTTATTTCTGAATATGCTGATATTCAAAGAACCGCATTGTTCTTATTCTGATGAACTTCTATTAACAAATTACAGCTACAGGAGGACAGAGTCAAATAACTTGTAGAGAAACTAGCCTTTAAAAAATATAATTCAGGTTTCCTGAACCTGGGAATTTAATGAAATTTTATTCTTCACTGTAAAGACTATCAGTTTTTTTTTTTAACGTCAGGAACAACATGCTATATATTTTGGCCTAGTATCTCACAGTGCCAAGTGCATAAAAGGCACTAAATAAACACCTGTTTCTTAATTAATTAATTAATTAATTAAAAAACAAAAATTAGTAGCCAGCCAAGATAGATCAACTAACTATTGCCTGTCTCTTTTGCTGATTACACCCAAAAACTCTGGGCAAAATATAAAAATCAACTACCAGAAGATAAATACAATAACCTATTTTTCTCCTATTAGCATTTAAAATATGGAGGTAAGTAGGATGGCCCCAAAATGTGTCCATATACTAATCTTAGTAACCTGTGACTATGTTATTTTACATGACAAAAGGGACAGTACAGATGTAACTAAAGTTATAGCTGGAATTAGAGTCAGAGCAAAGAGAAGTCAGAGAGATTTAAAGCATGAGAGGGACTCAGTGGAAAGCATGAGAAGGAAGGTGGGCAGCTTCTAGAAGGAAAGACTGGCTCCCACTGACAGAAAGGAAATGGGGACCTTAGAGCTCCAGATACTAGGAAATGTATTTGACCAACACCTGAATAAGCTCAAAGCAGATTCCCCCCAGATCTTTCGTAAGGAATGCAGATCTGCCAACATCTTGACTTAGCCTTAGTGAAGCCTTGAGCAGAGGGCTCAGCCATGTTGTGCCTGGGCTTCTAACCCGCAGAACTGTGATATGATAAATGAGTGTTGTTTTAAGTGGTTAAATTTTGGGTAGTTTGTTATAGCAGCAGTGGAAAAATAATGCTTATTTTGGTACCGGAAGTGGGGCAGTTATATAACAAATACTGAAACATGTGCAGGTGAGTTTGGGATCATGTAGTAAGTGGTGGTTGGAAGAATTCTCAGGTGTACGATAGATAAAAGCCCTATTTGTCTTGACCACACTGTCGGTAAAAATACGGATGCTGCTTGTGAGGGTTCAAAAGGAAGGGAGGAGAATGTAAGGGAAACCTAAATCACTTTAGAGAAAGTCTACATCTCCATGAAATCTGGACTTGGAGGATATTTCTGGCAAAGTCTCAAAAATAAGTGAGGGTCATGTTTTCAGAAACCAAAAAAGGACCCTTGTCTTGCACTGGCAAACAGTTTAGTGAATTGTGTCCTGCCATTATATGGAAAACTGAATTTGTTAATGAAGTCCTAGTCATTTAGATGCAACTTCAAAGCAAAGTATTGAAGGTGCAGTCTGGTTTCTTCTTGCTGTTTATAGTGCAATGCAAAAAGAGAGAAATAAATTAAGGGAAGTACGGTGAAACAAAAAGAAACCAGAACTTGATGACTTGGGAAAACTTCAGCCTATACTATAAATACCAAAAATGTCAGAGTATCTAGTCAGACTAAATGCTCTTTGATGAGATTAATGGTTTAACTCACATCCCCACAAACAAATCAGGAATTCCCAGACTATTATCCCTTAGACATCTTGGCAGAAGCCAGAAATAGAGACGGGATCATCTCAGAAAGATTTGCAGAGCTAACTGCTGTCTAATGAGCTGAATCCTTGTGACATTCACAGGAGACCCACAAAGTTCTTGAAATTTTATATCAGCAGAAACATTGCCAACTTGGATTGAAAAGGATGAAGAGAGTGCAGAATGAAAGAAGGTTGCTGATCCTTCAAAATACTGCTGGCAGTAAGCAGGCCGATAAAACTACTCAGCTGCAAACATGTGCTATCTCTCATGAAAAAGAAACGATGGCTCAGAGGGCAGAGCCAAGAGCTGAGAGAAGAGCTAAGAGCATGGAGCACAAACACGAAAGCCACACACAATTATTCTTAGTTATTGAATCATAAGGAACTTGAAGGGCTGGATTTTAAAACTGATTTGGAGTGATGATTCTTTTTCACTATCCAATATCTCTTTTTGGAAATTTGTTACTGAAGTCCAGTAATGTCTATATCTGCTATAGACATTATGAGAGATAATTTGTTTTGTGGTTGTTCTAGTGTGTGTGTGTGTGTTTTTGTTGTTGTTGTTTTTGTTTTATTTTAGTTTTATAGACCCACAGCTGGAGAGGAATTGTGCCCTAATAGTTTAACTTAATGGATTATAGTCAGAACCTCATCCACACCTGATTGAGATGGTAATATTTTGATTATTAGGCTGATAAGATTTATATGAGATTTTAGGGGCTTAGAGTTGTAATGTTGTAATGGAATGAGAAAATTGAAGATATTTGGATGAACTGAATATTTTTTTGTTTGTTTGTTTGGAAGGGGCATAAATCTTAGTGGGTAGATTGTGATAGATAGAATATCCTCCAAATTGTCCACAATTCCAATCCTAGAAACTTATTAATAAGTCACATTAAATGGCAAAAGGGAATTTTCAGATGTAATTAATGTCACCAACATAAAATTATCCTTGATTAAATAAGTGTACCTACGGTTACATGAAGCCTTAAATGCATAGATTTTTTTTTATCTGATCTCAGAGAGTTGTGGCATAAGGGAATGTCAGAAAGATTCAAAGCAGAGGAGAGACTCAACAAGCTGTTGCAAACCTGCCCCAGCTCTCAGTCAGCACGGAAACAGGGACCTCAGTTCTACAACAATTATATGTCCATATGCAAATAAATAAATGAACAAAAACACTGTGATCTAATCTGGCAGCAAAATATAACAATTATCACAATAATTGTAAGTAGCCTAGATTCATCATAAAATCATATAACACCTCAGATTGAATTAGAAATAGAATTCAATAATATGTTGCTTACAAGAAACGTGTTTTGAGCAGAAATATAAAGAAAGGCTTAAATATATGAAGCAACAGTAGTTATAAACTACTAGACACAAAGAGAAATGAAAGAAAACAAAATTACCCTGTGATATATTTTATTCATCAAATTACAAAATAACAAAACTAAATACAATAGAGGAACTTAAATTAGAAACTACGATGAATATTTGAATTCTAAAACCCACTAATTGAGATTGTACCTTCTTTTTTATACTTTTCTCTTTGTATACAAACATTTATAATATATCAAGTTATTAAGAAAATTTCAGTAAAGTCAATTATGAAGAAATAGCACAGTCTATCATTTTATAACAAAATTTAAAATAAAATTAGTAATATTGAAAAACACCAAATGCTTAGAAACACAATGATGTACTTCCAGATAACAACTTGGTCACTATACAAAAAACACCTGCTAATCTAAATATAATATTTATAAAATAAAAGTGCATATGTAGCCCTTACTATATGCAAGACATTATTCCAAGATTGTACATATATGTATATTAACCTTTCCATTCTTCTCCATGACCATATGTGATATATGTATGTATAATTATCATTATATAAATTTTCATTTTACAGGGAAGCATACAGATAAGGAAGTAGTGAAAAGTAAATTAATTAATTTTAGAGGCTTCTTTTATATTCAAGATAATACTATTTTTATCAGAGTGATCACTTCATAAGTGATATAACTGTCTAATCACTGGGTTATGCACTTGAAACAAATATTATATGTCAATTATAATTTAAAAAATTTTAAAAAATATAAAAAGAACATGCTGAAAGACATATTTAGTATGGCTGTGTTAGAATTTTTCATTTCTGACATGGATTTTGTCACAATTAACCATAATCCAGTCATGTCAAAGGTAGTTTCATAAGAAATTTAAAAATATATATATATAAATATGAGTTGAGTGGTTGATAGTACAATATGGCATGCAAAAATTCAAAATATATTTATAGGCATAATTCAAAACAAAATTCCAACATGATTGAATTTTGATTTCTTTATCCGAGCACCAATAGTGGAAACAGTTACTTTGCTAATCAGAATATTGAAAATTTTGTTTAATAGTTCATAAAGATAATTATTTGATTAGGTAAAACAAAAATAAGGTTTCCATTATTTTAGTCCCCTTTTATTATGTAATATGTTAGATATATAAAAATTTCAGGAGAATGATACATACATACCTATATACCACGAACTAACTTAAGAAATAAATCATTATAAATACAGTCATTCACTGAAAAAATTCAATGCATTTTTTCTCCTAACAGTTAGATATAGTCAATATACTGTTAGAGGTTATCATTCCCATGCATAACTTTCCATGTTTATCAGAAATGTATATATCCATAAGTAAAACATGAAACTGTTTATACTATTTTATTGTATGATATACAGTACTACATTTTTTTTTCTTTCTCTTGGTTTTCCCCCCCCCCAAAATTAGTTTTAAGTTCTCTAGCTTCAATCTCTCAGGACTAACATCCTAATTTGTCTAGTTTTTCTTTACAAACTTGAGAGGCTCAAATTTTCTGCTCTCAATTTAATAGAATTCTGGACTCAAGAATGTCCTACAGTTCCCAAAGCAGCCTATAAATTCAATATAATTCCTATCAAAATGCCAATGGCGTATTTCACAGAACAAATAATCCAAAAACGTATATGGAATTATGACAGACCCCTAATAGTCACAGCAGTCTTGAAAAAGAAGAACAAAGCTAGGGGAATCACACTACCTGATATCAAACTATATCATAAGGACATAAAAATAAAAAAGCATGGTATTGGCATAAAAACAAATGCAGAGATTAATGTAACAGAATAGAGAGCCCAGAAACACCCCACACCTACATGGTCAATTAATATTTTACAAAAGATGAAAGAACATACAATGGGGTATAGATAGTCTATTCAATAAATGGTGTTGGGAAAATAGGATAGATACATGCAAAAATAAAACTACAGCACCTTCTTACACCAAACAAAAGAATAAACTCAAAATGGATTAAGTAATTAAAGGTAAGACTCAAAACCTTAAAAACCCTAGAAGAAAACATAGGCAGTAGAATCTCAGACATTTCTTGTAGTGAAAATTTTTAAAAATATATTGTTATTGATTTCAGAAAGGAAGGGAGAGGGAGAGAGAGATAGAAAAATCAATGATGACAGAGAATCATTGATCAGCTGCTTCCTGCACACCCCCTACTGGAGATCAAGCCCATAACCTGGGCATGTGCCCTTGACCGGAATCCAACCTGGGATCCTTCAGTCTGCAGGCCAACGCTCTATCCACTGAGCCAAACCATCTAGGGCTAGTAATATTTTCTTCTATCTTGTCTGGTGAGAGAAACAAAATAAAAAAAAATAAACAAATGGGACTACATCAAAGTAAAATTTTTTTGCATGGCAAAGGGAAATAGCAATAAGATGACAAGACAACCCACTGAACAGGAGAATATATTTGCCAATTATACATCTGATAAGGGGTTGATATCCAAAATTTTTAAAGAAATCATGCCACTCAACACCAAAAAAATCAATCTAATTTAAAATGGGCAAAGGACCTGACTAGACATTTCTTTAAAGAGAACATACAGATGGCCAATAGACACATGGAAAGATGCTCAGTGTCACTAATCATCATAGAAATGCAAATTAAAACCACAATAAGATATTACCTCACACCTGTCAGAATGGCTATCGTCAATAAACCAACAAACAAGTTTTGGAGAGGATGTGGAGAAAAGAGAACCCTCATGCACTGTTGTTGGGAATGCATATTGGTGAAGCCACTGTGAAAATCAGTATGGAAGTTCCTCAAAATATTAAAAATGGAACTTCCTATGACCCAGTGATTCCACTTCTGGAAACACATCTAAAGAAACTAAAAACACTAATTCAAAATATTATATACATCTCTATGTCTATTGCTGTGTTATTTACAATAGTCAATCTATGGAGGCCACCCAAATGCCATCAATAGATGAGTAGAATATTAAGAGGCCATAAAAAGTAATGAAATCTTACCACCTGTGACAGCATGGATGGAGCTAGAGGGTATTATGCTAAGTAAAATAATTCAGTCAGAGAAAGACAAATACCATATTACTTGACTTATATGTGGAATCTAAACAATAAAATAAATGAACAAACAAACAGAAATAGACTCACAGATAGAGGACAAACTGATGGTTGCTAGAACTAAAAAGAGTTGTGGAATTGGGTGAAAAAGTTGAAGGAATTAAGAAGTACAGATTGGTAGTTACAAAATAGACATGGGGATGTAAAGTACAGCATAAAGAATATAGTCAATAGTATTATAATAACTATATATGCCTCCAGGAGGTTACTGGACATATCAGAGGAAAAAGTTTGTAAAGTATGGTATATGATTATTGAATCACTATGCTGTACATCTGAAATTAATACAAAATTATATTGAATTAAACTATAGTTGAAAAAATAAAATAAAATAAAAAGAATGTCCTACAATTAATGAGGTAAAATGCTAATATTTTCTTGACATATATACTGGGTGGTTCTCAAAAAATAGTCCCTAGACCAGCATCAAAAGCCTACCCTGGGAACTTGTCAAATTTCAAATTCTTAGGGACCACTGAGGATTACTTACTCAGAAGCTTTTTGCATGTGACCCAGAAATGTGTTTTAAAAAACCTTCCAGGTGATTATGATATACAGTGATGTTTGAGAACTACTGTATTTAGATAAAGAGACCAAAGGTCCAGAGAAATGGCAATGTTGGGATGGATTCGTTATATGTCATCTTCTCGATTCTATAGTAGCTGAACTCTGTAAGTAAAGATAAAACAGAGGTTGTTGTGGTAGAGTTGGGTTCCCTGATGTCAATGTCATTAATGAGATCCTGGTATGGTAAAGGTCTAGTAGCAATAGTTAACTATCAGAAACAAGGTGTGTGCAATTTCACAATAAGCCAAAGAATGTAATAAGCTAAGGAGTATTTTGACATACACCACACTGTGGCCTAGAAATTAAATAGAGTGACAGCCTTATAATAAGTTGCTAGTAGGTAACAAAGATGGAAAAATTCCAAGTCAGGTTGCAAGGCTAACTTTAGTCACCATAGTGGGGACCCATGGCCTCTTCTCCAAATCCTCAACTTCAATTTGGTCAAAGCCCTTCAACTGAGAGACAAACTGTCAACTTGTGAGGAGGGACCTTCAATGTGATCACAGGCTTACATCATGACCTATCCTTCTTCAGTGAGAATTAACACAAGTAACTGCACTGAGGGAAGAAAAATACCCAGACTTTCTGGGGATTAGTAACTACTTACCTGGAATTTTTGCTGATGCATAGAGACAAAAGTGCCACTGTAGTTCACTTCTCAAATTAGGGGCTCAGTGAAATCAGAGGAGAGATGGAGTCTTGGCCAACATCCATTTCACAATACACCCATTTGGAATGTAGACCTCTTCTTTTATTTCCCTGGTTGCAGTGTATATAGCAAGAATAAATCTATTAAGTAACTGGCAGAATTTCACAATGGCTCCTTGTCTCATGGAGTTAAGTTGAAATACTTTATAGAATTGAATGAGTTTTGAAGCGATGATATGTCAAGTGAGAGGGCTATTATAATAGAAAAATAGCCTCATGGAGGGCTATTATGGTAGTAAAAGTGAAGCGGGTGCCTCTTTCAAGATAACAAACCAAAAGCCCTTGAAGAATTTGCAGAGATTAGTGCCACCATCAAAGAATTTAGAGATTCATGGGGAAATGATTCCTACAACACTCCCATTTATCACACTTGTTTGGCTGGTGCAAAAGCCAGATAGATCATAGACAATGATAGTAGATAACTGCAAATAATCAGGAAGTTATGTCAATTGTAGCTATGGTTTCAAATATGTATATTTACTGGAGCAAATCAACAAAGTGCCTGGAATCTAGTATGTAGCTACTTACCTGTAAAATGCTTTCCTTTACCTTCTATTCAGTAAGGAATACCAGAAACAGTTTACATTTACATAGCACAGACACTGATATAGTATTTACTGTACTACATCAGGACTGTGAACTCTACTGCTTTTGGTCATAATATAGTCCAGAGGGACTTTGATAATCTTAACATTCCATAGGATATAATTTTTGGAACACTAGATTGATGATATTATGCTAATTGGATCTACTGAGCAGGAAATAGCAAGCTCCCTATATCAGTTCTTATCAAACTTGTGAAGGATCATTTATTTTTTAATTTCTAATTTTTAAAAATTTTAATTAATTTTTCACTTAATCAAAAGCCAATACTTTTATAAACTATAATAAATATTAATTACTAGAAAATATTTATGTGGTTAGATGCTGCAAATTTATCATATTACTATGTAAGTTTTTATACATGTCGAGCAATTTCCATATTTATGTTGTTGCAGACCAATAACAAGCAGTTTAGGAACCGTCATGAGTCCATGGACCATATTTTGAGTAGCACTGTCATATATGACTAAGGAAGACATATGAATGCGAGCAAGTAGGACATAAACTATGCCAAAGTGCAGGACTTCCCATATTAGTGAAGTTTCTAGGAGTCCAGTTGTCTTGGGTATATTGGGATATTTCCTTCTAAAATGAGAAACAAGCTGCTTTACCTTTTACCACTCACCACAAAAAAATAGGTGTAATACTTGGTGGTCCTCTTTGCACTTGGGAGGCTGCTATGACAGATCCTTTGGTAATCTGTAAAGCTTCTAACTTTAAGTGGGTTCTAGAAAAGACTAGATTCTCCATCAGTTCTAAGCTTCATTGCAACATGCTTCACTACTAAAGCTTTATGGATCAGAAGTCTGAAGGTATAAGAAGTTCCTGTGGCAGAAAGAGACGTTAGCCTCTGGCACACTCCAATGGGAAGATAATAGCACAGAACCCTTTGGTTTAGGACAGTGGTCGGCAAACTGCGGCTCGGGAGCCACATGCGGCTCTTTAGCCCCTTGAGTGTGGCTCTTCCACCAAATACCACGTGCGGGCGTGCAGTACAGTGCCATTGAAACTTCGTGGCCCATGCGCAGAAGTCGGTTTTCAGCCTGGGCGCGTCTATTTTGAAGAAGTACTGTTGATATTTGGCTCTGTTGACTAATGAGTTTGCCGACCACTGGTTTAGGAGAAAGGCCTTACCTTACTCTATTCTCCATTTTTAAAAGCAGCTCCTGGCTTAAGAAGGGGCCCTAGAAAAGACTTCTTGTTTATTAGGAACTTGTGTTGTCTGATTCACACAACCATAAATTTGGATGTTCAGAGAGGCATCTATAATAATAAAACATTAATATGCTAATTAGACCAGATGTCCTTCTAGGGAAGCTGGGGCTGCAAGGGAAGCCCGGGTCCCAGCGGCCATAAAGAAGCCAGGGTCGAGGAAAAAATGGAAGCTGGTGCTGGCAGCCAGCTGGGGTAAGGAAGGCCTACTCTTGTTGAATTTCATGCATCGGGCCTCTAGTTTCATTATAAAGGGGAAGTTGTATATACCTGGCCTAAATAGATCTGGAAGGAGAAATCATGTTCAGATGACACAATCATTGTGCTCCTTGATATTGAACCAAATGAAGTGAAAACTTAAATGCATATGACTAAGTGAAAGAAGTAAATCTGAAAAGTCGGCATGCTATATGATTCCAACTATATAGCATTCTGGCAAAACAAAAAAAGCTATGGAGACAGTGAAATATCAGTGGTTTCCAGGAATTAGAAGAGAGGGAGGAATTAATTGGCAGAGCTCAGAGGATTTTGAGTTCAGTTAAACTATTCTGTGTAATAGTGGATACATTTGTCCAAACCCACATACTGTAAAACACCAAGAGTGTACTCTAATGGAAACTATGGATGAAAAAGTGTATGAATGTAGGTTCATCAATTGCAGGAAAGTATCCCTCTGATGTTGGATGTTGATAGTGGGGAAGGATATGTGTGTATATGAGGACAGGTGTTATGTGTGAATTCTTTCTTCCTTGTAGTCAATTTTGCTGGGCACCCAAAATTGATTTATAAATAAAGTCTATTAGAAATTATGAGCAGATACCTCAGATGCTACCTGGTTATACCTCTTTACCACCTCTCCCTCAAATACACCTACTACCTTAGGAGGAGTTCCTTATGAGTAGTTAATGAGGAGGAAAAGCATAGGTATGATTAACAAATGAATCAGTATGGTATGCAAATACCACCCAGAAGGAGTGTCTGTGAAAGTCACTGGTGCAGTGGGCAGAATATTCTGCAGCATATTTGACTTTGCATAACAGTGGAAGGAAAGATTTCCTGAAGTACATCAATTCATGAGCAAAGTCCAACATGTTGGTTAGGGATTTGGAGAAATCAGAATTGGGAAATCAGTGACAAGGGATTTATGTTGTGTGTGTGTGCGGAGGGGAGGGTTATTTGTATAGACCTCTTTGAATGAGCTGAGTGTGAAGAAATCCATCACTTATGCAAATACTGATCAGAGGGCATCATACCAAAGGAAGCTCTCAGTAATCAGATGGGCAAAATAGCCTGCTCTTTTTTTTTAACAGTCAAGCACTTTCCCCAGTCACCCTCATCCTTATTCAATAGGCCCATGTATAAAGTGGACCTGGTGACTGGGATAGTGACTGTGCATGGGTTCAACAATATTGTATTTTCATTACCAGAGTTGACTTGGCTTCCACCACTTCTGAGTGCTCAACCTGCTCACAACAGAGGCCATCGCTAAGCAATGAATATGGTATTATTTCCAATGGACCATCAGGCTATCTGGTTTCAGAGTGATTATATTGAACCCCTTTGTCCTTCATGGGACAGACATATATTCTGGATATCGATTTCCCTTCTCTGCATGGAAAGATTGTGCCAAAACAACTGTTCATGGATTTACATAATGCTTTAATTGATTGTCGTGGAATCTCACACAATATTATCTCTAACCAGGGGATACATTTTACAGCAATGGGCTTACATTCACAGAATTCACTGATTTTATTATGTGCTTGATGTGATTGGCTGAAGATTCATTTGTTACGACAAATAGGAGATGACAACTTGCAAGTTTAGGATGCTATTCTAAAGGATGTGATACATGCTTTTAACCAGTGACCAATAAATGGTGCAACTTCTCCCATAGCCAAGAATTAAGTGGTAGGTGGGAGTGGCCCTTCCTACTATTACAGTTCATAACATACTTGGAAAAATATGCTTCTGTTATTGTCATAATTAGTTATTAATATTAATAATATGAAGAGAGCAAGGGGGAGGTCAGACATTATAAGCCTGGTCATCTGGGAAGCTTCACCAGGAAGCTAAAGCTTCCTTCACACTCCCCAGGAAACCACCAGTCCACTCCCTGTAAATCACTGTAGGAAGGGATCACACAAAAAGGGAGATGGGTGCATGCACAGTGGAGTTGGGTAACCTAGGGTAGGTGCTTGTCTGTTAGTCTAGCCTGGAAAACCATGGATTGGTTAGGAGGGTGGACCTCAGTGCTTGCCCACCCTTGAACCCCTTGTTCCGCCTCGTTCTCTTGCTACATGATCCACATTTACCTGCTATGTGGCTTTAAGCAGCTGCATGGTATGGGCCATGCGGATCCCACCACAATGGACTGCATCTGGGAATACAAGCTAACCTAGCCAGACACTAAATTGGTGTGTACTTTAATATGGAGCAGAAACTCTGGACACTGGTTTTAATTCTGGCCCTGCTGAAGACAAGATTGGACTTCTTCCATGGCAGTACAGACAGAGATGGGACCTTAAAGGGGAACCCCCTTGATTTTATATCATCAGTAAAGCTTTCCATGCACCCCATCCTCCCATGGGGGCACGAGGATTTCTTTTTCTCCACATCACCCCAAGAACTCCACTTACACCAATAACACTTCCATTGCCACAATAAGGCTTGTTGTGGTTGGAAATCCTTGTGTACAATGGAGAAATATTTGCACCAGGAAACAAGGTCATGGATGGGATCTTTTTAAGCTCTTCATGCCACTAAACCAATAGGCAAAGAAGGGAGTTGCTGTATTTTAGGTAATTAAATCTAATTGTGAGGGGAAATACGGTTGTTACTACACAATGGGACAAAGGAGATTGTTTGGAATCCAGAGGCTTCACAGTTGGGCAAGGGAGTAACAAGATGTGGTGCCCAACTCTCCTCATCAACTGAACATCGCAACAACCCAATAAAGGAAAACCCAATAAAGGAAGGACTACAGGACTCAGATACTTCAGGAATAAAGGTCTATGACACTCAACCAGATAAAAACCTCATCCATACAGGTGCTGCAAGAAGGTAAGGGCAGCACAGAACAGGAGGAGAAAGGCAACTATGGTTTACCAATTTGCTTCATGAATAGTCAGAGAGGAGAACAATATAGCACTATGCTTTATGTCCTTTTTATTTCTTCGCCCCCACGCACCACCACTATTTTAATGAATGTCAGTAGTGGCTAATGTTTTAGGTGAAGTATGAGCAAAATGACATCACCCGATATGCTAAATTGTGTGACTTCATGCAACCCCTTTGGTAGAGACAAAATTTTATCTCTGACGGTCAAGAATGGATAGTAAAGTACAAAAGAGGTGGACTTGACAATGTTAGGTATCTTTCATTTGCCCCTCTAGCTCCACTCTCCACCCTTCTTCAACCTGCTCTGTGCCCCAAGAGGCTGACCTATATGAACTATATTGATGAGATCTCATGACTTCTGATTTCCAACTGGGTTCAGCTAATGGGGAACCAGGACGAGATCAGAAGGAAGCAGAAAAGTGAGATCAAGGTATTTTTTCTCTGAAATGTCAGCTCAGGCTGACAATGACCATACTCTGTTCAAGGTGGCCTTCTATACACAACTCTTACCTTCCTAGTCTAGTCCCTACAGGCCTAGAAGTAGTAAAAGCTAATTTTTACTAGTCCCAGGTTACTGCACTATGCCACGTGGTTCTTCTACACTCTGTCAACACCTTTGTAAATAACCAGTTTGTAAAGAAGCCCTTTCAAATGATCCTAATTTGTATACATCATCTGTTAAATGATTGGGTCTCTAATTGATACAATCCTCCTGGGCAGTGTTCTTAGTACAGCCTACTATCTAGGGTGAGACGGGGAGTGTGTATGTGCCAGATATCTATATGCAAATTTCTAAAGGGTTACTCTATACATGCATATATATATGGATATATATTAGGGGTAATCAAATTTTACCCTGTGACTTGATTACAAGTGTCTTTTAGAAATTGTTAAAGATTTATGCAAAATTACAAAGGACTATTGAGCATATAGAAGTCATACCTATTGAGCATCTAGAAATATGTGGCCATCATGCAGAAGCACCAACTACTTAATAGCCATAGAATACCTTTTGTTAAGTTTCATTTTTTTAGCTGATATTCATTTTTCTATTTTTATTTTGCTTCTTATGTACTGAAATATTATTGAGGTTAGTTTGAGCTACATTCCATCATGGATTTTATTCACTGGTTTCCCTACTGTTCATTTGTGATATATTTAATGAGGTTTTAATCACTGTTCTGTTGTACTGGTAAAATCTTTATCCAATAAAGAGGCTATAATAAAGGAAATTATGTTCTTGTGGATTATATCTGAAGATCTAGGTAAATTGATTCTATGAAGGTTGAATTAGGAAGTAGATGTGATTCATATTTAAAACAAATGTAGGTAAATTAATTGAATAAAGATTAGAATGTTGGGTGGCTGGGTTGAAAATAATATATATGGATAACCAAATAATTACTTATTTAGGGAGGGCACTAAATAAAAGGATTGCAATTATCTCTGTAAAAAGAAACAATCCATATCATGAAGAGAAGATGGGAGAAAATGAAGTCTTAAAATATACAGGGAGCCTGGCTGGTGTGGCTCAGTGGTTGAGCAATGATCTATGAACCAGAAGGTCAGGGTTTGATTCCTAGTCAGGGCACAATTCCCAGTTGGCACATTCCTGGGTTGCAGGCTCAGTCCCTGGTGGGGGTGTGTGCAGGAGGCATCCAATCAATGATTCTCTTTCATCATTGATGTTTCTATCTCTCTCTCCCTCTCCCTTCCTCTCTGAAATCAATAAAAATATATATTTTTAAATACAGGGAATTTATTTTACTATTTACACTTTGGTGATAGATCAATATGGATACATACACACATGGAGGGTTTAAAACCTAAAATTCCCATGGGTTATCTCATATAATTGTAGGGTTGCTTGAGACTATCTCCAAGGCCTGCATATTTAATCTCCACACTGCACTGCCCCTAAAGTTGGCATAACAATTGTGCACCTAAGATTGCAAATGAAGTTCACCGCAAGAGTTGCAACATGGACTAAAAAAAAACAAACAGTAATTTATGCCATGTCCCTGTTTCATAGCACTTAGTGGCAACCATATAACTGTTTTTAGGTAAATGATTGGCAGCTAAGTTCTAATCTAGGTTCTGAATTGGGATAGGAGGGATGTAACCTTATGGTTATCAATGGACAGCTGCAACTGTTTATGTATAGAAAAAGCTTAGTACTACTCATATAAAAAGGGATTTCCAAGTCCAGAGACAAAGTATATAAACACTATTACAATCCTGCCATGAGTTTTGGAAATAGATAACACAGTGTCCCTTTGTTTGGTGTGACCCTTAATTTCCTATAGTAGTCCCTCAGAGAAAGGTGGTGGAGGGAGGATGTGTGTGTTGTCCGTTGGCCACACTATTATTTGAATCTTCTATGTTGATAAAATGTTGTCAAAGGAAAGGGGATGGACAATGGGTTAAAATTTTTTAAATTTTAGTATAAATTAAAGGTTTTTGGAGATATCCTGTTAAATAATTTCTATAAAACAGGTTTTCATGAGATGTCTATGTAGTCAGACTTAACTAAAAAATATAAATGCCTTCCTGAGTTATCAACATTATTTTCTAAAACTCTTTTTTTAAAAAAAATAGTCTTTATTAATTTAGAGAGAGAGGAATGTAGAGAGAGAGAAACATAGATGTGAGAGAGAAACATTGGTTGTCTCCTGCACGCACCCCAATTGGGGACTGAACTAGCAACCTGGGCATGTGCCCAGACCTGGAATCGAACATAAAGTATTCAAATAATAGTGTGGCAACCTTTCAGTGCATGGCATGACACTCAACCAACTGGGCAACAGCAGTCAGTCAGGGCTGTCTAAAGCTCTTTGATGAAATTCCAGAGTCTAAAACTACAAGGTGGGAACACTGACCTTACAGTTGGAAGGCCTGTTACACAGCACAAGGTACAAACCAAATGTAGAGACTCACACTTTGAGGTTTCCCTCATTGTATGGAGAATAACCTGTCTTTTACAAGGTCATCAAGATTTTTCTCTCTCTATTTTTTAAAAATTCTTTATTGTTTAAAGTATTACATATAGTATTACATATGTTTCCTTTTCCCTCCATTGACCTCTCCCAGCCACCCCACCCCCCAGCACATGCCCTCATTCCCCTAGTGTCTATGTCCATTGGTTATGCTTATATGCATGCATCCATGTTCTTTGGTTGATCTCTCACCCCCCTTCCTCCTGCCTTCCCTTTGAAGTTTGACGGTCTGTTCGATGTTTTTCTGTCTCTGGATCTATTTTTGTTCATCAGTTTATGTTATCATTATATTCAGGGGTCCTCAAACTACGGCTCGCGGGCCACATGCAAATACAAATATTGTATTTGTTCCCATTTTGTTTTTTTACTTCAAAATAAGATATGTGCAGTGTGCATAGGAATTTGTTCATAGTTGTTTTTTTTAAACTATAGTCCGGCCCTCTAATGGTCTGAGGGACAGTGAACTGGCCCCCTGTTTAAAAAGTTTGAGGACCCCTGATTATATTCCACCAATGAGAGATCATGTGATATTTATCTTTCTCTGACTGGCTTATTTTGCTTAGCAAAATTCTCTCCATGTCCATCCATGCTGTTGTGAATGCTAAGAGTTCTTTCTTTTCTATAGCAGCATAGTATTCCGTTGTGAAGATGTACCACTGATTTTTAATCCACTCATCTGCTGATGGGCACTTAGGCTATTTACAAATCTTGGCTATTGTAAATTATGCTGCTATGAACATAGGGGTGCATATGTCATTTCTGACTGGTGTTTCTGATTTCTTGGGATATATTCCTAGAAGTGCAATTACTGGGTCAAATGGCAGTTCCATTTTTAAATTTTTGAGGAAACTACATACTGTTTTCCACAGTGGCTGCACCAGTCTGCATTCCCACCAGCAGTGCACAAGGGTTCATTTTTCTCCACATCCTCACCTGCAGTTGTTGTTTGTTGATTTGTTGAAGATAGCCATTCTGACAGGTGTTAGATGGTATCTCATTGTTGTTTTGTTTTCCATCTCTGGGATGATTAGTGACTTTGAGAATGTTTTCATAGGTCTCTTGGCTTTCTGTATGTCCACTTTCAAAAGGTATCTAAGTCCTTTGCTCATTGTTTGATTGGATTGTTTACTGTCCTTTTATTAATATGTATGAGTTCCCTATAAATTTTGGAGATATAACATTGGCAAATATGTTCTCCCATGCAGTGGGCTTTCTTGTTGTTTTGCTGATGGTTTCTTTTGCTGTGCAGAAGCTTTTTATTTTGATGTAGTCCCATTTGTTTATTTTCTCCTTAGTTTCCACTGCCCTAGGAGCTATATCGGTAAAGATATTGCTAGGACATATGTCTGACATTTTGCTGCCTATTTATTCTTCTAAGATTTTTATGGTTTCCCATCTTACGTTTAAATCTTTTATCCATTTTGAGTTTATTTTTGTGTATGGTGTAAGTTGGTGGTCTAGGTTCATTTTTTTTGCAAGTATCTGTCCAATTTTCCCAACAATATTTATTGAAGAGATTGTCTTTACTCCATTGTATGCTCTTGCCTCCTTTTTCAAATATTACTTGAATATAAGGGTTTGGGTTGATTTCTGGGTTCTCTGTTCTGTTCCATGGGTCTAGTTGTCTGTTCTTGTGCCAGTACCAAGCAGTTTTGAGAACAGTGGCTTTGTAATTAGCTTGATATCTGGTATTGTGATCCCCCCAACTTTATTCTTCTTTCTCAATATTGATGCGGCTATTCTGGGTCTTTTTTTTTATTCCAGATGAATTTTTTTGGAGAGTTTGTTCTAGGTCTCTGAAATATGCCATTGGTATTTTAATGGGGTTTGCATTAAATCTATAGATTGACTTGGGTAGTATGAACACTTTAATGATGTTGATTCTACCATTCAATGAACATGGTATATTCTTCCATTTATTTATATCTTCCTCTATCTTTTTTTTTTAATGTCCTGTAGTTTTCCAAGTACAGGTCTTTTACCTCCTTAGTTAAGTTTTTTCCTAAGTATCTTAATTTTTTGTAGCAATGGTAAATAGGATTGTCATTTTGGTTTCTATTTCTTTGAGTTCATTATTGGAGTATAAAAAAACCCTAGATTTTTGAGTGTTAATTTTGTATCCTGCTACATTGCCAAATTCATTTATTAAATCTAGTCATTTTTTGGTGAAGTCTTTAAGGTTTTCTATGTAAACATATCATTTCATCTGTGAATAATAGCAGTTTTACTTCTTATTTTCCAATTTGGATGCCTTTCATTTCTTCTTCTTGTCTGATCACCATGGCTAGCACTTCCAGTACTATGTAGAACAGGAATGGTGAAAGTGGACATCCCTGTCTTGTTCCTGTTCTTAGGGAAAATGGTTTTAGTTTTTGCCCATTGAGTATGATGTTGGCTGTAGGTTTGTCATATAAGGCTTTTATTATGTTGAGGTATTATCCCTCTATTATCACTTTGCTGAGAGTTTTTATCAAGAAAGAGAGTTGGATTTTTTCAAATGCTTTTTCTGCATCAATTGACATGATTATATGATTTTTATCTCTCAATTTGTTTATGTGATATATCCCGTTTATCGATTTGCGAATATTATACCATCCTTGCATCCTTGGAATAAATCCCACTTGGTCATGGTGTATGATCTTTCTAATGTAATGCTGGATCAGATTTTCTAGAATTTTGTTGAGGATTTTAGCATCTATGTTTATCGGGGATATTAGCCTATAATTATCTTTGTAGTGTCTTTATCTGGTTTTGGTATTAGGATGATGCTGGCTTCATAGAAAGAACTTGGAAGTGTTTCTTCCTCTTGAATCTTTTGGAATAGTCTGAGGAGGATAGGTTTTAGTTCTTCTTTGAATATTTGGTAAAATTCCCATGTAGAGCCTCTGGCCCAGGGCTTTTGTTTGCTGGGAGTTTTTTTGATGACTGCTTCAATTTCCTCCATAGTTATTGGCCTATTCAGATTTATTTTATTCTTCCTGATTGAGTTTTGGAAGGTTGTATTTTCTAGGAATATGTCCATTTCTTCTGTTACAGACGACCAGAGAAAAACCAAGCCATGTTTAGAGAAAGGGAGTTACATTTTATTATTAAATTCTGTGCAGGCCCACAGAAAAATGTGTCTTTCAAATTCTGGGCCCCCCAACATGGAGGAAATTCCTCTATTTATACTTTTTCCAGTCCTTTGTCTCCCAAATTTGGAATGAGACTTCCGGGCCTTCTGAGAAAGAAGGCCTGCATGCTTGGAAGGGGCCTTGAGACCATATCTCAAGGCCTGGCCTGGTGTCACACTGAGAACTCTGTCTGGGGCATAGTTTACAGCCTCTCTGGAATGTGAGTAGTCTTATTTTCCTTATTATTTAAGCAAGCAAGCATTTACAAAAGCCATACTATCAGGGTTAAAATTTCAAACAGCAGTTTTTATATAAGATGGATGCTTCACTTCTAGGTTGACGAATGTGTTGGAATAGAGTTGTTCATAGGTTTTTTTTTAAATAATTGTTTGTATTTTTGTGGGGTCTGTTGTTATTTTGCCTCTTTAATTTCTGATTTTGTTTATTTGGGTCCTCTCTTTGCTTCTTGATGAGCCTACCGAGAGGTTCATCAATCTTGTTTATCCTTTCAGACAACCAGCTCTTGGTTTCATTTGATCTTTTGTAGTGTTTTTTGGTCTCTATGTAATTTATTTTCAGTCTGTTCTTTATTATTTCCTTCCTTCTGCTCACTCTGGGCTTTTCTTGTTGCTGTATTTCTATTTCTTTAAGTTGTAGAGTTAGATAATTTATTACAAGTTTTTCTTGTTTTTTGAGGGAGGACTGTAATGCAATGAACTTCCCTCTCAGGACTACTTTCATGGTGTTCCATAGATTTTGGATTGTTGTGTTTTCATTGTCATTTGTTTATAGGGTGTGTTTTATATCTTCTTTGATCTATTTGGTAACCCAATCATTGTTTAACAGCATGCTATTCAGCTTCCAAGTGTTTGAATTTTTTTGATTGTTTTTATTGTAGTTTATTTCTAATATTATGCCATTATGATCTGAGAAGATGCTTGATACAATTTCAATCTGCTTGAATTTGTAGAGACTTTGCCTGTGACCTAATAAGTGATCTATCTTTGAAAACATCCCATGTGCACTTGAGAAGAATGTATATTCTGTAGCTTTGGGGTGAAATGTTCTATAAGATGTCAATTAAGTCCATCTGATCTAGAGAGTCATTTAGGATTGCTGTTTCTTTGTTGATTTTTTTGTCTAGAGCAGCAGTTCTCAACCTGTGGGTCGCGACCCTTTTGGGAGTCAAACAACCCTTTCACAGGGGTCTCCTAAGACCATCGGAAAACACATATATAATTACATATTATTTTTGTGATTAATCACTATGCTTTAATTATGTTCAGTTTGTAACAATGAAATTGGGGGTCACCACAACATGAGGAACTGTATTAAAGGGTCACGGCATTAGGAAGGTTGAGAACCACAGGTCTAGAGGATTTATCCAGTGATGTCAATGGGGTATTAAAGTCCCCTACTATGATTGTACTGCTGTCAATCTCTCCTTTGATATCTTCCAGAAGGTTTTTTATGTATTTGGGTGTTCCTGCATTGGGTGCATGTATGTTTACCAGGGTTGTATCCTCTTCTTGTATCGATCCCTTTAGTATTATGAAGTGGCCTTCCCTATCTCCTGTTATGGCCTTCACTTTGAGGTCTATTTTGTCAGATGTAAGTATTGGTAGCCCAGCTTTTTTTGCTTTTTTTTCATTTCCATTTGCCTGAAAAATATTTTTCCATCACTTCACTTTCAGTCTGTGCAAGTCCCTTGTTCTGAGGTGGGTCTCTTGTAGACAGCATATATATGGGTCATCTTTTCTTATTCATTCAGTCACTCAATGTCTTTTGATTGGAGCATTTAGTCCATTTATATTTAATCTTATTACTGATAGGTACTTGTTTGTAGCCATTTATAGTCTTTATGCGCTGTGTTCCTTCTTCCCTTTCTATTTCTTCTTTTTACAACAGTCCCTTTAGCATTTCTTTCATTGCTGGCTTGGGAGTGATAAACTCTCTTAGCCTTTTTTGTTTGTTTGTTTTTTTGTGAAGCTCCTGATTTCCCATTCAATTTTGAATGACAGCCTTGCTGGGAAGAGTATTCTTAGATTCAGTCCCTTGCTTTACATCATTTTGTATACTTCATTCCATTTCCTTCTGACCTGATGTGTTTCTGTTGAGAAATCATTTGATAATCTAATGCGAGATCTTTTGTAGGTAATTCTCTGTCTCTCCCTTACAGCCTCTTTTTCTCCTTAACATTTGCCATTGTAATCATGACATGTCTTGCTGTGGGCCTTTTGGGGGTTCATCTTGTTTGGGACTCTCTGTGCTTGTGTGACATTTTCTTCCCTAAATCAGGGAAGTTTTCTGTCATTATTTCTTCAAATAGATTTTCTAATTCTCTATCCTCTCCTTGCTCTTCTTTGCACATTAGAGGAACTGCGCACATGCTCCCATAAGCCCAAGCACCTGAAGCAGACAACTGAGGGACCAGATCCTTGGGACAAGGGGATATAACTCAGAGCACAGACAATAAAGGCATGAGACTCAGGCAGACACAGCCTCTGGGCTAACGATTTCCAAACCATTGCCATGATAGGATCTTCAACCCCTCAAACCCTAAGCAAGGTGCCCAGGGCCAGAAAGAGACAGAAGAAAATAAGGAGACAAAGAAACAAACACCCAAGGAAAGAAAAGGAGGAATTGCAGAAAGAGCACTAAATGAAACGGAGGCATGCAATATGTCAAAAAAAGAATTCTTATTTTGACATATTGCATGCCTCCGTTTCATTTAGTGCTCTTTCTGCAATTCCTCCTTTTCTTTCCTTGGGTGTTTGTTTCTTTGTCTCCTTATTTTTTTCTGTCTCTTTCTGGCCCTGGGCACCTTGCTTAGGGTTTGAGGGGTTGAAGATCCTATCATGGCAATGGTTTGGAAATCGTTAGCCCAGAGGCTGTGTCTGCCTGAGTCTCATGCCTTTATTGTCTGTGCTCTGAGTTATATCCCCCTTGTCCCAAGGATCTGGTCCCTCAGTTGTCTGCTTCAGGTGCTTGGGCTTATGGGAGCATGTGCGCAGTTACTCTAATGTGCAAATCCATGTGAGGACCCAGAGCCCTCCGTCATGCAATTCACTGTGCTGCCCTGGCAACTGTTGAAGGGTGGCACCCTAAGTACCTATGGCAGTGCACTTGAAGCATGATCCTGTGACTCCTGGCTAGGCACACTGGTTTGCTCTGGGTCACCCTGGCAGCCCTTTTCTATGACCCAGAGTGAGGTATATGCTGGAATTTTCCAGGTATCCACTTCAGGACTGTCCCAAGGGCCGGGGAGAAGCAGGTGCAGGTTGCTCTGGGTCGCATAGTCACAGCTCCTCTGTGGCATGAGTAAGGTGCATCCCAGGTTACTTAGGTTGCCTCGGCAGCAAGACCCTGGGCTCGGGGTGCAGTGGGTGCAGGTTGCTCTGAGTAGCACAGCCTCCACTTTCTTATAGCCCAGAGTGAGATGCACACTAGGTTGCTCCAGTTTTCCCCTCTTAAGTGTGGAGCGGGGGCAGGTTGCTCTGGGTCACTCAGTCCATGCTCCCCTGTTGCCTTGGATGAGGTGTGCATTGGGTTGCTCAGGATGGCCCTGGCAGGACTGTCCTGGGGACCAGGATGGATTGGGTGCAGGTTTCTCTGGGTTGCACAGTCAGAACTCCCCTGTGGCCCAGACTGGGCATGCTCTGGGTTGCTCCAGATTGCCTTGACAGCAGGTCCCAGGGTTGGGGGTGGAGCAGGTGCCAGGTGCTCTGAGTCAGGCTAGAAGCATGGTTCCTGGGTCTGGGGAGGGGTTGGGACAAAGGGTTCCCCCTTGCTTGCACTTGTTGTGGGGTCCTGGAGCCATATCCTAGATGCTGGGTCCCAGCAAGCTGGTGAGGAGGCCTGATGCAGGAGCTCACTCTGGTGGTGCATGCTCCCTACAGACTTCTGGGAGCCTGCTAGGAGGTACTGCACTACTCACTGCTGGGCCACGGTGATGATTCCACATGGGTCATGGCTGGCAAGGGGTGTTCTCTAGGTGTACTTTCCCCTTCCTTATTGAAAATTGCCTCCTCATCTGTGACTTATTTGTTAATTCACAGTGGATGCTCTCCGATTTAGTTGATTTTCTGGCCTAGCCCTAGGCAGAGGTGCACAACACTACTGCCTATTCAGCCACCATTTTTCTCTTCTGGTCATCAAGATGTGTTTTGAAAAATAAAGTCCATGCAAATATTTGAGGACTTAATATAACCATTTTAACTTATAAAATAGTTATAAATTGGTTTCTATTTATATTTCACTAGAGGCCCATTGCACGAAGAGATTCGTGCAATAGGCCTTCCCTTCCGCTGGCTGTCAGCACCAGTTTTCCTCTGGCACCCGGGACCCAGTCCTTTGCTCCAGCCAGAGCCTTCAGTCTTTGCTCTGCCGCTTCCTGCCTACATATGCAAATTAACCGCCATCTTTGTTGGGTTAATTTGCATACTCTCCTGATTGGCTGGTGAGTGTAGTGGAGGGATGGTCAATTTACATGTTTGTCTATTATTAGGTAAGATACGTTTCTATGGAGCTATGGCATTTTGAGTTCTTAGTAAGATAGCAGAATAGGCGATCATTTTACAGTATATAAAATAATTCTATAAACTTTAAACTTTATTTCAGCTCAAATTAAAGGAAAAAATAAGAAATATATTTCTCTAAATGGGCAAAAATGGGCAAATAGCTAGCAATAAGGTCATTTATAATATATATATTCCTAAGTGACCAGCTGACCTGCTGACTGGCCAGTAGCTATTATGCACACTGACCACCTGGGAGCAGATGTTCAACGCAGGAGCGGAAACCACAGGCATAGAAACATGGAACAGACTGATGAATCTCAGAGGGAAGCGGGGGAGGGCTGTGGGTGGGAAGAGATTAACCAAAGATCTTATATGCATACTCTGTGCGGATCAGGCCAAAACCAGCTCTCTGACATCTCCCGAGGGGTCCCAGATTGCGAGAGGGTGCAGGCCGGGCCAAGGGACTCCACTGTTGCACGAATCCATTCACCGGGCCTCTAGTTAATAATAATCATCATTTGGCTTTAGTAAACAGTTTCTGGGAAAAGATATCTGAGAACTCCAGATAGAGTTCTTGATTATACCATTCAATGTAGTAGCTCATTGGAGTGAATATTAGCATATCCATTATTACTCATCTTGTGTTGATGTTATCAGCCTCCATTATAAATTTTGGTTCAATTATCTCTCACAAATCCTTATTTGAACATTTCTATGTCCAGAAAATATAATGCCTCAATAGCTTGCAATATTTAAAGCAATTTAAGTCAGGCTAATGATGCCCAACACATCTAATATGGAGGTGGTATTGCTTCAGGTTCTAACAGAAATTTTGTAGGATGAACTAGATTTTCTTTCATACCATCTTGTTATAGTTATTGATATGTGCAACAAAATGGATGAACCTTGAAAATATTATCCTAAGTGGAAAAAGCCAACCACAGAAGACCACATATTTTATAATTCAATTTATATGAAATGTTCAAAACAGGGAAATCTATAGAGACAGAAAGTATGTCAATAGTGGTTTAGGAATGTGGAAACTGGTGGTGATAGGAAAAAGAGAATATGGAGTTTCTTTTTGAGGTGATCACAATGTACTAACATTGATTGTGGTTTTGCTCACATGTATCCATAAATATACTATAAACCACTGTATAGTTTTAAAAGGTGAATCAGATGGTATATTAATTATATTTCAGTAAGCTGCGTAAAATGTGAGGTAAGGGGCTTATACTAGCATCTGATACATTGCATTCATTTAGATTCTCCTTTCTTCCAGGGCCTGACCAACTAATTCAGTTTGGTGAAAATCATGAGGCACTTATCATATGCAAAACACTGTATACCATCACTGCAAGAGATAAAAGATAAAACAGCCACTTACCTTTAAGGAGGTTAAAATACAGTAGTGGGGATGGGATAATGATATAATATTGATGATGATTATAATGGTGATGATAATGATGATGATGATGATGATGATGATAGCAGCAAAAAGAGGAAATAACATTTATTGAGCATTTACTATGTACCGAGAACTGTGTTAATGCTTTCAATGTTATTCTGTCTTATTCTCATAATAATCCTGGAGATAGACACTATTATTTCTTCTGACTTTGTATCTGAGAAAATTGAGGCACACCAAGGTAAAAAAAAAAACAAAACAAAACAAAAACAAAAAAACAACTAACTTAATTAGGCTCACACATCAAGAAATGGCACACCAAGAATTTCAACCTGGTGCTTAGCCAAGAGCCAATGCTCATAACAATTATAACAAAACACACAATACTAAGTAGACTAAGGTAAGTATCATGAAAGAGTCAAGAAAAAGTGATAGAGCTATTTTTTTTAAAAAAAGAACACATCTTGTTTTCATGTCAGAAATGATTAGAAAAATCAGTTCAGCGCTAAAGTGCATAGGTATGTTTGAATGTTTGACTACAGTTTTCATGAGTCAAGAAGTAGCTATAAACCTACATCAGATTAAATATTGCTTTGTAAAATAAATATAACTAAACAGGAAATAACTACAGTTACAATGCCAAAGGTACAACTTTCTCAAGATAAATTTATAATAAACAAAGGAGCTATCATATTACAAGATATAAAACCAGAACCTCAAATTTTATTCATTCTTCTTATGTCCAAGCTAATCCTTTTACAGCCTGAGATGTTTCAAATTCTTCTTTTTGTGCTTGCAATTACATTCTTAATATAGATTATATTGATTGTTGTCCTCTCCCATCTACTTTCTTATTGACTTTCTCACTGCTTCCCTTTCCACAAAGTTAGTTGAATGTTATAGCTAAAGGTATTATTCTTATGAGTCACATAAAGCAATTTTAGTGTTTTTCATGTAAGGGAAAAATTTCAATATAGAGGTTACATATTAAATGATCACCTGAATCCATTTAGCCTATTGCTCTCTACATATGTCCATATCACTTTTCTGTACCATATACCAATGACTTACATCTAAAACACAGCATTCCTCTTCTTCATAAAGTCATCATGAGACCTTTTTTAAATGTCCTTCCCAAAACCTTTCCAAAACCTTTCCTGGAAGATTGTTTTGGCTATAATCAGAGGAATAATGAAGCTTTACTTCCTAGTCCAGTGATGGCGAACCTACAGAGGTGACACGCGAACTCATTTTTTTGGTTGATTTTCCTTTGTTAAATGGCATTTAAATATATAAAATAAATATCAAAAATATAAATCTTTGTTTCACTATGGTTGCAAATATCAAAAAATTTCTATATGTGACACGGCACCAGAGTTAAGTTAGGGTTTTTCAAAAGGTTTGCCATCACTGTCCTAGTCTGTCAGCATTGCTGATAAGCATGAAATATTATGCTAGACCAGTGGTTGGCAAAAGGTGGCTCGTGAGCCACATGCGGCTCTTTGGCCCCTTGAGTGTGGCTCTTCCACAAAATACCACGTGTGGGCGCGCACATACAGTGCGATTGAAACTTCGTGGCCCATGCGCAGAAGTCAGCTTTCGGCCTGGGCGAGTCTATTTTGAAGAAGTGGGAGACAGAGCTGCCTCAAACTGATTGTCAAACTGCAGCGGGAAGGCCAGGGAGGGTTGGGGGGCAGGAGGGAGGGGGGTAAGAGATCAACCGAAGGACTTGTATGCATGCATATAAGCATAACCAATGGACATAAGACACTGGGGGGTAAGGGAGGCCAGGGGATTGTCAAGGGCGGCGGGGGGGAGGACACATATGTAATACCCTTTGTAATACTTTTAGCAATAAAAAAAATAAAAAAATAAAAATAAAATAAAATAAAGAAGAAGTGGGGGGTGTTGGTAGGTTGGGTGAAGGGAGACGCGGGTGCAGGTGGGGCGTGGGATACGCAACTCAGGGGAGGTACATTGTTTTGAGGTATGTTCGCTGAGGTCGACCCCTTCCAACTCTCCCATCCACACTCTTCTTGTATACTTGTTTCAGATAGAGGAGTGTGGATGGGAGAGTTGGAAGGGGTCGACCTCAGCGAACGTACCTCAATCAGATTGAGGACATTTTTAGCAAAGGCGCTTAGGAGTACCCTAATTAAGTTAATAACAATGTACCTACCTATATAGTTTAAGTTTAAAAAGTTTGGCTCTCAAAAGAAATTTCAACAGTTGTACTGTTGATATTTGGCTCTGTTGACTAATGAGTTTGCCGACCACTGTGCTAGACTATTCTCTTCTTCAGTCATTAAATAAAATAACAATGCAAATGAAATAGCATTTCCTTCTACTATGCATAAATGGTCACCTCTGAACAACTGCAGACCACGGGGAGATGTGATAGAAGATATGAGTTATTTTATGTAAATAATGAAATAAACATTCTAGAGCTCTATGTTATTAGATTAGGTTAGGTGATGAATGCTGTTGTATCAAAAAATACCCAAAATCTCAGTGGCTTAACACATAGCAATTTATTTCTCACTCTAAAAACATTCACTGCAAGTCCATCAGCTCTTCAGGACAGGTACCTTACAAACAATGACTTAGAGACCCAGATTGCATCCATCTTATAGGTATGCCATTAGGAGCACATTGGTTTCAGATCATCATGGAGAGTAAAGAGAGAGCCGGAGGATCCAGGCAGGACTTTTTACAGCTCCACTATGGAAAGGACACATCGCTTCTGTTTACAATCTCTCTGCAAAACCTCTGCTAGAAGTAGTCAAATGGCATTGCCTAACTACAATGGGCTGGGTAGTGATAAGAGCACATCTGATAAGTTGTCATTGTCTTTGCCACTTTCCACAAATGATATAAGCTTTTTCATATTTTAATGAACAACAATTTTTGAAAAACTTTATATGGATACAAAATATCCCTTAAATATAATAAATTTATCAGCTTATAGATATATAGATTATATATATATTAGGAAACACATGTTATGAAGCTTTAATGTTATTTAACATGTTATTACATTTATAACTTTTCAAGAACCTCACTGAGAGGTTTTGTTATTTCCACTCCAAAAATGTAAGGAGCCAATATGTTATTTACCTACTAGATGTTTTCTATTTTTATAATAGTTTTGCTTGCGATTCAAGGGACCAGACGCGAAATGGGCAATTAAAAAAAATAGCTATTGACTCTCATCATGCCAAAATATTTTGTACATATGACATTACAATTGGCCCATCTCCTGTAATAGGTATTTTTTGAAACACCAATTTATAAATCATATTATTCTGATATATAAAAATGTAAAGTAAAAATAATTTTCAACTCATTTCAGCATTAGTGGTTAACATGAATCAGCAACAGAAATGAGGCACGGGTTCTTAGTAAAATATGACATAGGAAGATAAATGATATCATTATCTCCCAAATTCAACTCTTATATTAATTCACTAGTAATGCTTAAGACAACAAACTTTAAAAACAGCATATTTACTAAAATTGTGGCAGTAGTTTTGTATAACAAGACACACAATATACTAGAGGTCTGGCACTCAACTTGCTTACAGTAAACCAGCTTCAATATGAAGGCATTAAATATTTTTTAAAAACCTTCTTTTTTACATGCTAAATATTTTGGCAAGTGTGAAATTAAACACAGTAATGAAATTAATATAGTAAGAGTAAGAAATTACAAACTTGAAACTTGTATTTTAAGCATAAATCATATAAAAAGGAGTACCGGTTATATAGAATATCTGTGGATAATCAAAAATTAATAGTATAAAACATGCAAAATATTTCAGAATCTTTATTAATCAAAAAATACCAGGGTCTATTTAAAATTATTCCCCTCCAATGGGTATCAAAGATAATGCAAATCATGTAACATTCTAATGCTAAATTCTATTCAGTACTGTTGAATTAGAGGTAAATTTCATAGAATTGGGGGCTTACTTATACTGTTAAGTTGTTGTCTTTCTTGTTCACTTGAAGCAGCATACAACAACATACCAGAATTTCAGTAAGAAAAAAATGGCTGCTGCACTGGCAAAAATAGAATGTGTAAGGATCAAAGGCACACTATTCAGCTAGCCAAAGTGATAACAAACTCTCCCCCCGACACACAAGCCCTTTCCCCATGTAAACAAAAGTTTTTTAAGGAGAAAAATGAAATAAATTAAACTTATCTTCAAAAATAAGGATTTTGAGACATCAATGTTTAGTCCATGCTTCAAAAATGTCAATTATGTTTGTCTGGATCTTTCAGATAACATATACCCAAATTAGATAACTTTAAAATTAGATATATTTCTGTCATAAATATTATCTAAAACATTTTACTTTAATTCCAACCATTTTAACCACTAGTATGACAACAGCATTTCAGGTGTCAGAGTAAACACTGGAAGGAAAAACACACAAACAAAATCCTATCTATAAGTCACAGGCAACAATTATGGCCCTTTCTGACACAGTGGCATTTGACTGGAAATTCAAAGTCCAGGAATAATTCTATTAACACAGGGAAACTCATGCATTTTGGTAAATGGGCCCAAACATTCACAGTTGGATTTTCTTTTAGGCCTTGCTTTTTAAATAGAGAAATCTTGCTTTATTTCATCTTGATGTTATCCTGACTTGTGACTTAACTCGACTTCTTTTTCTTCTTCTTACTATGTTTCTTGTGATGTTTCTTTTTCTTCTTCTTTGCTTTTTCCATTGTTTGTTCTTGCTCTTCATGTCTTCTCTTCTTCTTTGCTTGAACCTCCTCTTCATAATCTGATTCTGATGAGGACTCTGATGATAGAGGTTTATCCTCAGGGTGAGTCTTCTTTCTTTTTTTGCTGACACTTCTAATATACTTTTCTTTCTCTGTTTCATCCTTTGACTTCTTTTTCTTTTTTCTATACTCCTTGCTTTCTGATTCAGATTCATATGTAGAGCTTTCTGATGATTTGTGTGAATGCTTCTTCTTTTTCTTTCTCTTTTTTCCTCGTTTCTTTTTCTCAACCTCATAATCTGAAGAACTGCTCGAAGAATCAGAACTTGATGAAGAAGATGAAGACTGACAAGATTTCTTCTTTTTCTTTTTCTTTCGTTCTCTTTTTCTGGACGGACCCTCATTTCCACTTAATGCTTTCTCCCTGCTTTGCTCTAGTTCTTTCTTCCAATTCTCATTCATTTTTTCTTCAAATTCTGCCAATGCTTTGGAGCCTTTCTTTTTACTTTCTATTTTTTTCTTCACTTCTTCCCAGGTGGGTCTTGGTCGATTCAGATAATCTTGTATTGTTGGGCCTACAGGTTGAGATGGGCCCCTCCATCTGGCCATTGCTATAGGATTCATATAGGCTACCCGGTTATCTCTCTTTCCCATGGTGCCTAATGGTCACAGAGCAGACTCTCAGTTGCTAAGGCGAATAAGGTTAGACACACTCCTTAAGTTCTTCATCTGCTGGTATACCAAGTGGGCTCTATTCTGTGAGAGAAGCAGATGGAATGATTATAAAGCAGCTTGAATATAAGACAAAATAAATACATAAGCTTAACTGTCCACTGCTATCACATCATACAGTAGAAATTTTCAAAACTTAGACCTTAGAAACAACAAATAGACATATTTAAGATTTTTGCATATTTTAGACATTGTGGTACAAATAAACATAAAGTGTTTTATATGACTCATGTAAGGTTCTGCTATCTAAAATGTTTAATAAGTATTTCCTTTTATAGTGTATAATACATACCTTTTTCCCCTTCGTTGATTCTGCCTCATATGGTATGAGGAACGAGACAAATTTTTATTGCAAAATCCTGTACCAGGCAGACCTTTCCAACTTGTGAAAGTGCAGCACAATCTACTCAATTCTTTGACAGCACTCTAGAAATTCAGATACACCTGAACAAAATCTTTCTCCCTCAACTTTCACATCCAATCCATTACTAAATCCTGTTGTGTAAACTTCCACAAAAGGTCTCATATCCATTCACTTCTCTCCAAAGATATTGTCATCCAGTTAATCCAGGCACTACCATCTCTCATTTGGACTATTACTATCTAGTATCTACTGAGTGTTTATTTTCTGCCAGAGACTGGTTAGTGGTTTGCAATGGATTATCTCATTCAATCTCTATGAGGTTGATTCTATTATTGTCCCTAATTCACAGATGGAGAAATTCAGGCTTAGAGAATTTTAGTAACTTAACAACTAGAGGATTTTATTTACTTACATAACGTAACAGCTAATAAATGGAAGAACCAGAATTTAAACCAAAGTAGCCAGACCGCAAATCCTTCACACCCAACACAACGCTATATTGCCTCTTTATATAAATCTCTGCCTTTACTCCTTTCCGTTCCAGTCCCACACCACAATCAGAAGGATCTTAAAATACCACAGTGGCTTTACATTTTAATAATAATCAAATCCATATTCCTATATGATCTGTCCTGCTTATTTCTCTTACTTTCACCTAGGGTCACTCACCACTTTTCTCAATTCTATCTTCTCTAGTCTTCTCTTGCTTTCTGAAATATGCTAGCTTAGCCACCATAGCTAGTTCCACATCATTCTTCCTGTCTCAGTGTGAATGTCAATTCATCAGAAAGGCAGCTGTTAAGTTGAACTACATACATTGCCAATTATACAAAACAAAAACAGTTGAATACCAGCACTTTCATATGGCTCAATCTTATACTAAAATAGGTTGCCTCTGTATTTACCACTTATCCTCATTATTCTGTATCCCAGTTACTTGTTTATTTTATTCATAGCACTTGGTAAAATGGTGATTATTTTATTTGTCTGATTATTTGCATGTGTGTTGTGTTTGTGTACCCACCACTAAATATAAATCCAAGAAGAATAAAGACTATGTTTGATCTGTTTTATTCACCAGGGTATTCCCAGTATCTGGACTCTACTAACTACTCAATAAATATTTGCTCAATAATTAAAAAAATAAATGGATAGATGGATGGATAACTCTGGGGGTAGGGGCATTCATAAAAGCCTACTGGAGTTGCTGATGTCTGTATAGGAATTGAAGGATAAATAGCTTACCCAAGAAATGAGAAATGGCAGACATTCCAGGCAGAGAAAACAATATGTGAAAAATTACAGGGAATCAAAAAAAACACCATGTATTTAATGTTGATGAAGCCTGGAGGTCAATCTGGCAGTGGTAGAAGGTGAGGTTGCATAGACAGGAAATAGCCTGATCATGGAGGCCCATTTAGGTCATTTTGAAATCTTAGATTTTGTCCTGTAGTTGTCAGGAAGCCAATAAAGTCTTTTAAATAGAGGGGAAAGATGTTCAGCCATATCATAGATTTTTCTGTCAGTGTTGATCTTGACTCTGACCCTTTAAGTCAATCAAACATACCCACCTATCATAAACTCAATGCTTCAGACGTTAGAGTGGCTCTTGGTGATAGTTTCCTACATTTCATTGCTATGCTTTCTCTTATTCTTCCTCCACTCCAGTTTTATCTATCTCTTCTTAGGTTTTTCTGTCTTTGTAAAATTGATTTATTATTTACTTTTACTTACATTTTTAATGTTGACAGTATTGCAAATGCCCCCATTCACCCCACCCCATTTGCCCACCACCCCCACCTTGACCCTCACCACACTATTGTCTGTGCATCCATAGGCTATGATGCATATATGTTCTTTAGCTATTCCCTTAAACTTCCTTTATCGTCCCCCCGCCACCCTTCCCTCTGATATTTGTCAGTCTATTCCATGTATCCATACCTCTGGTTCTATTTTGTTCATCAATTTACTTTGTTCATTAGATTCCACATATTATGAAGATCATAAGGAATTTGTCTTTCTCTGACTGGTTTATTTCATTTAGCATAATAATTTCCAGATCCATCCATGCTGTCAAAAGGATAAGAATTCCTTTTTTGCAGCAGCATAGCATTCCATTATGGAAGCATACCTCAACTTTTTTATCCACTCATCTACTGATGGGCATTTGAGCTGTTTCTAGGTCTTGGCTATTGTAAATAAAGCTGCTATGAATATAGGGATGCATACATTCTTTCTGCTTGGTGTTTTTGGATTTTTAGAATATATAAACCCAGAAGTGGGATCACTGGGTCAAAAGGCAGTTCTATTTTTAATTTTTTGAGGAAACCCTATACTTTTTCCACTGAGTGGGCAAAGAGCTCTTTTTTTCCACACCCTCTTCAGCATTTGTTGTTTGTTGATTTATTGATAGTAGCCACTATGAAAGGTGTGAAGTGATATGTCATTGTAATGTTAATTTGCATCTCACTGATGATTAGAGACCTTGAGCATTTTTTCATGTCTAATGGCCATCTCTATGTCCTCTTTGGAGAAATGTCTATTCAGATTCTTTGCCCATTTTTAGTTAGATTGTCTTCCTGGTGTTGAGTTGTATATTTTCTTTATATATTTTGGAGATTAACCACTTATTAGATGAATCATTGGCGAATATCTTTGTCCATACAATGGGTTCCCTTTTTGTTTTGTCAATGGTTTCTTTTGCCGTGCAGAAGCTTTTTGGTTTGATGTCGCTCTATTTGTTTATTTTTTCCTGTGTTTCCTTTGCCCTTGGAGACATATCAGCAAAAATATTGCTCTGAGCTATGTCTGATATTTTACTGCCTATGCTTTGTGGATTTTTATGTTTTCATGATTTACATTTAAGTCTTTTATCCATTTTGAGCTTATTCTTATGTATGGTGTAACTTGGTGGCCTAGGTTTATTTTATTGCATTTACCGCCCAATTTTCCCAATATTATTTATTGAAGAGTCTGTTTTAACTCCATTGTATACTCTTGCCTCCTTTGTCAAATATTAATTGACCATAAAGGTGTGCATTCATTTCTTGGCTCTTCGTTCTGTTCCATTGATCTATATGCCTGTTGTTGTGCCATTACCAAGCTGTTTTGATAACAGTGGCTTTATAGTATAGTTTGATATCTAGTGTTGTGATCCCTCCAACTTTATTTTTCTTTCTCAAGATTACTAAGGCTATTCATAGTCTTTTTTGGTTCCATATAATTTTTTGGAATATTTGTTCTAGATCTGTGAAATATGCCATTGGTATTTCAATAGGAATTGTGTTGAATCTATAGATTGCATTGGGTTGTATGGACATTTTAATGATGTTAATTCTTACAAAACATAAACATAGTATATGCTTCCACTTGTTTGTATTTCCTCTATTTCTTTTTTCAATGTCCTATAGTTTCTAAGTACAGGTCTTTTACCTTCTTGATTAAATTTATTCCTAAGTATCTTATTTTTTGTTGCAGTGGTAAAAGGGATTGTTTTCTTAGTTTCTTTTTCTGAGAGTTCATTATTGGTGCATAGACATGCCATTGATTCCTGGGTGTTAATTTTGTATCCTGCTACTTTTCTGAATTCATTTATTAAATCTAGTATTTTTTTGGTGGAGTTTTTAGAGATTTCTATGTACAATATAATGTCATCTGAAAATAATGTCAGTTTTATACTCTCCTTTCCAATTTGAATGCCTTTTATTTCTTCTACTTGTCTGATTGCTGTGGCTAGGACTTCAAGCACTATGTTGAATATGAGTGGTGAAAGGGGACATCCCTGTCTTGTTTCTGATATTAAGGGAAAAGTTTTCAGTTTTTTCCCATCAATTATAATTTCAGGTGGAAAGTAAAGAGATAAGAAGGTAATTATACTAATGGATGCAGAATTAAAGAAATTATGTGTTTTTTTGTAGTTGGTTCTATCATAGAATAATCAAACATATTCACAGGGTGACAAGGAAGATAGGTTATAAAGAAAAAGTTTTAAGAAGATAAGAAAGAGAGGAAATAATGGATATTGCAAGACCATAGAGGAAACAGAGAAGATGCATATTCTTGCAAGAGCAGAGGCAAAAATAAATAAATAAAGGGTACAGGTTAAGAGGTTTTTCTTGGGGGCAGAATGGAGAGAAAGATAAAAGGAAGAAAGTTGAAGTATTTTTACACTATACCCTTAATTTTACTCAAAGTTATGTGTCAAGGTTGTCTTCTATGATTAAGGCAGGCTGAGGTAGCATAGGAGTTTTGAGACCAATAATTAAAGTTACAGATGGATGTAAAAAATGAAATTGAACCACTTTCTTATACCATACAAAAATAAACTCATTAATTCTTTCATTAAAGAATTAAATGGTAAACTTTAAACAAAAAACCAAAAACTTCTAGAAAAAAAAACATACGAAGTAAACTCTGATATCTTAGGAATATCTTTTTGGATATTTGTCCTCAAGCCATTGATACAAAAGGGGAAAAAAAGAAACAAATGGGATTATATCAAACTAAAAAGTTTTACACAACAAAGAAAATCATCAACAAAACAAAAAGACAACCTACTACTAGTGAATGGGAGAAGATATTTGCATGTGATGCATCTGCATATCCAAAATATATAAAGAACTCATACAACATAACACACACAAAACAAACAAACAGAAACAATTTTTTTAAAAATGGGACAAGGATCTGAATACACATTTCTCCTAAGAGGACATACAGATGGACAACATCACTAATCATCAGAGAAATGCAAATGAAAATTACAAAAAAAGAAAGAAAAGAAAACCACAGCGAGATATCCCCTCAACTGTCAGAATGGCTTTCATCAATAAATCCACAAATAACAAGTGCTGGCGAGGACGTGGGAAGAAGACAACCCTCATACACTCTTGGGACTGTAAATAGGTGCAGCCACTATGGAAAACAGTATGGAGACTCCTCAAAAAATTAAAGACAGAGCGGCCATAAGGTCCAGCATTTCCACTTCTGAGTATTTATCTGAAAAAACAAAAGCACTTATTTAAAAAGATTAAGCACTTCTATGCTCATTGCAGCATTACTAGTAATAGCCAAGATATGGAAGCAATCAAGATACCCATGAAAAGATGAATGAATAAAGATGTAGTATGTATTTACACATACACAGATGAACATGCACACAACTGCACACACATTACTATTATTATTCAGCAATAAAAAGAATGAAATCTTGCCATTTGTGACAACATGGATGGACCTAGAGGGTATTACACTAAGTGAAATAAATTAGAGAAAGATAAATACCATATGATCACACTTATATGTGGAACCTTTAAAATGAATAAACAAAATAAAAGAAAAATATCCATATGTATAGAGATCAAGCTGATAGCTGCCAAAAGGAATGGGTGGGAGATGAGAACTTAAAAATTACTATTAAAATAAGTTATTATGATAATGGTTACATAATTAGATAAGAAAATGTTAAAAATTTAAAGTAAAAACCATAATATTTGGAATAACTTAAGAAGAGGAGAGAATGCTGACACAAAACCAATGATGTGGGAGGCCTTCAGAACTGCAGAATCTGTGTTCTTTTCTCATAAGATAAAGCACACCGAGAGAAGAGAAAAAGTGACACCAATGAAGACTCTTGCTCAAATACTCTGTTTAAAAGTATTCTGGCTTACCTTCTGTTTCTATGCTAGAAGAAAAACTTGATTCACTGCATTTCTATTTCTTTTCACTATGCTAATTTTGTGTAAAGATAAGATATAAATTGTAACAGCCCTGTTGGTAATCTGGGTCTTATAATAGTTATTTGCTCATTCATTCTTGCAAAAACTCCTTTTCATTATCATATACAGGGTTTGGCAAAAGTAGGTTTATAATTGTGAGTATGTGAAACAGTTTATTCTTATGTTGTTATTTATCAATTACTGAAGGCCTGGTGCACGAAATTAGTGCACGGAGGGGGGGGGTTCCCTCAGCCCAGCCTGCACCCACTCCAATCGGGGACCCCTCGGGGGATGTCTGACTGCCAGTTTAGGCCCGATTCCATGGCCCGATTCCTGTGGAATTGGGCCTAAACTGGAGGTCAGACACCCCTCTCACAATTTGGGACTGCTGGCTCCTAACCACTCACCTGCCTGACTGCCTGATTGCCCCTAACCTCTCTGCCTGCCTGCCTGATCGCCCCTAACTGCCTCTGCCTGCCTGATCACCCATAACTGCCTTCCCCTGCCAGCCTGGTTGCCCCCAACTGTCCTCCCCTGCCGGCCTGATATCACCCCCAATGACCCTCCCCTGCTGGCCTGATCTTGCCCCTAACTGCTGAAGGTGTTAACATCATAGATATTTTTACGCTTAAAAATGTCAAATTTTGTGCCAAAAAAAAGAGCATTTGCGGGAAGTTATAATTCATTACTTTATTTTGAAGAATAGTGCTGCTGAAAGTTATCATATACCTTGGGAAGCTTATGGTGAACATGCCCCATCTCAAGATACTTGTGAACACTGGTTTAAATGCTTTAAAAGTGATGATTTTGATGTGAAAGACAAAGAACGTCCAGGTCAACTGAAAAAGTTTGAAGACCAACAATTACAAGCATTATTGGATGAAGATGCATGTCAAACTCAAAAACAACTTGCAGAAAGATTAAACGTTGCTCAGCAAACAATTCTGATCGTTTACAAGCAACGGGAAAGATTTTAAAGGAAGAAAAATGGGTGCCATATCAACTGAATGAAAGACAAATGGAAAACTGAAAATTCATCAGTGAAATGTTGCTTCAACAGCATTAAAGAAAGTCTTTTTTTGCATTGAGTTGTGACTGGTGATGAAAAGTGGATTTATTTTGAGAATCCCAAATGCACAAAATCATAGGTTGATCCAGGTCAACCATCAACATGGACTGCAAGGCCAAATTGCTTTGAAAAGAAGACAATGCTCTGCATTTGGTGGGATCAGGAAGGTGTGGTGCATTATGAGCTTCTAAAACCAGGTGAAACCCTTAATACTGATCACTACTGAGAACAAATAATCAATTTGAACCATGCTTTGATTGTGAAATGACCAGAACGCTACAGAAGACATGGCAAAGTAATTTTGCTTCATGATGATACACCATCACACACTTCAAAACCAGTTAAAGACACGTTAAAAGATCAGACCTGAGAAGTATTAACCCACTCGCTGTATTCACCAGACCTTGCTCCTTCAGATTCCCACTTGTTCCAATTGATGGCACACCCACTTTCTGAGAAGCACTTCAAAACATACGAAGAAGTGGAAAATTGGGTCTGTGAATGGTTTGCCTCAAAACAAGAAAAGTTCTATGGGGATGGTATCCACAAATTACCTGAAAGATGGGGAAAATGTGTAGCTAGTGATGGACATTACTTTGAATAAAGCACTTTTGATGTTTCTCTTGAAATCATCATGTTTTCTTTGATTACAAAATCTGCATTAACAGGTACACTTAGTACATGTAATGCATATACATAAATAGGGTGTCCCAAAAATGTATACACACACTTTGAATAATTATAAAGGCAATGTTTATTAAAATATATTTCCTTTTCAAAATTGAGCTATCAGCTATTACAGTGTGTATACATTTTTGGGGACAGCTGTATATGAATATACCAGCTATGCAATAGCTAAAAGCATCACAGTTTTTTATTGAAGCTGGGTACATTTACATGTCATATACTTTCTCACATTAGAAATGACTATATATAACACAGTTCCTAGAAATTCAAAGATGAGAGCACATAAACTTATTTGATACAATACTTAAATTATAGTTGATTATTGGAAATAATAGTAAGGTGTTCTCAGGAGCATCACAAACTGAAAATTTGTATTGGCATTACATTATTATGCTGGAATCAAAGGGAAATATCTATATTATAAAAGGCCTATGGCCCTCATGCCTTAATGACCAAAGACCAAGGGGGGTAGGCAGGGCTGTGAGCACAGCGAGGCGCATGCGGGTGGGCGGGGCCATGTGATTTCATGCACTGGGCTTCTAGTGGTTCTGTAACTGGCCTGATTTGCAAAACTATATGGAAGAGATGACTGAATTTATCCCTGGGAGCAAGGGGGAGTTCTTCATTGAAGGAAGAGCACTGACGATGAGTTTGTTTGATAAGGCAGATAAAGTGTCTTAGGAAAATTCAGTAATGCAGCAAATCATCATTACCATTAGAATTGAAGGCCCAGCTCCCCAATTTACTTGCTAAGTGCTCTTCTTTCTGTAACCTTTCTGTGTCTCAGATCTCACATCTGAAAATTGAGTTGATATATGATCATTCTGTTTACAATCCATTCTCCTGCTCCCAAGTTCAAATGAAATATTCTTTGGTCATGGTTTGAAAATTGTAAAAGATTTGATAAATGTAAAGACTTGATATTCTTGTTACTATCATCAGGGATCCTATATAATAAAAGGCTAATATGCAAATTGTCCCCTCGACCGGGAGTTTGATTGGGAGTTCGGCCAGGGGGTGGGGCCGGCCTGCCAACCGCCCATGGCCCCTCCCCCCAGCTGGGCCCCACCCATGCATGAATTCATGCACCAGGCCTCTAGTCATGTAATAATGATTATAATTATTCAGTATTCACCTTGGAGATACCATTCCAATTGTTTTACATGAATTATCTCATTTAATTCTCCCAACTCCATGGAGTAGTTACTATTATTTTTCCCCTTTGACAGATCAGGAAATTCAGTCTGAGGAAGTTTAAGTGATTTGTCCAAAGTCTCAAAGCTAATACATGCTATATCCAAGACTGGACCCCTAGGAGCCTGCTTTAAAGCCTGCATTATTAAAGAATGTTGTCATATGAAAAGTGGCTGCAAATTGTAGCTAAGGACTCTAATGTCTAATGAAAGTAAGATAGATGTATATCTATCCTTAAAGTTCAGAAGGTCACAGGACAAATGCTCCCTGGAAAGGGCAAAATAGAGTCTTATGTTAATAAAATTTAAATTGGTTGAAAATGTCAGTTTCTATAAATTGGGTCTATTGAGGCAGGTGTTTCATTCATTTATCTAATCAATCAAAAATGTTCCGATACATGAAGTACCTTTTGGGGTGAGAGTGGAGATGAGAGTTTAGCTTAAACTAGTCAATGTATTTCTCTGCACTACGTTCTGGCTGAATACAACACATTTTTATGATAATGAAGATAGCTTGGGAAAATAAAAATGTACAGAAAACTCAAAACACCACCAATTAAGTTATGTTCAACTTCTTTCCTTACCCAACCTAATTACTAGAGCTGTTGAAATTCACTGATTCATATTTTCTCTTCTCTCTTCATACCTGCAAGTGCAGTGATGCTTAAGGACCAGTGTTAACTGTAATCAGCAAAAAACAAATGGAAACTATCCAAATCAGCCTGGATAATCTATAAACTCTACTAAGAGTTTCTTCCTTTAATATTTCAGATTTATAACTATCTAGGTTTCTTTATGTGGCTGTATATGTTTCTGTTATTTATATTCATAGATAATCATTTGTAATTTCCTTTTCCCTTACTGTATTTCAGATCCCTAAAGGGTAAAAACTTTAGCATTGCCCAGACTACCATGCTACATCCTCTGCTTTGGCATATATTCTGAGTCACATAATTTGTTAATCTGACACGTAACAACATGTGATATCAATTTTTTTACCTATTTATTATAACGTTGCCTGCAGCAGTTGCCATGCAGTACTCAGGAATATAGGAAAGTTCCACATTAGGAAGTCAGCTGTTTTCGCTTAGACTCCCCTGAATCTTTTTCACCTTTGACTGACACTGAAATAATATATAATTACCTGAATCAGGAATCTGAAGATTCCTGTATATTTGAGTTACTCCAAACTCAGTAACTCTAGATACCTGCTTTTCTCTATGGAAGAAATCAATTCTAAATTGAAATCCCTCAATAGCCCTGAATATGAGCATACAGATTACTTATTCAATCCCTTACATTTTCTGATAAATAGCCAATGTAATCTGTTTGGCTTAATCTATTCCAAACTGTTTGATCATGAAATTCCTAATCATGGAAATAAATTTGATATCCTAAAAATTAGAAAAACACTTAAAATGATTTTGGCATACTGAAATGGAATAAAACTTGCTTTTCATCAGTATGAATTATGGGCTTAATAAATATTAGAAAATATATCATGGTTCCATAACTTTATTTTGACCATAATACAATTAAAGAAGAAAAATATCTTTAACATTGAATCTATATGGCATAAAATATATAATTTGAATGTAGGTGACTTGCTTATTCACTCAACAAATATTTATTGAGCAGGCACTAGTGTTAAACAATACACACAAAGTCTGCAACTTCGTGAGGCTTACATTTTAGAGGCGGGATATAATTAACAAATTTGGGCTTTATTTCAAATATGTCAGAATGAACTCACCAAGACTTTAATAGAAAATACTGGGTCTGGGAGCACTGGAGAAACAAGTTAAATGATGTCATGAAAAAAAATACGTAGCTAAATCCAGAATATGGGACATTCTATAAAACATAAAGTTGATCTTTTCTAAAAGTACATGGGGAGAAATGAAAATTGTTGTAGAAGAAAAGTTTAGGCAGTGGTTCTCAACCTTTTGGCCCTTTAAATACAGTTCCTCATGTTGTGACCCAACCATAAAATTATTTTCGTTGCTACTTCATAACTGTAATGTTGCTACTGTTATGAATCGTAATGTAAATATCTGATATGCAGGATGGTCTTAGGCGACCCCTGTGAAAGGGTCGTTCGACCGCCAAAGAGGTCGCCACCCCACAGGTTGAGAACCGCTGGTTTAGAGAGACAATTAAATGGCATGTTTGAACCTTGATGTTTTCCTGGTTTAATATGAGGTTTCCTTTGTAGAGATAGAAATGTTCTAAAATTAGATTATGGTGATGGTTGCATAACTTTTGTAAATTTGAAGTAAATCATTGAATCTTGCATTTATAATGAAAATTAGCCCATCCGGCATGGCTCAGTGGTTGAGCATCGATCTATGAACCAGAAGATCATGGGTTGATTCCAGGCAGGGCACATGCCTGCGTTGCTGGCTCGGTCCACGGGGTGGGGGGTGGGGGTGCAGGAGGCAGCCAATCAATGATTCTCTCTCATCATTGATGTTTCTATCTCTCCATCTTCTTTCCTCTCTGAAATCAATAAAAATATAATTTAAAAATAGAATTATAATCCAAGTAAGGCTTTCTATAAAATATTCTGGGGGGGGGCATCAATGGATATCAAATATGGATGGGTATTAGATGATTTCAGAGAGTTATTTTTAATTACATTAAGAGTTATAATATTGAGATTATGGAAGATAATGCCTTTATTTTAAAGAGATACATATTGAGGTATTTGCATATGTAGCATTATGAAATCTGTAACTTTCAAATTGTGCAGCAAAACAGAGAAAAAATAACAAATTAATAAAATTTATTGACTCTAGGTTGTGCATATATAGGTGTTCACTAGAAAAGTCTTTCATGTTTTCTATGTGCTTGAAAAATTCCTAATAAAGAGTTGGAAAATATATAACTTTTTAAGAGAGAGAGAGAAAGAAGAAAGAAAGAAAGAAAGAGAGAGAGAGAGAGAGAGAGAGAGAGAGAGAGAAAGAAAGAGAAAGAAAGAGAGAATCATTGGAGAATATTACATAAGGAGTAATATTATCGAAAGAAAGAAAGAGAGAGAGAGAGAGAGAGAGAGAGAGAGAGAGAGAAAGAAAGAAAGAGAAAGAAAGAGAGAATCATTGGAGAATATTACATAAGGAGTAATATTATCTTTGTTTTTGGCAATCTTAACAAATTGGACCTGCTTGTAATTTGATTAGGAGAACAGATATCTCTCAATTGTTGAAAACTGAAAAACTGAGTGTATTGGGAAACAGTTGATTATGAAGCTACAAATAGACTTGGCCTAATGTCCTATGTGTAGCAGTATAAATAGTAGTCATGCAATTCACCTTTTCATCCTGCTTCCTATCTGTTCCACCTTTTACCTTTCAATTTCTGCTGGTTCACTTATTTTTTTAAAGTCTTTATTGTTAAAAGTATTACATATGTCCCCTTTTTCCTCCATTGATCTCTAGCAGCCAGCCTCTGCCCCCCAGCCCAGGCCTTCACCCCCCTATTGTCTGTGTCCACTGGTTATGCTTATATGCATACAAGTTATTTGGCTGATCTCTTACCCACCTCCCTGCCTTCCCTCTGAGGTTTGACAGTCTGTTTGATGCTTCTATGTCTCTGGATCTATTTTTGTTCATCAGTTTATGTTGTTCATGATATTCCACAAATGAGTGAGATCCCGTGATACTTATCCTGGAGAGCATTATGCTAAGCGAAATAAGCCAGTCAGAGAATAAGTATAGGCTGGTTCACTTTTGTTGTGAGCATCACATAAAGTCCCTAATGCTCTTGGTATAAAAACCAAATAACTGATTCTAGGGGCTCTGACCTAAATAATCTGGTCGCTGCTTATCTCTTTAACTTTACCTTCTGACCCACTCATCCTCCTCCCTCTCTGCAGGTCAAACGCAGTGGCCTTTTTTCAGTATCTTGGGCATGACATATTCCTTCTAACCAAGGCCTTTGCATGTACTATTACCCTCCAAGTGGAACTTGCATATTATTTATTTAGAAAAGCCTTTCTAGATGTCCTTGAGAAAGTTAGGTCTGTCAATTATGCTCTGAAGGCACCTTGTGCATTTTCTTTTAATGGTCACTGCAATGATAATTATCTGATTATCTGTGCAATCATTTGTTTAGCACCATTTCCCTCCATCATATTTAGGGTTGTGTAAGGAAAGGATCTATGTGCATTGTGCTCATAAGCTCACCACTGAAGTTCTAAAACAAAGTCAGCATATAAACATGCTATTGTTTATATCAAAAACCACCTCTCAATCCCATTTTACCCATTATCTACTGCTTCATTTCTCTATTGCCCTTTTTAAATCAAAACTCCTGAAAAGAGCTCTTTATTCAGAGTTTTCAACCTCTCTACTCCCATTCTCTCTTGATCCTACATCAATGGAGCTTTCACCTTAACTGCTCCATGAGAACTTTTGTTGTCCAGGTCACCAATGACCTCCACATCACTAAATCTGGTTATCAATTTGCATTATTCATCTTTGTTTCATCATTTAACATCAATTAAGAGAGTGAGTCACTCCCACCTCTTTAAAAGACTTACCTCAATTGACTTCCAGAATCACACACTCTTGGTTTTCACTCACCTTCCCAGTGGCTTCTTTTTAGACTCCTTTTCAAGTTCTTCCATTGGAAACAGAGATAAACGAAAAATCAGAAAACATTTGTTAAACTTCTCACATTAAGTTGGCAGCAAGTTTTGTTAAAGTAATAAAAAAAGTAACCAAATTTAAAGAGATGCTGATCAACATGGATGGACTTGGAAAATATTATGCTGTGAAATAAGCCAACCTGAGAAAGACAAATATCACATGATCTCATTATTGTGGATTCTAATGAACAAAAGGAATTGACCAACAAAATAACACCAGAAGCAGGGAGGTGTGGAACAGACTGACATACCTCAATGTGAGGTTGAGGGGACAAGAAGAGATAAACCAAAGAAATTAATATACTTATATGCATAGCCTATGGATATGGGCAATAGGGTGGTGAAGACCTAGGGCAGCCGTGGGCAAACTATGGCCCGCGGGCCGGATCCGGCCCATTTGAAATGAATAAAACTAAAAAAAAAAAAAAGACCATACCCTTTTATGTAATGATGTTTACTTTGAATTTATATTAGTTCACACAAACACTCCATCCATGCTTTTGTTCCAGCCCTCCGGTCCAGTTTAAGAACCCATTGTGGCCCTCGAGTCAAAAAGTTTGCCCACCCTGATAGGGGGTGGGTGAGTAGGGGCTGTGAGGAGGGGGAGAGGGGGAAAATGGAGGATTTCTGTAATACTATATATTTTAAGATAAATAAATAAATAAATAAATAAATAAATAAAATTATTGGAAAATTAAAAAATAAAGAAAGATGCTGATCAGAACAAAAGTTTATTTCATTCAGGTAAATAATAACCCTACTTAAAATGTTATGATTAACACTTTCTCACCATTATAGTTATTTATTATATTGAAATAACTACTTATTATAAGTAATTATAGATTGCTCCCTGATTTCACACTTTACTTATAATTAGTGACTTAATGTATTCTTTTATCATTGCGTATTGAAACTCCTCCGACCCTCAGTGGAATCATTGTTCTGAAACCGATTTTCTTTTCTTTTTTATATATAAACTAGAGACCCAGTGCATGAATTCATGCACCAGTGGGATCCTTCAGCCTGGCCTGTGGGATCGGGCCAAAACTTGATCTCCAACATTCCCTGAGGGGTCACAGATTGCAAGAGGGCACAGGCCAGGCTGAGGGACCCCACCGGTGCATGATCGGGGCAGGGAGAGATGCGGGAGGTTGGCCAGCCAGGGAGGGACTGTGAGAGGGCTCCAGGGTGTGTCTGGCCCATCTTGCTCAGTACTGATCAGCCAGACCCCAGCAGCACGCTAACCTACCAGTCGACTGTCTTCCCCCTGGTAGTCAGTGCAGGTCATAGTGAGTGGTTGAGTGGCCTTAACATATTACACTTTGATTGGTTGAATGGCTGACTGGTCGACTGGACACTTAGCATATTAGGCTTTTATTATATAGGATACTTTTAATTCAGACCCTGTAAAGTTATCAGATGTTTGGAAAAAAAGTTTTTTAAACAAGAATCCATAAATCTTTTAAGATCTTAGCTATGAATGGGTGAGATCATTATCCATTTCATAAAGTCCCCCAAGTGAGTAACAATGTATAAAGTAAAAGGAAGGTCCCTCAGAGTTTGTAATTCTTTGGCTGCACAATCCTGTCTTCTTTGCTCAAGAAGTTTGTAGTCAATTTCAGAATCCATTCCAGGAGCCAACTTCTTTTTTAAACTATATTTTATTGATTTTTTTACAGAGAAGAAGGGAGAGGGATAGAGAGTTAGAAACATTGATGAGAGAGAAACATCGACCAGCTGCCTCCTGCACACCCCTTACTGGGGATGTGCCCGCAACCAAGGTTGCCCTTGACCGGAATCGAACCTGGGACCCTTCAGTCTGCAGGCTGACGCTCTATCCACTGAGCCAAATCAGTTAGGACCCAACTTCTTAATTTAGATTACAGGCAAATCATTCAGGGAAAAAGATACAGAGAAAAAAAACAAACAAAAACCACAAGGTTGACAAGGATGAAGAGCCAAAGATGCAACCAGTGGGAATGTTTTGAAAATCAGTCCCTGGTTGTATTTTTTGGTTCTGCAGCTGCCTCTCCAGGCTTCATCCAAGCCTTGATACTCCCACCCAGGCCTCGTGGTTCTCACCCAATACCCAAGGCTTTACCCCAACCTCATGGCTCCCCACCAAGCCTAACCACTCCACCATCTTTCACCACTCCCTTCATTTCTCTCACGCCAGTTGCCAAGCAGCAGTCTGAGCATCTGGAAACCTCCTGAAACCCAGTAAATTTAAACAAACTCTTCCCCAAGGCCTGGACTCTTGTTTTATATTTATATAGTGCGTTCAAATTTACAAAGTAAATTAACAAAGAACTATATTGGGGTCAACTGATAAAATAATTTAACAATCCAAAACATCTTAAGGAATAAATTAATTTTTTCCTTCCTTGGTGTCCTTAAACTTTGATGACCAACCTAGAATGACCAACTAGAGCCTTGTGATGGCAATTCCAGACATTACTCTAAGACAGGAACTCAAAGCATGGTCTTGAGACCCATGGTGGCCTCCAAGATCCTTTCAGAGAGTCTGCAAGCTTCTTCTTTTTCCAACTATGTTATATGTGTGAGGTCAGATTTTCTTCAGCAGATATGGGAATTATTAAGTCAACATTAACAATATTTTAAAATATAAAATAATATACCTCTGCTCACTAAATATTTTTTTAATTTGGAAAATATAGTGACTTTTCATAAAATATTATCTAGTGAAAATATAATGGTCTTATTGGTATTTTCAAATATTTTAAACATTTCTCAGTTTTAGTTTCTAATACTAAAAAGTTTTCTGAGATGTTATTTATCACATAAACAAATGCTCTTTAGGGTTTTCGATAATTTGTAATAATAAAGTGGAATCCTGAAATGAAAAAGTTTGAGAAACTTCCTCCAAAAAAATATTTCTTGACTCCAGAGAAGAACTATTAAATAACTTCTGTGGTCATGAACTTACTTTAAAAAAAATTTATTCATATATATATATATATATATATATATATATATATATGTTTTTTTCAATTGATTTTAGACAGTGAGGAAGGGCAAGAGAGGGAGAGAGAGAGAGAAACCTCTATGTGAGAAACATCAATAGGTTGCTGCACCCGCATCTGGACTGGGGACCAAACCTGAAACCAGGCATGTGCCCTGACCTGGCAACCTCTCTGTGCTTGGGGATGATACTCACCCAACTGAGTTACATTGGCCAGGGCAGAACTTCCATTAAAAAAAATAAATAAATATATATATATATAAAAATATATATATATATATATATGTGTGTGTGTGTGTGTGTGTGTGTGTGTGTGTGTGTGTGCGCGCTCATTGATTTTAGAGAAAGGGGGAGGGAGAGAAATAGAGAGATAGAAACATAGATGAGAGAGAAACATTGATCGACTGCCTCCTGCACTCACCACACTGGGAATTGAGCCCATAACCTTGGCATGTGCCTTGACCAGGAATTGAACCGTGACCTAGTTCATAGGTCAATGCTCAACTACTAAGCAAGCCATGTCGACCAGGGAGAACATACATTTTTAATGCACCCTCCAGTTACTCTTACACACACTATTAGAAAAATATAATAAAAACAGGTATACAGACATTGGTGTCTGATTCAAACACTAGTTCTGCCACTTCTGGTTATAACAGTAGCCTACACCACTCTCAATAGATTCCCTGCTCTTACTTTCCCTTTCCCCACCCCCTAAATCCTCTTTCTACTGTACATTCTCATTTAAATAGTTACTCATTTCTGGAAAAAGTTTGAAAATTTCTATATAAGAGGAGTTTAGGGGCAGCAATCTGGTTCTTAGAGAAAATTAGGGACATAAAATCACTATTCCATAGGTCAAGCACATTAATTTTACTTAGATTGTTTTATTTGAGGTGATTATGCCAGGTCACAGAATTTGGGGGGTATGATTGAGATTTATGGGGTGGCAGTAATATCTCCTAGTAATATCTCCTCTTTGGCAACATCACGTACAAATTTGCTTCTGCTTCTGAACAGGGAAGGCATTCTCAGATAATTTTATTCTCTCTTCTTTGCCTATGAGCACAGACTACAGTCTCCTGTGAGGCTGGCAGCCATTTTGCCCTCCCTCCAACCCACCCCAAATCTGTTATCCTTATACAGAAGGTGTCAAATTCCTCAGTGCTCTCTGTGATTTGCGCACAACACTGACCAATCAGAGACCTGGAACTACGGATATAATCAATGAACAGAAACCTACCAGAAACCCATGAAATTTTGCCCAGCAGTGAATAAACAGGAAAAAAAACCACAGGTTTATTTAAAAATAGCAATGTTCTCTCTAAAATAGTGCTGCTCAGGATATAGTCCACTAACATTCAAAATTAGCAACATAAGAGGTATTTAAAAAATATTTTACTTGATTTCAGAGATTAAGGGAGAGGGAGAGAGAGATACAAACATCAATAATGAGAGAGAATAATTGATTGGCTGCCTCCTGTATGACCCCTATTGGGGGTCGAGCCCACAAGTCAGACATGTGCCCTGATTGGGAATGGAACCATGACATTCCGGTTCATAGGTCAACTCTCAACCATTGAGCGACACTGCCTGGATAAGAGGTGTTTTTAAAAATTCAGATTTCTGTATTCTATCCCAGACCAACTGTATTACAATATCTGGTAATGAGACATATAAACTTGTAATTCCAATAATTTCCTCAGATTATTATGGTATAAATTAAAGTCTGAACATCATTGCTATAGGGAAAATTTTAACAAGAAACAATAAAAAGAATAGGAAAAATAAGCATATTCTGTATCACCACCTCTTTCTTTTATTGATTGCTAATGGATGGATGATGTCACCTGCCTTCCCTTACACACAGGCATAATATTTTCTTCTATCCATTTAAGACACTATTTATTATTCTGTCAGTGTGCCAGTATTATTAGGATTAGGAAGGCTAATCCAAACTAACTAAAGTTATGAGATATCTAAACTAAAGTCATCAAGTATAAATTATAATGCCCATCTACTTATAATGGGAAATATTGTAAACACAGGGATGTTCAGTTTGATAACCTCCACATTCTGAATCTAATAAATAATACACATACAAAAATAAATTATAATAATAAGTTACCATGGTGAGTCTGGAATCATCACAAAATGTGTTAGTAGATATTTGTAATGATTACTGCCTCAGTTTTAATTTGATATACCTACCCACCTCCACCACTGGCTTTGGGCTGGAATATTTCAATCTTTTAATTTCCAAGACATTGCAAGGAACTCACAGCTAGATCTCTGATTTTTTTCTAATGTAGTAATTTTCTTTCTGATAATTCAGTTCATTGTTAAATTATTAGATTTTACCTTTTCAATTTATGATCACATTCTATTCATGCCTCCCTGAAACTCATCCAAAACTGTGGGTGTTTCCAAATGAAATTATCTACTTATAAGCAGTTTCTTGGGTTAATTTTGCAGGTGGCTTATCCCAGCATGGCTTTTAATTTTCCTTAATTTCACCTGAAATTTATGACACCGTTTTACTGATTTTACAAGGCACTTGGAATTCTGAGAGTATATTTTTAAAGAGCTCTTCAGAATGTTCAATATAATATCTACACTGTAATGTATTATAATAGTAAAAGTTTAATAGCAGAGGTTTTACACTAGAAACATAATATTATGATAATTGGAGAATGTTTTCAAAACGTTTCCTTCTGTCTCTATTAAAAGACATTTCCTAAAGATAGCAAATAAGTATGTGAAAAGATGCTCACCCTCATATGCCATTAGTGAAATGCAAATTAAAACAGAAACAAGATACCACTAACCACCTATTAGAATAGTCAAAATGCAGAACACTGGCATCAAATGTTGACACTGGTGTGGAGCAACATAAACTCTCATTATTTGTGGGAAAGCAAAATGTACAGTCACTTTGGGAGACTTTTAATTTTTTTTTAAAAAAAACAAAACATACTCTTACCTTTCAATCCAGCAATCATGCTCCTTAGAACATATCCAAAGGAGCTGAAAACCAATGTTTACACAAAAACCTGCACATAGATATTTATAGCAGCTATATTCATAATTTGCCAAAACTTGGAAGCAGCCAATATATCCTTCAATAGGTGAATGAAAAAATAAACGGTGGTACCTAAGACATTGGAATACTATTCAGCACTGTAAATAAATGAGCTATCAAGCCATTAAAAGACATGAAGAAAACCTAAATGCATATTACCAAGGGGGGGAAGCCAATATGAAGAAGCTCTATCTTACCTAATAATAGACAAACATGTAAATTGGCCGTACCTTTGCTATGTTAACTAGCCAATCAGGAGAGTATGCAAATTAACCTAACAAAGATGGTGGTTAATTTGCATATGTCTCCAAGCGGTGGAGCGAAGCCTGACTGCCCGGGGGCCGGAGCAGCAAAGGCCCAGGGCCGGCGGAGCAGCGAAAGCCTCACGGTCCCGGGGCCAGCTCCAGCCGGAGCCCGGCCAGAGCGAAGGCCTGGGTGCCGGGTGCCGGAGGAAAACCGGTGCCAGCAGCCAGGGGAAAGGAAGGCCTATTGCACGAATCTCTTTGTGCAACAGGCCTCTAGTATTGAATAATTAAAAATGTATGACCTGAGGGCATAAAGGGCATGTTCATGAAGGATCTTGTAGAAAATATTATCTTGTTAAATATCACCATATTTAAGAAAAACATTTCAAAGCAAATCTTAAAGGAATATATATCTCAGTGATATTACATACACACAGATACGATTTTAGGAGGGTCTTATAAATAAAACAGATTACTATTGGATTCTGTGTACCAGGTATGCCCTACATGCGAATATATTATTCTTAATTCTTTTCTCTATCCAATCTATCTTCCACACTACCAACTCTACCTTCCTTAAAGAAAGAACCCTGATTCAGTCACTCCCTAATCTGAATTCCTTAGTTTGCCAGAAAGACCCTGGCCTCAACCTGCTTCTTCAACCTCATCTCCCCTAAACTCTTCCATCTTATTCTCTGCTCTTCCTCCATATATCACTAAGATTCCTATGCCTCAGGAAAAAAACTTACTATTCCCCAAATATTCCAGGACTGTTCTTAACTCTTTGACTTTAAACCAGTGGTTCTCAATCTTCTGGCCCTTTAAATACAGTTCCTCATGTTGTGACCCAACCATAAAATTATTTTCTTTGCTACTTCATAACTGTAATGTTGCTACTGTTATGAATCATAATGTAAATATCTGATAGCAGGATGGTCTTAGGTGACCCCTGTGAAAGGGTCGTTCGACCGCCAAAGGAGTCGCTATCCACAGGTTGAGAACCGCTGCAAACAAACATGTTTTCTTTGCCTTGAATATTTTTCCTTTAATCTTTGACTTTTCACATTGTACTAGTAGGAAATAATTTATTTCTCCTTAATATTCCCATTGCATATTCACTCATTCATTCAACCAATATTCCTTGAGTGCTTACTATGTACTCAGCACTGTTCTAGAAAGTTCTGGTGATTTCACAATACAATCATGGTCTCTAACTTCATAGATTTTAGAAATGTTCATATTAAATAAATAATTAAAACTGTAATAGTGTAATAAAATGTATGCGGTTTGGTGAGGATACATAACTAGTACTTAGTCTAAAGAATCAGGGAACAACTCTCTTTGAAAGATGAATAGTCATTAGCCAGGTAAAGGAGATGAGGGCCTGTCCAGGGCAGAAGGAAAACATATATGATGATACTGGGGCAGGAATGAACTTGGCTCCTTAAAGAATCAATAGACAAAATGACTGGAGGACAGTAGCATGGGATAATACTGGAGAAAAGGGCAGGAGCATGTTCATGAAGGATCTTCTAGAAAATATTATATATTTTGAACTTTGTCCAAAAAGCCATGGAAAGAGGGATGTTTTTGGTAACAATGATTTTTATTTTCTTTATGCTCATTAAAATTTGCATCGACTTCTATAATGGTAAAAATAACAATAAAAGAGGTATTTTAAAAGTCCTCCAATAACTGTCACCTCAGGGTGAAGTCCAATCCCTCAGCCAGTGTGTGAGGCACAGTGGCTCCTGCCACCTCTGCCATCTGCTCCGCCAGCCTTACTGTGTAGCCACACACCATTCCTCGTATCATGGGGAGAGTTTTGGACAGAAAAATACCCATTTGTATTTTAGGAAAATCACTCTCAATAAGAAAAAAGAAAGAAAATCACTCTATTAGGAGAAAAATAGATAGGAAATAAATATGACTGAATGCAGAAGGAATATTAATCTAGGTGAGAAATGATGGTTATCTGTACTAGATTGTGGCTAGAATGCCATGGCTCTTGAACAGCACCCTTAACTGAGCATCACACAGTACAGCAAGTGTGAAGCCACTGAACATTTTAAGCAGGGAAGTAATGTGATCATGTATTAATTTTTAAAAGATCACCTTGCACTTGTATGGAGAAATTATATTAGTGTGCTAAGAAAAAATACAGGGAGATAGTTTAGGTAATAGTCCAGGTATGATAGTTAAGAATGGGGTGGTGGTGCCCCTGGTCTGTGTTGCTCAGTGGTTAGAATGTCAGCCTAAGCACCAAAGGGTCATGGGTTTGATTCCTGGTCAAAGGTGCATACCTAGGTTGCAAGTTTAATCCCCAGCCCAGGTTGGGGTGCATGCAGGAGGCAACTGATTGATGTCTCTCTCACATCAATGTTTCTCTCTCTACATCCTCTCCTTCCACTCTCTCTAAAAATCAATGGAAAAAATATCCTCGGGTGAGGATTTTTAAAAAAATGGGGTGGTGGCAGTAAATAAAGATGGTCTGAATTAGGAAGTTGGCATTAGGAGACAAATGGCAGAAATGAGATACTATTTTGTAGGTAGAACCAAGAGGAATCATAACTGATTGGATATGGGCTAAGAGAGAAAAAGGAATCAAGGATGATTACCAAGTACTATCTGGACCTTGGCAGATGGAGGTGCCATTTATTGAGATGGGGCTCATTAAAGAAGATTAGTTGATGCCCTAACCAGTTTGGCTCAGTGGATAGAGCGTTGGCCTGCAGACTGAAGGGTCCCAGGTTCGATTCTAGTCAAGGGCATGTACCTTCGTTGCGGGCACATTCCCAGTAGGAGGTGTGCAGGAGGCAGCTGATCAATGTTTCTCTCCCATCAATGTATCTAACTCTCTATTCCTCTCCCTTCCTCTCTGTAAAAAATCATATATATATATATATATATATATATATATATATATATATATATAGTGGTGAAAAGTGGGTGAGCAAATTCGGTTTTTGCACATGTTAATTTTGAGATGCCTGTTAGATAACCAAATAGAGATTATGAATAGGCAGTTGATTGTACTGACGCTGAGTTCAAAAGTGATTACCTTATACCTCAGTTGGTTTAGACTCTGACACTACATGAAGTATGTCTTTAGGGCAATAATAATGATCTGTTATTACCATGGTTTCAAACACATAAGAGGTACTCAATATACCTGTTTTTTATTTGAATTAAATTTTGTAGTCAATCTTAGTCCCTATTTTAGCACAACTCTAAACACATAATTAATGCAATTTAAAAAGTTACTCAGTGATATGTATGTTTTGTCTTTACAAAACAAGTGGTTTTGTAATTTTTTAAATACTAACTTGGCATAGCTCCTATCACTGGGATTTTGGAGTAAGAAGTACCTGGAACAAAAATTCTCACAAAAACACACACATGGTAGAACTTACCTAGCTGGGTGATAAGATTGGGAAATCTTCTCCCTCTAAAACACTATAAACCTGGTCAAAAGTAACACAAGCAACTATTTCTGCACTCTGGAAGTTGATCAAAAAGTTTATTCTTAAAGAATCACTGATGTTGGGATACGAAGCCCTGGGGCTGTTCCATAGTCTATATCCCAGTTCATTCAGTTCAGAAGTTCTCCAAGGACTTATACATTGAAAACCACAAAACACTGCTTAGAGAAATTAAATAATATCTAAATAAACAGAGGAACAGTCCAGTCTCTTGGATTGGAAGGCTTAATATTATCAAGATGGCAATTTGACACACATTGATGGATACACTAAATGCAACCCCTATAAAAATCCTGGCTGGCTTCTTTGCAGAAACTGACATGGACAAGCTGATCCTAAAATTTATACGGAAATACAAGAGAGCAAGAGAGCTGAAACTAAGTTGAAAATGTGGAACAACATTGGAGAACTCACACTTCGATTTAAAAACTTAGGATAAAGGCACAATTAATCAACATAGTGTAGTATTGATACAAAAATAGGCATATAGATAAGTAGGACAGAATAGAGAATTCAGAAATAAAACCTTACATTCATGGTCAATTTGTTTCCCACAAAAGTACCAAGACAATTCAGTGGGGAAAAGGATAGTCTTTTCAACAATAAATAGTGCTGGGGTAATTAGATACCCCAAAATATAAAGAAATTAGACCCTCACTTCATACCATATACAAAAATTAACTCAAAATGGATCACAGACCTAAATTTGAGAGTTTAAACTATAAAAATTCTAGAAAAATATAAGTGAAAATTTTCATGATCTCAGATAAGGCAGAGTTCTTAAATATAACATTGAAAGCGTAATCCATAGAAGAAAAAATGGGTATATTAGAGTTTATCAACTTTTACTCCTAAAAAGTCACTAATAAGAGAATAAAAATAAAGCCCAAGACTAGAAGAAAGTATTTACAAATCATAGATCTGATAAATGGCTTATATACAGAACATTTGAATAACTCATACAACTCAATTATTAGGAAGATAAAAAACTCAATTAAAAATGAACCAATTATTTGAACAGACATTTTCACAAAGAAAATATATGAATGACAGAAAAAGGACATAAATATATATGCTGCATCATTAGTGACTTAGGGAAAATTAAATCAAAATCCCAAGAAGAAACTATTATGCATCCATTAGAATAGCTATAATAAAAAAGACAAATTAAGTGTTCAGAAGGATGCTGAGAAATTGGACCACTTGCACATCGCTGGTGGGAACAAAACATGGTACAGCTACTCTGGGAAATATTTTGGCAGTTTCTTAGAGAGTTATACACAAATTTACCATGTAACAGCATTTTTATTCCTAGGAATCTAACCCTAAGAAATGAAAATATATGTCCACCCAGAGATGTGTGCAAATATAGTAGCATTACTCGTAATAGCAAAACAATCCAACTGTCCAAAATCTAGTAAATGGATGAGCAAAATGGTATACCTATATAATGGAATACTATTAATCAATTAAAAGGACCAAGATACTGATATATGATACAACATGGATATACCTCAAAAACGTTATGCTCAATGAAAGAAGCTAAACACAATGGAACATATGGCATGATTACACTTATATGAAATGTACAGAACAGGCAAATTTATAAAGACAGAAAACCTAAGAGTATTTTTAAAGCTTGGGTGCAGGAGAAGGGATTAACTGCTAATGGGCTCCAGAAAACTTTTTAGAATGATGAAAAATTTTTAAAACTGAACTGTGGGGTGATGGTTGCAGAATTCTATAAATTTAGTAAGATAACTGAATTATACACTAATAAGAGTGATTTTTATAGTATATACATTATAATTCAATAACTCTTTTTAAAAACACAGGGATATAGTAAGTGTAAGAGTTTTGTAGACTTCCTTTAAGGCCTGTTTATGCCTACTGTATGTATTAATTTTCATAATTTCTCCATCTACACTAACACTCCTTACACACCAGACCTGACTGCTCAGCCTATTTCCAGTTCTTATTTCATATATCCAGGTACCTGTCATACTACTCCCTGCAAAAGTTAACTAACTTCTCATCTCCACCTCTTCATAAGCTTTCCTTCTCAATTTTTCCATAACTATTAGCAGCACCTGTATCTGTTCGGCATTTCTCACTTCAGTATTGCTTTCAATCCCACTACCTTTATCCCCACATTAAATGAGAAACCTAATCAAACCAATTTTTCTCCAAAATCTCTACTCAAGCATCTTAGCATGTATTGCTGATTTTAGATCCTTACATACAGATACTAAAGCAATCTTCCTCAAATACTATTTTTTCACATCACTACTGTCCTTGAAAACCTGTAGCACTCTTAAGTATACATATGCACATGCATTCTTTCTTTCAAGCAAAATTACCTGCTAAAAATATTTAAACAAAAAGCAACCATGGAATATATCATGTACATGTAAGCATAGTTAATACATTGTTGATTATAACTCCTGATATTTTAATGTGTATTTATCCCCTTTACTAAAAAAAAAAACCAACTAAATTCATATACATACTACTTTGTAACCTGCTTTCATGACTAAAAACTATATTTTAATCTTCTAAATCAAAAGATATTCATTACTGTGATTAGCAAATAAGTGTTCCTTTATGTAGATTGACTTTATTTTATTTTATTAAACTATTTCTGTTCTCTGTTATATTTAATCCTAATTTTTAAATGGAACGTAATGAACAAAATAAACTAACAAAGTGGAAACAGACTCATGGATACAGAGAACAGACTAACAACTGTCAGAAGGGAGAGGGTTGGGGGCTGGGTGAGAAGGGTGAAGGGATTAAGCAAAGAAAAAAGAAAAGAAAAACTGGTGGACAGAGACAACAGTATGTTGATTGGCCAGAGGTAAAAGAAGGTAAAGGGGGGATAAATGGCGATGGAAGAAGACTTGATTTGGGGGTGGTGAACACACAATAAAATATACAGATGATGTACTGTAGAATTGTATACCTGAAACCTATATAATTGTATTAATCAACTCGAGGCCTGGTGCACGAATTCATGCATGGGTGGGGTCCCTTGACTGGCCAGCTAACAGAGCCAATTGGGGCCACCTCGCCAAGTGCCAGTCTGGTGATTGGGGCCAGCCGGCTGAGGGGGGGGGAGGAGGGACCAGCCTGCTTGGGGAAGGGGCGGGGGAAAGGACTGTGGAAGGTTGGCCAGCCAGGGGAGGTTGGCTGTGGGAGCGCACTGACCACCAGGGGGCAGCTCCTGCATTGAGTGTCTGCCCCCTGGTGGTCAGTGTGCGTCATAGCTACTGGCCATTCATCCAGTTGACTGGTCATAACGGTTGCTTAGGTATATATA
>NW_005871061.1:7869585-7874616 GCF_000147115.1 Myotis lucifugus
TTCAATTTAAAAAAGTTATCTTTCAAAGTCTTCCCCAACCCATATTCTCCAATACCATCTCTTATTCTTTCCTAAAGTGAACCCTTTATCCCAGCAAGGCAATCGGTTTGTACCTCATATATATGTAGTTATCTCCTGCTTTTTATGTTTTTGTATACCCCTAGAACCAATATATAACATTTTCACATATTTTTATGTATTAATATGCTTACTTCTTTGGTGCTTCTTGCTTTTATTTTTCTTTCCTAAATTAGACTGACCTGGTGGAACAGCCAAGATGGAGGCCGCAGCCGGCAGGCCTGGCCCGCTGATCCTGAACAACAAGCAGCCTCAGCTGCTGCCACCTCCGCCGCCCGCTATGGCGCAGCCACCGCCCGGGGCCAGCGCGGGTCTCCTGGGGGGGCGGGGGGGGGGAGGCAAAGACCGAGAGTTCAACCGCAACCAGCTATTCCGAGCCTCCGGACCTGGGGTTTGAGGGCTGACACGCACAAGTGCGCGGCCCAGCTCTCGGAGCTTTACAGCGACACGGAGGGGACAGAATTCCTGATGAACCGAAAGTGCTTCAAGGAGGACTTCCGCCTCCATGTGACCCTGACAAGAAGTGGGCCGAGCTGGGCACCAACCAGCCCCGGACCCACGCCATGAGGCTCCTGGACAGCCTGGAAGTCACTGCCAGGGAGAAGAGACTCAAGGTGGCCCAGGCCATTCTCTACGCTGCCCAGGGCACCTTCTGGGAGTGCGGGAGGCGGAGGTACCGTCCTGAATGCGCCACGACGTCTTCCTGGTGGGCACGTTCCATGCGCTGGTGCAGCTGCTGATCATGGAAATAGACAACAGCGCCGCCTGCGGCGGGCGGTGAGGAAGCCGGCACGGACCTCAGGGTCCTGCTCAACATCATGTACCTGATTGTGGAGACTGTCCTGGGCCAGCGGGTGGACCTCCCTGAGGACTTCCAGATGAACTACGACCTCTGGTTAGAAAGGGAGGTTTTCTCCAAGCCCATTTCCTGGGAAGAGCTGCTGCAATGAGCCCCGGCTCCTGGAGGGGACCCAAGAGGAAAGGTGATGTGCCGTTCTGGGCTTGGCCTCCGTTGATCCCAGCATCCTGACTGGGAGCGTCATCTCTGCTTGCCACCCTCTCTCCATTCCTCCCGCCCTCCTCTCTGGGACATGGTTGGGTGCAGCTCATTTCTCATTCAGCCCAAGGCTGGGAAAAGCTGGGATAGGCTGGGAACCCATCACATCTGAATTTCGGGGCTCACGCTGACTCTTCTTGAGACATGCAGATCCTTGGGAGGCCAGCTTGCCAAGGAGGACGCTTAGCATTGGGGCCAGGGCCAAAAAGTCAGAGTCCTGGTTTTGCTTTGGGGGTTTCTGATGTTGTTCCAGCCTCCCGCTGAGTTTCCTCCAGAAGCAGTTGCAGAGGCTCCTGCTGCTCCCTCAGCACTGGGTTAGGACAGGGTGGGGTGGGAAGAGAAGCTTCCCTTAGCCAGAGGTGCCCTCTCCCTCTTGATCTGCAAGGGTCTGTAAATACCTATATATAAACCTGTGTGTGTTCTCTTGTGTCACGTTGGGGTTTTTAATGTGTTTGTGTATTCTGTATACATTAAAAGGAAGTAAAAGTAAAAAAAAATAGACTGACCTACATCAAAAGTAACTTTCAAGGTTTTTTCTGTACTTTTAAAATAATTATCACAATGCAGATTATACAGTAGGTAAGCATGAAATGAATGTTTATTTAGATTAATGACATTTCTTGCATTCATTTGTTATAAATTTATGAGCACCTAATATGTGCATAACATTGGACATGCCATCAAGAAAACAAAGAAATATATGATACATGATCTACCTTCTTAAGGAGTTTATAATCTAGCTGGGATAAATAAGTAAGGGCAATGAAGGGTTAAGAGATATAAGACTACCATTTCCAAAAGATTTCAAGAAGCAATCTATGATTAAGAGAAAATGAGGAATCAGGAAATTAGTGATTCAGGGATCAAAAAAGAAAAAAAGAGCTAAACTGAGCCTTAGAAGAGATAAATAGAATATTAAAAAGTGAGAGAGGCTAAGAGCATCTCAGGCAGGGAAAGTGTGCGGAGTGAGAAGGGCAGATATGAGAATTCAGGGTTTATATAGAGAATTGGTTAAATTTAAAAAGATAGGTTGAGACCACCAAGTGAATGGTGATGAATGCCTGATTAAATTGCCCAGATTTCATCCTGCTAAAATAGCCATTTACTGAGTATCTACTACGTGACCTGTGGCTTACATACATATAGAGCATTTTCTGGATATTATGCATCCATTTCCTCATTCTCATGGCACTCTGTTTTTCTCTTGAGAAGAGACCAATGGGACTATAACTAGAGGCCTTACCTTCTATAGTGAGGGGCAAGAAATCAAATTGAAAATGATTCATCTCAGTTCCAGTTTATCTCATCCTTAACATCATTATCAGACTATTCTGGCCATGAAGCCCTGGCTGTACTTACTGCTTCCTAGGTATCCAGAGACACTTCAGGTCTTGCCTGTTTCCAGACCTGACTCACTAGTGTCCCTCAGATTCTGTGAGACTCTCATTTTTCCAATAAATTAAATTAAATTTTGAGTAAGATAGCCAGAGTTGATTTATATCGCTTACAACTAAAGAGTCTTAATTGATATAGTTATATATTATTTTCCACACGTTATCAATAAGAAGGCTGTGGATAAGTGATATTAAGCAAATTTCTACGTACATACAACCAGCAAGTGGCAAATGTAGGTATGTTTGACTCTAAAATCTAAGTGCTATAAAATTACTTACCAAAGGCTGCATGGGATGACCAAGATTCACTTAAAAGCTGGTCTTTTGGTCCCTAAACCATTCTGCCTTTTAACAAGGATTCACTGCAGATTTTTACGAAGTGTATGACATAATCAAAATACTAGCATGTTAGAAAGGTTGATTTCACAGCAAAATGCTAGGCTGGAAGGGGAGCAAGAGAGCTTAAGGTAAGAGATAAGTGAAGAGGAAGAGGTATATAATTCAAACGGGAAATGACTGTGACCTGAAATAGTGAAATGATAGGACAGACGCAAGAAGGGAACATTTATTACAATACTTTATCAGTTGTGATAGCCATCTCTCTGAAATGTGCACTCCATTAATTTTTTTACTATTTTTATAATAACTTCAGTCCATTGATTTCAAATTACAGTTCAGTAAGCATATGACTTTTACTGGATTAAACAGAATCTCTTAGTAAGCATATCGTAAGCTTATAAGCAAATGTACATCATTTGCAACTAAATTATGTACACATAATTTGCAGAAAAATGAATTTGCCTAGAGTTTTTATAATCAAGCAACGTATTATGGCTTAACATTTCTTCAAATTATTAAAAAGTATGAAAAAAAGTAATATCAGAAAATCTAAGTACATATTTCTAGGATTGGTCTAAGGTTTTCCAACAAAGATAAAAATAAACTTTACAGAAGAATGGTTGGTCCACTCACTATCTTCATTTTCCAGGCAACATAAGCTTCTAGAAGCAAGCCATTTTCTCTATTAACAATAGCTGTACAACAAGTATGTCAAACTCCTGGCCCACAGGCCGCACGCGGCCCACAACGAATATTTTTTCGGCTGAGCCAATATAACAGTATGTAAGAAACATTTTAATAAAAATTTTGTGACTTAATTTTTACAATATCCTGTTATACATGATTATTAATAATGAACTACAACGTTCGTTAATGACTGGTTACTATAATCGTGTTTCATTCATTTCCCTTACTCGCCTTATGCGCAGGCACATCATTTCTCTCCACTAATACTAGCAGTGAATATTTTAGCAGCTGATTGCCACGTTATTAGTCTTGTACTGACTTGTTTGGTGTGTGAAACAGGAAGTATTTCACTTTCGGAGAACAAGAAAAATGGGTTTATTTGCATTATGCTTATTAATTTGTGCAGTTATTCAGTGTCTGGTAAGTTAATGTTCAAGAAAAAAATCTTAATTTTTATGAAAATGTTCTGTTATTTTATGTTAATGATGACTCATTTATTTCAGCCCTTTGTATTCAGCATGTCTCTATCAAAATAAACCTACATTTCTATGAAAATCAAAGCTTTTGTTTTTTTGCAGCCACATAAACTTAAACTTTGTTTATTTGGCCCGTGTTAGCCTTTGAGTTTGACATGCTTGCTGTACAATATCATAAATAATATTGTAATAACTATGTACAGTTTCAGGTCACAGACTTATTGGGGTGATAATTTCATAAGTTATAAAAATAAGCACTATGCTGTGCACTTGAAACTAATATAACATTGTATGTCAACTGTAGTTGAAAATTTTAAAAATAAATTTAAAAAGCAAAACAAAAAAAGGTAAAAACAGCTGCACAAGTTAATAGCAAAAATAATATGAGTTTCAAAATAGGAAGGGAAACAATTTGAACGAAAAAAATTAAAATAATTAGATTGCAATTATTATCAGTGGTGTCTCTGATGTTTTAATGTACCAACAAAATACTATGTTTGGAAAATAACAACTTTGTATAAAGTCTTCAAATAGCAACCAGAAGAAAGCTATTGGCTGGCAAATGGTACATTTTGTAAGGTACCAGTGTATGCTGATACCTTTGACCAGGCTTTGTGAGTGCTGCTGAAGCAAAAGATAGTTCCTACTTTGCAGAAGGGGTAATTGAGACAGTACTCAAGCTCTCTGTTCAACTTTGCTGGACTAAATAAGAACCCAAATTTTGGACAAACAATGTTATTCATTGTTGCTTTATTTTTCCCCCTTTTTTAGTTCCAAACATAATACATGCCTATGGTTTAAAAATTCAAGAAATGCTTCAGAACAGAAAATAAAAAATTAAAACATTTCCTTCAATCTAATTCCATTAGTTTGGTATGTATATTTTCAGACATTTTTCTATGAATGTGAATACACATACCCATGCACATCCCCTGTATGCAATCATTCTCTTTCCCACACAAAAAGAAAAACAAAATATATATATATATATATATGTATA
>NW_005871061.1:7874716-7891627 GCF_000147115.1 Myotis lucifugus
GAGAGGAAGGGAGAAGGAGACAGAGATAAAAGCATCAATGATGAAAGAGAATCATTGATTGGCTGCCTCCCACACATTACCTACTGGGATCAAGCCTGTAACCCGATCATGTGCCCTTGATTGGAATCAAACCTGGGACCCTTCAATCCGCAGGGTGTCGCTCTATCCACTGAGCAAATCTGGCTAGGGCTGCAACCACACTTTTTATATAGATGAGATTATACTGAAGATACTGTTCACAACTTGCCCTTTTTTGAGATAAAAACCTTTTATTGAAAAATAAAAAAAAATTTACCTTACATAACATATTAATTCTAGTTTAACTTAATAAATTATTTTTATCATTATTTATTTTCAATTATAGTTGACATACATTATTATATTAGTTTTAGTTGTACACCCCAGTGATTAGACATTACATACCTCACTAAGTGATCATCCTGATAAATCTCGCACCCATCTGACACCATAGTCAATAATTATTGACTATATCCCCTATGCTGTACTTTACATACTCATGACTATTCTGTAACAACCAATTTGTACTTCTTAATTCCTTCATTTTTTTGCCCAACCTCCTAACCCTTCTCCCATCTGGCAACTGTCAAAACATTCTTTATATCTATGATTCTGTTTCTGTTCTGCTTATTCATTTATTTTGATTTTTAGATTCAATTGTTGATATGTATGTATTTGTTGCCATTTTATTATTCATATTTTTCTCCTCCTCCTCCTCCTCCTCCTCCTCCTCCTCCTCCTCCTCCTCCTCCTCCTCCTCCTTTTTCTTCTTCCTCGTCTTAAAGAATAGCCTTTAACATTTCATATAATACTGGTTTGGTGGTGATGAACTCCTTTAGTTTTCTCTTGTCTGGGAAGCTCATTATCTGTCCTTCAGTTCTAAATGATAGTTTTGTTGTGTAGAGTAATATTGGTTGTATATCCTTCCTTTTCATCACTTTTAATATTTCTTGCCAATCCCTTCTGGCCTGCAAAGTTTCTTTTGAGAAATCAGCTGACAGTCTCTGGGAGCTCCTTTGTAGGTACTGCTTGTCTCTTGCTGCTTTTAAGATTCTTTAATATTTTGCATTTTAATTCTGATATGTCTTGGTATGGGCCTCTTTGGGTTCATCTTGTTTTAGACTCTCTGTGCTTCCTGGGCTTGTATGTCTATTTCCTTCTCCAAATTAGGAAAGTTTTCTGTCATTCTTTTTTTTTAATAGATTTTCAATTTCTTGCTCTTTTTCTTCTCCTTCTGGCACCCCTATGATGTGAATGATAGTACACTTGAAGTTGTCCCAGAGGCTACTTATACTTTCCTCATTTTCTTTTTGATTATTTTTTTTTCTTTTTGCTGCTCTTTTGATTGGGTGTTTTTTGCTTCCTTATATTCCAAACTGCTGATTTGATTCTCACCTTCATCTGCTCTACTGTTGATTCCCTGTAAATTAGTCTTCATTTCAATTAGTGTACTCTTCATTTCTGACTGTTTTTTTTTCTGCTGTTGAAGTTCTCACTAAGTTCTTTGAGCATCCTTATAACCAATGTTTTTAACTCTGCATCTAGTAGATTGCTTGTCTCCATTTTTTTTTAGTTCTTTTTCTGGCATTTTTTTTCCCTTTCTGTTCTTTCATTTGTGCCATGTTTATTTGTCTCCTCATTTTGGCAGCCTCCCTGTGTTTGTTTCTATGAATTAGATAGAGCTGCTGACTCTCCCAGGTTTAGTAGAATGGCCTAATGGAATAGGTGTTCTGTAGGGTCCAGTGGCACAGCCTCCCCAATCACCCAAGCTGGGTATGTGAGATGTGCCAACTGTGTGGACTATACACCTTCCTGTTGTAGTTGAGTTTTTACTGCTGTTGGCATGTCAATGGGAATGATTTACCCAGGCTTATCAGATGCAAGGACTGGCTGTGACCACTATCCACAACCTCCAACCACTGTGGAGGGTCAGCTGTGAGGGCCCCCTCCCCAAAGCAGGATTTATGTCAGCAGGGCTCCATTGCCTGCTGAATCCACCCTTTGAGTGTTTTGCTTGTGGAGGTGGTTGGGTCATAGTGTTTTGATTTGGTGTGAAGCTGTCCACTGGGTGCACTGGCTCTGGGGCCTCCCAGGAGGTGCAAGACAAGGTCAGCAGCCATCTGTGTTCTGACCAGGATCACCCAGCATAAATTATAAAGCAATCTGCAGATGGCTGCTAATTGTGTTGGGCTTGGAGGTGCCAGAACAGGTGAAGCTGTGAACCAAGGCCAACTGTTAGTTCCAGGCCTGGAGCCATTCAGTAACAGGTATTGGGCTTTCTGAGGCCAGATGCTGCTTATTTGAGATATTTTTGGAAAATCTGAAGCAGGTGCCAAGACAGGTCACTCATATGGAAAAACCACTGGAAAGGACTTGAGTGTGCTCAAAAGTTGGGTGGGGCTGGACCTCAGGGAATCACCAGGGTGGGGCAAACAGTGTGAGCCAGGTTTGGTGGAGTCTCAGATATAGCACCCATCATTGTCCCTTCATCATTGTTCCTTCATCAAAGGACTAATGCCTCTGCCAGCACTTCTGTCTGGGAGAGAGCTGCTCTTCCAGTTCTTGCCCTGATGCCAAACAATTCAGTTCCTCCCTGTATGTCTCTATTTTGTTTTAAGCCTCTGCTCTCATGCTGGAGCTCAGATGGAGTGAGCCCAAGTAAGTCCGTGAGCAGACCCTTTAAGAGGAACTGCCTGGCACTCCAGCAGCCTCCATCTTCCTCAGCCTCAATTCCTGCTAGTTTTTACAGCTAGAAGCTATGGCTACTTTCTTCCTGGCACTGGAACCCTGGGCTGGAGTGCCAGTTGTGGGGCTGGAACCACTCGCTCCTCAGGGAAGGCCTCCAAACCCAAGATTTCCCTCCTGATTTTTATCTGCCACATGTATTCATGGGACCAGCCATTCCCTGTCTCTGTCTCTGCCACTCCTACCAGTCTCAATGTGGCTTCTTTAAATCCATTGTTGTAGGACCTCCATTCAGTATGATTTCAGGTGGTTATGAATGATGGTTGTTCTGTAGTTTAGCAGTAATTTTGATGTGGTTGTGGGAGAAGGTGAGCACCATGTTGACCTACACCACCATCTTAACCGGAAGTCCACAACTTGCCTTTTCCATTTGACACTCTACTGTAGAGAGCCTTTTTAAATAGTGAGAACCACTCTTTTGTTTTCAGTTACGGAGGCAGACGTGTTCTCAAGCTCTGATTTATGGCATTTTCCAAATACTTAAATGATTCAATAAATGTTGGGTTTTTTTTTTGGGGGGGCGGGGGTACATACACAACATCTTGGCTTTCTGAGAGAAAAAAAATAAATCTTTCAAATAATAAATAAACAAGGGAATTTGTTTTTTAATATCCTAAAAGGAAATGCAATGTGACATGTAAATGATGCTTAATTCAAACAACAAGGTTCTGATAACAAAAAATTAAGTACTCTCAGTAGCCCTTTGAAAAATTATATTGGCTTTAGAGAGAAAGGAAGGGAGAGGGAGATGGAGAGAAACATCGATCGGCTGCCTCCTATGCACCCCCTACTGAGGATCAAGCCTTTATCCTGGGCATGTGCCCTGACCGAGAATCAAATCAGTGACTGCTTAGTTCATGGGCTGATGCTCAACCATTGAGCCACACTGGCTGTTTGAGGTATTAACTTTTAATTAACTCCATATTAACTCTTAATATGAGACTTTCCCTCTTTTTTAAATTCAATCTTTATTATTCAGATTATTACAGTTGTTCCTCTTTTTCCCCCCATAGCTCCCATCCACCCGGTTCCCACCCCACCCTCTGCCCTTACCCCCCCCACTGTCCTCATCCATAGATGTATGATTTTTTTCCAGTCTTTTCCAGCACCCACACACCCCTTTCGCCCTGAGATTTGTCAGTCCACTCCCTTTCTATGCCCCTGATTCTATTATATTCACCAGTTTATTCTGTTCATCAGATTATTCATTCACTTGATTTTTAGATTCACTTGTTAATAGATATGTATTTGTTGTTCATAATTTTTATCTTTACCTTTCTCTTCTTCTTCCTCTTCTTAAAGGATACCTTTCAGCATTTCATATAATACTGGTTTGGTGGTGATGAACTCCTTTAGCTTTTTCTTATCTGTGAAGCTCTTTATCTGACCTTCAATTCTGAATGATAGCTTTGCTGGGTAAAGTAATCTTGGTTATAGGTTCTTGCTATTCATCACTTTGAATATTTCTTGTCACTCCCTTCTGGCCTGCATAGTTTCTATTGAGAAATCAGCTGACAATCTTATGGGTACTCCCTTGTAGGTAACTAACTGTTTTTCTCTTGCTGCTTTTAAGATTCTCTCTCTGTCTTTGGCTCTTGGCATTTTAATTATGATGTGTCTTGGTGTGGTCCTCTTTGGATTCCTTTTGTTTGGGGTTCTCCGTGCTTCCTGGACTTGTAAGTGTATTTCTTTCACCAGGTAGGGGAAGTTTTCTGTCATTATTTCTTCAAATAGGTTTTCAATATTTTGCTCTCTCTCTTCTTCTGGCACCTCCATAATTCAGATGTTGGTACACTTAAAGTTGTCCCAGAGGCTCCTTACACTATCTTCATATTTTTGGATTCTTTTTTCTTTTTGTTTTTCCAGTTGGGTGTTTTTTGCTTCTTCGTATTTCAAATCTTTGACTTGATTCTTGTGATCCTCTAGTCTGCTATTGAATCTCTGTATAATATTCTTTATTTCAGTCAGTGTATGCTTAATTTCTAGTTGGTCCTTTTTCATATCCTCAAGGGTCTCACTAGATTTATCGAGGGTCTCACTAAATTTATCGGCAGTTTCTAGAAAATTCTTGAAAAACCTTATAACCGTGGTTTTGAACTCTATATCCAGTCATTTGCTTTCCTCCATTTCTGTCATTTGTGACCTGTTTCTTTGTCTCCGCATTTTGGCTGCTTCCCTGTGTTGATAGAGTGGCTTTCTGTGCTAGGTGTCCTATAGGGCCCAGTGGCTCAGCCTCCCCAATTACCTGAGGTGGACACTCTTGGTGCACCCCTTTATGGGCTTTGTGCACAGTCTTGTTGTAGTTAAGCCTTGATGTTGTAGGTATCACTGGGAGGAATTGACCTCCAGGCCAATTGGCTGTGAGAATCAGCTGTGTCTACAGTGGGAGAACTTCTGTGCTGGAGACACCCTTATGGGGCAAGACTTGCATCAGTGGGGCTTTGGTGCTCACTGAATCTGCCCCCTGAGTGTGTCCCTTATGGATCTGAGGAGTTGTAATCTGGACGGTCCCACTCTGACCACTGGATACACTGGCTCTTGGATCTCTAAGGAGGTGCTAATTTAGCCTTTGCCTGAGCCTACCCAGCAGGACCTATGGAGAGATCTGCAGATTCCTCTTCCTTGTTTGGGGTTTGGAGGTGCCCAGATGAGGCCCAGTTGTGAAGCAATGCAAGCTGCTGTGGGGCCTTGGGCCTTCTTTTGGGTGTTCTGGGTCTCTCTGAGATTGCAAAGGGCCAGGCCATTCATATGCAAAAGCCTTTGCTCACAGCTTGGGTGGGGTGGGGTCTCAGGGAATCAAAGGGTGGAACAAACAGCTATGGCTGATCCTCAGCCCTGTCCTAAGAGGCCCCGGGTCTCAGTGTCCCTCGGTAATCACCTTAAGCATCTCTGAGAGAAAACCACCCTCGAGTTCCACCCGATGCCAGACAGTTCAGTTTCTCCACGTATGAGTCTGGGTCCCCAGAGACTCGCCCAGAACTGGACTTCAGAGCAGTCGGGAGCTTGAGACTTCCTCCCCATTGAAAACGACAACCATGTCCTCAGTTGCCAGCCCTTTCCGCGTGTGCCTCCGTACCTCTGCACTTTACTTCCACACTTCCTCTGAGTCTAGACCTTCCCTCTTAAATTTTAAGTGCACAAATCATCATTGCTGAGTAAAAGTACAAGGTTTTACAATAGATCTCTAGTGCTTAGTCATGTTACTTAGCTGAAAGTTTCTGAGTATCCATTTTTATGATATTAGAGTACAATTTATTGAATGGAGATGCCCTGATATTTTAATATATATTTTCCTTTAAAAGCCTTTTATTTTTAAAGCAAGTTTCAGATATGTATTTTCCAGAAATCTTGTCTTATGAAAGAAAATAGAGCTGTTCCTTGGTATCTATAGGAGATTAGTTCCAGCCCCTTTTCCCCTTGAGCATACCCAAATCCAGATGCTCAAGTCCCTTAATGAAATGGCATAGTATTTGCACATAGCCTACATCTGCATATTGGCTATAAGCAGGATATGCCTACATGTCACTTCATTCATGGATTCAGCATAGTGCTCAGCTTGTGACAAATTCATGTTTGCTGTTTGTAATTTTCTGGGATTTTTTTCCAAGTATTTTTAATCCATGGTTAGTTGAATCTGTAGATGCAGAATGCACAGATATGGAGGCCTGACTGCATTAGTGAAACAGAAGAGTTAAGTAAACAGATAATTTCATGTTAAATATGGATCTTCAGCCCTAACCGGTTTGGCTCAGTGGATAGAGCATCGGCCTGTGGACTGAAAGGTCCCAGGTTGGATTCCAGTCAAGGGCATGTACCTTGGTTGTGGGCACATCCCCAGTAGGGGGTGTGCAGGAGGCAGCTGATCGATGTTTTTTTCTCATCGATGTTTCTAACTCTCTATCCTCTCCCTTCCTCTCTGTAAAAAATCAATAAAAAAATAAGAAAAAAAATATGGATCTTCATTAGATTCCAGAATTTTTCTTCTGAGGACTCTGCGTAGGTTAATAAAGTGTGTGAGGTGCTCCTTTTTAGAAGTTGGTTGCTAAAACACTAATTCTTTAAATACTGAAAATTTAGTAAACTAATATGATTTGCTGCATGGAAGTTATGCACCAATACATTTGGCATAATTAGGGGACAATTGTTAAATAAAATAGGATATAATTAAAGGCTAAAAATGGTTTTTATTTTAGCAGTAAGTAAAAGAGTAAGTAGGACACTATCAGGAAGTCAGAAGTTCATTAGTTCAAGAAGTTAGTTTATTAATACTAAGTATGTTCTTGTGCATCACATTACTCTATGCAAGGATGGAGGGCTAGAGAGAAGAAAATATTTCAGTCCCTTCCCTAGGAAATTAAGCAAAAATACTTAGAAAAATAAGGTGTTTTTGTACAGATAAGAAATGACCAATGTGGCTCTGTTATATTTATTTTAAAAAACACAGAGAAATGTAATGTAGCCCAATTAAATAAGACTTGAAGGAAATTAAGGGGTAAATGACTAAATTCCATTGGGTATGCATTCTTGCAGAAGATAAATTTAGTAAGAAAGTTAGAATTTCCTGAGCACTCACCATGTTCTAAGCATTTTACATGTATTGTGTTATTTAAAGCTCACCATGTCTCTATGAAGTAGGTACTATTATTATCCCCATTTTACAGATGACAAAACCGAGGCAAAGTGAGTTGAGAAATTTTCCCAAAGTCACCAAAGCATGAAAGATACAGCTTATACCCTGGGTGGTGTGGCTCAGTTGGTTGGGAATAGTCCCAAGCACCAAAAAGTTGCCAGTTGGATTCCTGGTCAGGGCACATGCCTGGGTTTTGAGTTCAATCTCCAGTAGGGGGCGTACAGGACTTAACCAATTGATGTTTTGCTCTCACATCAATGTTTTTCCCTCTCCCTTTCCCTATCTCTCTCTCTAAAATCAATATTTTTTTAAAACAAACTCAACTTATATACATAGGCGTGATTCCAGAGAGTGCAGTATCACTAATATTTGGGGATTACAGTAGGGATATAAGTGTTTTCTGGAAGAGTTTTCGAAGAACTATGTATAACATATAGTAGAAGCCAGAGAACAATTTGTACAGAGAACAATTTGGAGGCTGTAGCAAGTACATTGACCACTTAGTTGAATAACTGATGTAATTCTGTGTAATTTTTAACCTTTTTTTCAGACAAGGTTAGACACATTCTCATGATGTCAGATAATTAAATTGTGTTGATTAGAGCACTTGGTCACTTTTAAACAGATAAGTCTTAATAAGTCATTTAGATATACAAACATTGGTCATAAAAGAAGACAGATAAACCTGTTCAATATTAAAAGTAATGAATCTGGCCCTAGCTGGTTTGGCTCAGTGGATTGAGCGTAGCTTGCGGACTGAGGGATCCTGGGTTTGATTCCAATCAAGGGCACATGCCCAGGTTGTGGGCTCAATCCCCAGTGTGTACCATGCAGTAGGCAGCCAGTCAATGATTCTCTCTCATCATTGATGTTTCTATCTCTCTCTCCCTCTCCCTTCCTCTCTGAAATTAATAAAAATATATTTTTAAAAAAGTAATAAAAAACTGTGGTACATCTACACAATGGAATACTACGCTGTGGTAAAAAAGAAGGAATTATTGCCATTTGCAACAGCATGGGTGGAACTGGAAAGCATTATGCTAAGTGAAATAAGCCAGTCAGAGAAAGATAAATACCACATGATCTCACTCATTTGTGGAATATAGAGAACAACATAGACTGATGAACAGGGACAAATCCAAAGACAGAGAAACAGCGATCAGACTATCAATCCCCAAAGGGAAAGTAGGGGAGGGAGGGGGTAAGGGGGAGAGATCAACCAAAGGACTTGTATGCATGCATATAAGCCAAACTAATGGACATGGACAACAGGAGGATGAGAGCATGAGTGTGTGTGTGGGGGGGGAGGTTGGGGGTTAATGGGAAATGAGGACACATTTATAATACCTTAACCAATAAATAATTTTTTTAAAAAAGTAATGAATCTGGAGAACTCATGGATCCATTTCTTGTTCTTACTCTGTATTAAGCAGATTTTCTGATGATAACTAAAACAGCAATGAGTTCACTAGACATCCTGCTTATTCACTTGTAATCAGTCATGATACAATTTCCTCACTTCTCTTTCATTGCTGAGTTAAGATAACTGAAGTTTTAACTATCTTCACCTTGAAACAATTCATACTAGATTTGCTGAAGCATCAGTCTTTACTACATGCTAAGCTTATAGTTTAACTAGAGGCCCGGTGCACAAAAATTTGTGCAATCGGGGGGGGGGTGGTCCCTCAGCCCGGCCTGTGCCCATTTGCAGTCTAGGACCCCTTGGGGGATGTCCACCTGTCGACTTAGGCCCACTCCCCAGGAGATCAGGCCTAAGCTTGCAGTCAGACATCCTTCTGGCAGCCAGGGAGCCCTCGGGGGATGTCCAACTAAAGGCTAAGGCCCCCAAGAGATCGGGTCTAAACCGTTAGTTGGACATTCTTAGTGCTGCCATGGAAGTGGGAGAGGCTCCTGCCACCACCTCTGTGCTGGCCAGCCATGAGCCAGCTTCTGGCTGAGTGGCACTCCCCATATGGAAGTGCACTGACCACCAGGGGGCAGCTCCTGCATTGAGCGTCTGCCCCCTGGTGGCCAGTGCGCATTATAGCAACCAGTCATTCTGTCGTTCAGTCAATTTGCATATTAGCGTTTTATTATTATTATTATTACTAGGGGCCCGGTGCATGAAATTTGTGCACTGGGGATGGGTGGGGGGGTCCCTTAGCCCAGCCTGTGCCCTCTCGCAGTCCGGGACCCCTCCCTCCTTACAGCCTACCTGCTTGCTGCTTCCTACCACTCGGCTTGCTGCTCCTTAGTGCTGCCACGAAGGCCTTGGGGCTGCTGAATGCCGGGCCTGCGGGTTTGTGTCTCTGATACCCACAGCAGCCCCAGCACCATGATGGCGGGGCTTGGGGCTGCTGGGTGCTGGGGCTGCGGATCTGTGTCTTCGATCAGGGCTCCAGCAGCCCCAGCACCGAGGTGGTGGGCCTTGGGGCTGCTGGGTGCCGGGTCTGCATGTTTGTGTCTCTGATCCAGCCCCCAGCAGCCCCAGCACCAAGGTAGTGGGCCTTGGGGCTGCTGGGTTCAGGGCTCCCATGCGTGTTTGTGTCTCTAATCCGGTCCCCAGCAGCCCCAGCAGCCCCAACATCGCCTAAATAACTTAAGGGAAACTTTATTTAGTCTTCTTTTAAAAGCAATCTAGTTTAAAAATGAGTTGCAGTTAAGACAGAACAAAGAACATGGTACCTAAGAGTGAGATAGACAGACAGAGGAGAGGCTGGGCACTGGTCAGGGGCTTACATGCCAACTGTTCTCCACCTGGGAAATGATGTAAAATCGGTTTCTTTAGTTTTCTGCTCAATGATCTTCTCCAGCGAGTGGAGTGGCATCTGCTCGCTTCTCCCTGGGGCCTGGCTTGGTGGTCGCCTTGGGGTCTGGCTGCACTCCAGCAGGCTCCCACGGGCCTGCCTGCTCCGCCTGGCCCTGTCCACATGTTGCTTCCTCGGAGTCTTCCTTGGGTGCAGCTCCGGTCCATCACCTCCTCCTGTGTCTCGCACCGCTTCCACAGGGCCGAGAAAGAGGCCCACACGGAGTTCAGGTCTGCAAGGAGCTGGTCCTCTGCTTTCAGAACCTTCGGGATCTCCGCTTGCAATTGTTCCCTTCCATGACCTTCTTTCCCTACCTCCGGCATCTTCCCGGAGCACCGCATACCTGCCCTCCAGCAGCAGGCTGTCTTTGTGTGGCTTTCAGGGCAGCCTTCAGGGCTTGATGGCCACACTGCGGCCCTTCCGCGTTGGGCGCCAGGCTTGAGGCCCACCCAGGAAGGCGGGCGGCTCCCCAGCAAGTCCCGCTGCACCAGGCGCACATGCGCTGGCCCCCAACTGCGCCCTCCAGGCATGCGCGGCTCCACGCTGTGCTCAGGGCCTGGGAGTTAAGCAGCAGGGTGGCCCTGGTGCGGGAGAGCTGGGCCAGCGTCAGCTTCCTGTGCTGGGCAGAGATCCGGGGGGGGGGGGGCAGCTCAGGCTGGACCCTGGGGAAAGTCCCTGAGGGCAGCTCTCTGCTCCTCCTGGCAGGCCCTTCGGGCTCCCCCGCCAGGCAGGTGGTCCTGCCCTCCATCTCTGATAGCTGGGAGCCACTGCCAGGGCTTGGTGGGCCCCCGCAATTCCAGCGGGGCCCAGCTTCCTGAGGGGAGCCCCGAGTCCTAGTGCCGGTGGCTGTGGCAGCCAAGCAGAGTTCAGACAGGCTGCGGCTGGGGGCTGGGGGCCCCCTTGGGTGGCGGCCCCTGCCAGCAGCTGCAGGAGGCTGGCCTCAGATTTGGACTTGAGCAGGTGGGGCAGGCAGGGCAGCAGCTGGACAGGGGTGCGGCGGCGGAGGCAGGGCAAGGGCGGGGGTGAAGGGGCCTGTGGTAAATCTAGGGGCCGGGGCACTGGCTCCACCACAGGGGCTGGGGTTGCAAAGTCTTGCAAGGAGGTGGGGGAGAGGGTGCTGAAGGCGGAGTCCATGGAGCAGGAGCAGCCGTCCCAGGGGCCCAGGGCCAGCAGTTCGCTGGTCGGTGTGACAGATGAGGCGGTGGTACTGAGGGACATCTCGTCCGACTGGGAGCTGAAGGGGCCGCCCTCGAAGTCGGGAGAGGAGAGCGTCTCCCCGGGCTCCATCACCACCATGGCCAGGGTCTCTGTGGAGCCGTCGGAGGCGCAGTGCTGGGAGTCCAGGCTGTTGCTGCTTTTGCACAGGATGGTGGGGGAGCTGGCGGCGGAAGTGCTACTCTCCCCACCCTCCTCTTCTTCCTCATCTTCCTCCTCATCCTCCTGCTCATCCTCCTCCTCCTCCAGGCTCTGCAGGTGCTGCTGGCTGCCCACATGCTCTTGCACATGCAGCTGCTGCAACTGGTTCTGGGCATTGTAAATGGAGTCCACCCAGCCCCGGCACAGAGCCTGCCCGCTGGCCTGGACCGTGTAGGCCCCCACGGCGCTGTGGAACTCGTTCAGGTAGATGAGGAGGAAGGAGCCAGGGTCCCGCAGCTCCCGGCACACGATCTTGTCCACCAGCAGTGGTGGCCTGATGACCTTGGTCCTCTCAACCTTCTTCACTGCCTTGGTCACTAAGAGCAGGTCCATGAAGAGGAAGCAGTACACATCCATCTTGCTGTCCTTTCCCTCCTTCATCCTCAGGCTGCCCTCCAACAGCAGCTGGCGCGTCTCCTCCGGGGAGGCTCGGTCAGGTCCAGGTGCAGAAATTCCTTCAGGAGCTTGTCCACCTCGTCGTTGCTACCCTCCACCACCTCGCAGGAGTCGAACATAGGCGTCGATGCGGCTCACCACGGCGGCTCCTGTCGCTGCCGCATGCACTCGTTCACGTGGTGGATGAAGCGCTCCACGGAGCTGATCATGGTGATGACGGCCTCCTTGGCACACGGCTCGTCCGTCTTCCTCAGCACCGACTTGAGCAGCAGCCGGTACTTGGTGAGTCGCTGGTGGGGCTTGGCGAGCCTGTCTCTCAGCTTCAGCCACTGGCACTGCTGGTGCTTCTCGGCCCACGTCACGTAGGCCCGGAAGAGGTCGTTGTCGTGCAGCAGGCTGCGCATGTACTCCATGCAGCCCTCCTCCTCCATGCAGTACCGGATGTAGGGCTTGAAGAGGGAACCAAACATCTTGAAGCCTTTGAGGAGGTCCCAGGCTGCAGCAGCGCCCTCGTGCGCCCCGCCTTCTCCACCATCAGCGCCATCACGCTGCCCACAGCCTGCGGTGCAGATGCGCGATCTCTGGGGTGTTGCTGAACAGGAGTGGGGCGTGGAGGTGTCAGGACTCCTCCCCAGGGCGACTCTTCACTCGGGAGTCCCCATTCACCCCCTCGGCCAGCAGGGAGGGCCCTCGGTGGGTCCCCTGCTCTGCAAGCTGGGGAGGAGGAGACCGCGGAGGGCCAGGCCCTGAAGCAGGAGGAGGCCCCAGAAGGCGGGCGGCTCCCCAGCATGTCTGGCTGCACCAGGCGCATGTATGTCTGCCCCCACCATGCCCTCCAGGCCTGCGCGGCTCCAGGCTTAGCTCAGGGCCTGGGCAGCGCTCCAGGAGCAGGGCGTGGAGGTGTCGGGACTCCTCCCCAGGACTACCCTTCACCCGAGAGTCCCCTGCTCTGGGCGCTGGGGAGGAGGAGGCAGCAGAGGGCAAGGCCCTAAAGCAGGAGGAGGCCACAGAAGGCAGGCAAGGAGCCCAGGACTCATGGCGCCCCCGCCGCCACCCGGCGTCCCGCTGGGGCCTGCACCCAGGAGTGCCATGGCTGAGGCAGGGCCACCTGCTGGGCCTGGAGGTGAGTCCTCTGCGCACAGGCCCAGTGGCCTGCCTGGTGTGGGTGGGGGTTTCGGGTCACCTTGAGGGAGGCTCCAGCCTTTCTCTGCTCCTCTCCTGGTGGAGTGGAGGGACCCCAGCACTGTGGTCAGAGGAGCCGCCTTCCAGCCCCCAGGCCGCTTCTCGGAGTCAGAAGTTGCGCCATTGGCCTCTGCCTAGGACGGGACTGCTGCACCCCTAGGGTGCATAAGCACACAGGGCTTCCATCAGGTTTTGCTGCTACGCCGGGAGCCTGGGAGCCATTAGGCTTTGCTCGGCCACTTGGAACCTACCTATGCAAATTAACCGCCATCTTTGTTGGTGGTTAATTTGCATATCATGCTGATTCGCCAATGGGAGGCGTAGAGAAGGTATGATCAATTACCCTTTTTGTCTATTATTAGATTAGATATAGGATGTCCCTATTTCCCCCCTTTTGCCCTCTCTACCCAGCTCTTGCCCCCCACTTCTCTCTGGCCATCACCATACTGTTGTCTGTGTCCATGGGTTGTGCATATATTTTCTTTGGCTAATCCCTTATTTAAATTCACTTCTTTAAATTTTTATTTTCAGATAAGCGCTTATAACTGCACTATTATATATTTTCTATTATATAATTTAGAATTAAGATTTTTTTAATTGAACCCTTGTAAATTTTAGCACAATTTAATAAATTATGCTAGAAGCAATTAGGAGATTTTTCATGTAATGCAGATACATTTCAATTAATATTTTATTAATTTTTAATTTTTTAATATTTTAATTTGAAATAATCTCATACATGTAAAAGAACTATAAAATACTATAGCATATTATATGTACCCTTCACCCAATTTCTTAGGTGTTAATAATTTAAACATAACCATTATACAACTAACAAAATTTGGAATATATTTTTCTTATAATCTCTTTAATGTTACTTAATCCATTTACTTTGTTTTTGTTAATCTTCACCCAAGGATATTTTTCCATTGAATTTTAGAGAAAGTGAAGGGAAAGGGAGAGACACATTGATTGGTTGCCTTCTGCACATGCTCTGATAGGGACTGGGGATCAAGCCAGCAACGGAGGTACATGCCCTTGACTGGAATCGAACATGGGACCCTTCATTCTATGGGCTAATGCTCTATCCACTGAGCAAAACAGGCTGCAGCTTAATTCATTTACTTTTAATCTATATGTCTTTATATTTAAAGTGAGTTTTGTTTTTGATTTACCCTCATAATCTGTCTTTTAATTGATGCATTTATGCCACTGACTTTCAGAGTGCTTACTGATAGAGTTACTGCCATATCAGGTGGCTTCTGGGGCTTCTGGGGCCGGCCTGCGGCCTGGGATCGGATCCATCACAGGCGGCAGGCAGGCAGCTTCTGGGGTCACACACAGGGGCCTGGATGGAGGCTCACACTGGCGGCTCGCATTGCTCCACCCTGCCTGCAGTATGCAAATTAGTCGTCATCTTTGTTGGCGGTTAATTTGCATATCACGCTGATTAGCCCATGGGAGGCATAGCGAAGGTATGGTCAATTACCTTGCTTGTCTATTATTAGATAGGATTGAAAAGCCTATTACAATGGAGAATAACTAAGCCAAGGATATTAGTTCAGACCTTAGCAAGAAAACATGACTGGGTCACAAGGCAAATTCCACTTGTTTACTAAGTTGAAAGGGATGGTGTACATATAAAGCTCAGCAACTTAAGCTGAATTAATTCATTAGCCTTGGCCCTGGATTATATTTAAACGGGATAGGAATCTCTATGTGACCCTGTGAATGGTATAATAATAAACAACACTTATTGAGCTTGTATGCATCTGATAAATAATTTACATCGATTATACTCCTAATTCTTATATAGCAATCCTATGGGGCAGTTCCTATATTTATCCTCTTTTTATAGACAAGGAAACTAAGGGTTGGAGATGTGTGACTTGTCCAGGGTCATACGGACAGTAAGTGAAAACATTTAAATCCAGGCAGTCTGACTACTGCTTGAAACTTACAAGAATATAGATCATATCATCATAGTGCATCTTTTTGGGTATCAGTTTTACTCAGGGACAGGGAATCTTATCTCATATAAAAACTAATGTCAATAAATTGTGAAATGCAAATAAGTCAAATACTGAACAGTAATTTATAGTTAAAATGTATGGATTTCAAAGGACTTTCCTGCTTTCAATGGATAGCTTCAGGTCATACCTTTAGGCTCCTCAAAGTACAGGTTCCTCTGCTGCTAGGGCTACTAAAGTGGGAACATTCCTAGGCTATTTTTCATTTAATTGTGGATTGAATACATTAGCATTTACTTTAAGCTCTGACCTCCCAGTGTTTGGATATTACCCAAATAAAGTCATTAGGCATGTTAGAATTAATAAAAATCATGTTTTACAGTAAATAAATTTGTCTTAGTATACCTTGCAAGTTCAAGCTAAGACTCAAGTAAGCCATAGGGATTTGAGGACTGGTGCCCCTAAATGTACTAACAGCATGAGAACATTACTCTTATCAGAGAAGTGGAAGAGTAGCCATGCCTGTCACTTAACTCCAGTTTCAGCAACTCTATACAATTTATTCACTTTAAAAAAAATATCTTTATTGATTTCAGAGAGGAAGGGAGAGGGAAAGAGAGATAGAAATATCAAAGATGAGACAGAATCATTGATTGGCTGCCTCCTGCATGCCCCCTACTGGGGATCAAGCCCACAACCCAGGCATGTGCCCTTGACTGGAATCGAACCTGGGACCCTTCAGTCTGCAGGCTGATGCTCTATCCACTGAACCAAACCAGGTAGGGCAGTTTATTCACTTTTATTCATTGAAGATGGTATAGTAGAGTGTTAAGAACTCAACATCTGGAATCAAACTATCTGGTTTCACATCTGGGCTCTTCCAATAACACATTATGTGACCTTGGGCAAGTTATTCACTTAGCCTTAGTAGAGGATACTAAGGATAATAAAAAGATGATATCTTATAAGGATAGTATGAGGATGATAATGAACCTCTGAATGGACTCATTAAAATAAAATAGTAGCCCAACCTATGTGCTTAGTAGTTGAGCATCAACCTATAAACCCAGAAGTCATGGTTCAATTCCTAGTCAGGGCACATTCCAGGTTGTGGGCTTGATACTCTGTATGGGATGCAGGAGGCAGCCAATCAATGACTCTCATCATTGATGTTTCTATCTCACTCTCCCTTACCCTCTGAAATTATATATATACTAGAGGCCCGGTTCACAAAAATTTGTGCACTCGGCGGGGGGGGGGGGGGGGGGTCCCTCACCCTGCCTGTGCCCTCTCGCAGTCTGGGACCCCTCAGGAGATAACGACCTGCTGGCTTAGGCCTGCTCCTGGGTGGCAGAGCGCAGGCCCAATCCCTAGGTGCAGCCCCTGGTCGGCTCAGAGCAGGGCCGATTGGGGAGTTGGGGCACCGCCCCCTGTCACACTCAAGGCAGGGTCAATTGGGAGGTTGTGATGCCACCCTCTGTCACGCACAGAGGAGGGCCGATCAGGGGGTTGGGGCGCTGGCCCCTGTCATGCACAGAGCAGGGCCCATTAAGGGGGTTGGGGCTCCGTACACTGTCATGCACAGAGCAGGGCCGATCAGGGGGTTGGGGAGCTTTCCCCTGTCATGCACAGAGTAGGGCAATAGGGGAGTTGGGGCACCGACCCTTGTCACACATAGAGCAGGGTCAATCAGGGGGTTGGGGCGCCGCCCCCTGTCACCCGCAGATCAGGGCCGATCAGGGGGTTA
>NW_005871061.1:7894815-7915824 GCF_000147115.1 Myotis lucifugus
GCACAAATTTTTGTGCACCGGGCCTCTAGTATATATATAATAAAATAGAAAATGTAAAGCATTTGGTGCTTTACAATATATCAGTGCCTGATATATTGAAAGTGATAAAGTTAGTTATTGTTATTCAGTGACAACTATGAATACTTATTACATAATTCTTAGGATAATTATCCATTATTAAAGGACCTGAACAATCTTTATTTACTCCTTAATTTGCCCTTAAGCAAAAATCATTAACATTTGTAAAAATAAGTTTTTGAATACATAATAGTATATGTAAAAGTGTGTTAACTGCATAATTGTTTGCTGTGTCAAATACCTGGAAACACCTAGAATGCCCATCAATAGGGGAAGCATCAGTTTCCCCAGTGTGTATGAGATTGGAAATTATCTCTAAAATCCCTTCCACCTCCCACAAGCACAATATTTTCACACAGCTCTAAGTTAGGCTTGAGATGATTACTCTAAGCAATAGAAAAGGGAAATCTAAGGTATTAGGTCAGTATTTAAAATTAGGTTACAATGCATATTACTGTAAACTTAACTAACATAAAAAAATTGAATAATGTGTTGTTAATATCAAGAATATAAGTCATTATTTACATTGGGAGTTATTTTAATTATATAAGGTAAATGTACTTCATTGTATGCAAATTTTATACTCTCAACCTTCATAATGGAATAAAAAATTAAATGGTATCAAAAATAAATATGAGATACAATGAATTTAAGGTTTAGATAATGAAGATTGATCATTTAGGACTATCAGGAAGTTTGAAAGTTCTCAAGAAAGGAAGGGATCTGTGTGTGGTGTGAAATATTAAAACAATACTTGGTTTGCAATTTATTTAAAATTGTGTTGATTTTTTATCCTTTGGAATTACAGGAGACATTCTATAGACAGATAATGCTAAGCAGGATGAGTGGCTACTTTGCCCTTAGACCTATCAGGACCTAACATTATTATTAATATGAATGAGTTGCCAACATTCATGTAATTTCCACCCTTATGCATATTAGAATTGGAAAGTCTCTATTTGTGTGGTTCCTATACTGCTTCCAAAATAGAAATCACAGTATTGTCAGAATGAAATGTGAAGTGGCTTGAGGCTATGTAATATGAAAGGTTTCTTTATACACCATCTTGATACATAATAATATGAAAAAATAGCAAATAATATTGAATTCTATGTGTCATTATTAGCCCCATTTTAGAGAGGAAGAACAGAGGCAATGAAAGTAAGGTAACCTGCCCAATATCTAATACAACTAGTAAGGAAAAATCAGGATTCTAGTCCAGCAATTCTGTCTCTAGAACCTGTATTAAAATCACTTAGGTCATAAGGTCTCATGAAGAAAATAAAATGCTTAGGCTTGATTATTATCGGAATTCTCCTCTTTTACACTTAAGAAAGGGTTTGTGAATTGTGTATATGTTGTTTGATACAAAAGTGACCATCACCTCTGAGGAGCTGTGAATTATATATTTGTTCTCACTAAAATATCTGCAGTATGGCAAGACTCATTGTTCCTCAGAGGGGTACTTAATCAAATTAATGAAATATATTTGGGTATTCTGGATGAGAATTATAGAAAATGTCAACTTGGACTTGTTCTACATTTTCCAAATATATTGCAAAATTTAGAAATAGTTATTACCACAAATATATGAATGGACTTTCACCATTAAAATCCTTCAAATTGTTCCTCCCTTTTAGTATAATTGAACAAAATGCTTCCAAACTTGCAATATAAAAAAGGTTTACTTTATTTGAATTTTAGTGTAGAAATTCTTCGAGTACCATGGGAAAAAGAGTCTTGAGGGCCCTTATAAAAGCATTTCCCTTGTGATGTGAATTTACATTTTTAAAAAATGCTTATTTTTTATGTTGAAAATTAACATTAAAACAAATATCCAAATTAGTAACTGATTTTCCTTCTCTGCCATGGCATTAATTGCAACTGCCCTTTTTTTTTTTTTTTTTTTTATTTTATTGATTTTTTACAGAGAGGAAGGGAGAGAGAGATAGAGAGCCAGAAACATCGATGAGAGAGAAACACCGACCAGCTGCCTCCTGCACATCTCCCACTGGGGACGTGCCCGCAACCCAGGTACATGCCCTTGACCGGAATCGAACCTGGGACCCTTCAGTCCGCAGGCCGACGCTCTATCCACCGAGCCAAACCGGTTTCGGCGTTTTTTTAAAAAATATTTTTATTGATTTCAAAGAAGGGAGAGGGGGAGAGAGAGGTAGAAACATTAATGATAAGAGAGAATCATTGATCAGCTGCCCGCTGCATGCCCCCCACTGGGGATGGATCCCACGATGTGGGCATGTGCCCTGACTGGGAATCGAACTGGAATCGAATCATAACCTCCTGGTTCATGGGTTGATGCAAAACCACTGAGCAACTGCCCTTTTAAACTCCATGCAGTTAAGGCTGTAGTGCCAGAAATGTAATTCACAAATAGTTACTTTAAAAATCAGATGGTATAAGCATGTATCATATTCAATTCACTTGTGTATGTCTTTATTTTAAGAATGAGGATGGATTGAGATAATTTTGCTTTGAAAACAATAGTGTGAAATAATACCCACTTTTATTACTATTTCTTTTTTGAACATAATTTATTTCCAGCTTAAAAATACTTCCTATTTACCTTTTAGCAAACAGGTCTCTCCTACCAGAGATGAGAAAAACAAAGGTATTATTTATACTCTTGAATAATACTCGCTACCATTCCTGTGGCTGGGCTCTAGATAGCCACGCACTGGCAACTTCACAAAGTAGAAGAGCATTTGTGTTTCTTGTTTTGATTTATTTTCTAGGTTTTATTACTGTTGTTTCTTGCCCTTTTTCTCTTAGATATATGAGAGCAGAAATGAAAGGCTGAGGATGAAGATCCTTCTGCTGTAACTGTCTCCATTGTAATAAAACTCTGATATCCCACAATTTGATTCTTATTCCCTCCCAAACATATCTAAAAAAAAAATACCAGCTGGGTGATTAAAATAAGTATACAATGGAATAAAATAGAGTCCAACATACATCCACATTTATATGGACAACTAATTTTTTATGAAGGTGCACAAGGAATTCAGTAGAGAAACAATAGTCTTTTCAACAAATGATGCTGGAACAATTAAATGTCCACATGTAAAACATAATTTAAATCCATACCTTGTACCACACACAAAAATAGTTCAGATTTAAAACTTCTTTAAAAAACATGAAAGAATATATTTGTAACCTTGGGCTAGGCAAATATTTCTTTTCTCTTTAAAAATATATGTTTTATTGATTTCAAAGAGAGGAAGGGGGCGGGGCAGAAGCATCAATGATGAGAGAGAATCATAGCTCCTGCACGCCCCTCCACTGGGGACTGAACCTGCAACCCAGGAATGTGCCCTGACCAGGAATCAAATCAAACCGGTGACCTCCTAGTTCATAGGTCAGTGCTTAACCACTGAGCCATGCCAGCCAGCCAGGCTAGGCAAAGATTTCTTAGAACTGATACCAAACCATGATCTATTTTTAAAAAAGATAAATCATATTTCATCAAAATTATAAACTTCCACCCATTGAAAAACCATGAAAGGCACTGTTAAGAGGGTGAAAAGAAAATCCATGGACTGAGAGAAAATATTTGCAGATCTTATACCTGATAAAGGACTTGTATCCAGAGTATGTAAAAATATTCTTAAAACTTAATAGTAAGACAACAAACCAATAGAAAAATGAATAGACATTTCACCAAAGAAGATATGTGGATGGTAAATCAGTACACAACAAGATGTTCACCATCATTAATCATTAGGGAAATGCAAAATAAAACCACAATGAGATACTGCTACATACCTATTAGAATGGCCACACTTAAAAAGACTGACCAGCCCTGGCCAGTGTGGGTCAGTTGGTTGGGCATTGTCCCATGCACCAAAAGGGTACTGGTTTCATTCCTGGTCAGGGCACATGCCTGGGTTGCAGGCTCAATCCCCAGTGTGCTCTCACATTGATATTTTTCTCTCTCTTTCTCTCTCTAAAAGTCAATAAAAATATTTTTTTAAAAAGACTGACCATAGCAAATGTTGGCACTCCTAGTGGGAATGCAAAATTGTACAACTACTCTCGAAAACAGGTACTTTTTATATATAATCATTTCAGAGAGGAAGGGAGAGGGAGAGAAATAGAAACATCAATGATGACAGAGAACCTCCTGCACCCCCCCTACTGGGGATCAAGCTCACAACCCAGGCATGTGCCCTTGACTGGAATCAAACTCAGAACCTTTCAGTCCGCAGGGCAACGCTCTATCCACTGAGCCAAACCAGCTAGGGTGAAAACAAATAATTTCTTAAAAAGTTAAAAACACATACTATGTGACCCAGTCATTCCACTCCTAGGTATTTTTTTAAAAATAAATGAAAACACGTCCATACAAACATTTACACACAAACAAACATAGACGTTTTATTCACAGCAGCCCCAAACTCAAAATACAATGCTCATCAACAAATTGTGGTGGATTCAAGTAATGGATAACTACTCAGAAACAAAATAGGAAAATGACTCTTCATGCATACGACAACATGGATGCATCTTAAAATAATTATGCAAAGTGAAAGAAGACAAGCAAGAAGGGTGATGTATAGCATGATTCCATTTATACAACATTCTAGAAAACGCAAACAAATCTACAGAAACAGATTAGACAGTTGTTGCCTAGGGACATGGTGAAGGATTACAAAGGGGCATGAAGAAACTTTCAAGGATGATGAAAATTTTCATTATCCTGATTGCGGTGATGACTTCACAGGTGTATAGATTTATTAAAACATCAGATTGTACATTTTATGTACAGTTGTACCAATTATACTTAAATGAAACTGCATTTAAAAATAATTAACTTGTGTAATCAGATAAAAACTGTCTAAATAAACTAACAAAAAAGTACAACATAAAAGTAAGTCCAAATGTAAACGAACCCGCAGTGCTTGGCTTCTTAAATATCTACAACAAAAGGTATTGCTGCAGCACTTTTCACTGTGTATTACATCTGTGTGTTTGTGAAGCAAGGGTGATGGGTATAATTGTGCATATGTTCATAACGGGGAAGGTGTAAGATGTCAATGAGTCATGTTCAGCCTGAATATACCAATAGATTATGTGTTAAGCATCATCTCATATAGAAGTATGAACATTTAACCCACCCAAATATAAAATAATGGAAGAGAGACCATATGAGATTATGCAAGTAATTTATAGATAGCCTTATGGAAAAATAAGAATATTGTATGTGCTAAAACTAATTCTTATAAAATATTCATGGTAGAAAATATATGGTAGTATGCACAAATTCATTATATGAAGAAAATACATATTTTCCTTTAGGTACCTGCCATTATAAAATTAACTAATAAACTGAAAAAAGCTACAAAATAAATGTGTTACTAGATTCTTAAAGTAGTGCATATACATTAAAAGTAGAACATTGTGGCTGAGTAATATTCCATTGTATATATGTCCCACAGCTTTTATCCACTCGTCTATTGATGGGCACTTGGGTTGCTTCCATAGCTTGCCTATTGTACATGACGCTGCAATGAACATAGGGGTGCATACAGGGGTGGGAGAAAGTAGGTTAACTTACCAGCCATCATTACTTAAAAAAAATAAATCATAAGTAAGGATACAAAATAACATTAATAAGACAAATAAATAATACAATAATTAAGAAATCAATAATACAAAAACAAACTGTTTCATGTACTCACAGATGTACACTTACTTTGCCCAACCCTGTATATTCTTTCAGATTAATGTTTTTGGCACAAACAAAATAGAAACAGACTCATAGATACAGGAAACAGACTGATGGTTACCGGAAGGGAGGGGGGTTGGGAGACTGGGTGAAAAAGGTCAAGGAATTGAGAAGTACAAATTGGTAGTTACAAATAGTCATGGAGATGTAAAGTACAGCATAGAAAATATCTATAATAATAAAAGCATAATATGCTAAATAGACCAGACGTTCTTCCGGACGCCCTTCTAGACGACTTTCCAGATGTAGTCGTGACTGTGGGGACCAAGGCAGAGGTGGCCACCGTGACGGCAGGGGCCGAGGCAGCCGCCGCCGCAGCAGGGGCTGAACCCCTTGCATGACTTTTGTGCATCGGGCCTCTAGTAGCCAATAATATTGATATAACTATGTATGGTGCCAGGTGGGTACTGGAAATATCAGGAGGAACACTTTATAAAGTATATTATTGTCTAACCACTATGCTATACACCTGAAACTAATACAAAATAATATTGAATGTAATTTTTTTTTAAAAAAATAGACTGTTGTGGTTAGAAGTAAGCTATATTCTATGGCTTATGAAAAAATACTTCCAAACTGAAAATTTGAATAGTTTATTAATGTATTATCTTTATATGAGGTTTTTACAAGTTTTTGTCTCTTTTTATTTTCTGTTCCACTCCAAACTTTTCTGTATCAGTTTAAGTGATTAAGTACTAATCCTTGAAAAGCATCTAAACAACTCTCCGAGTAGATAATTTTAAAATGAAAGCTGTAATTGGGCCATATTTGTCAAATATTATTAAGTTAGAAAAGGGTATTTTCTAAGAGTCACAATTGCCTGAAATCAAGGCCCCAAATTATTTTACCTATAGGATTTCACCATCAATTTCTTTATTATTTCAGTGATAAACAAGCAATGGATATGAAAAGGCAATGCTCAAATAAGCAATAAACATATAGAAAGACATTTAATCTTATCACGAATCTAGGAAATACAAATACATAATAATAAAAAGTTGTTTTGGAGATATTCATTAAAAATGTGAATAATGGTCTCCTCTCTGTGTCTTTTGAATTACTTTATTTTGATCCTCATTCCAAGATATGTTTTACTGATTTTAGAGAGAGGGGTGTGGGAGAGAGAGAGAGAGAGAGAGAGAGAGAGAGAGAAACACTGCTGTATGAGACAAACATTGAATCCACAACCTATGCATATGCCCTGACAGGAATTGAACTGGCAACACTTCGATGCACGGGAAGCTCCAACCAACTGAGCCACACCGGCCAGGGCTGTTTTGAGTATCTTTTAGTTTCTTATGTGAATTTCGATGTACTATCTGACTTTTTCCAATGTATACAATTTTGACAAAATATAAAGTTAGTAAAAAATGCCTCAATAATTGTTTGCAAAAACATTATGGCCAACAAATAAGAAAAGAAAATTCAGAAACAAAACCAAGCAATTCAGTTAATATGATAAAAGTGATATTTTTCAAATAAGTGTATGACAATAAGATTATAAAATACATGGCACTAAGAAAATTATAATATATATATGCTGGCTAATACACACACACACACACACACACATATATATACATACACACACACACACACACATATATGTAACTCAGTACTTATTACAAAATACTAATTCCTGATGTTACAAAATTTAACATGTATTTTAAACCATTAAAGTACTATAAAATATAAGAGCAGTCATTAAAATAGATATTCATCATTTAAATAAGAATAAGTTTTAGAACAATATTTGAGGCATAATCCCACTGATTTCCATAGTATATGTTTTGAGTAAAAGTATGAAATGAAAGGATACACATAGTAAATTTTATTCACCATTATATCACCATCTTCTACCACATGCGCCTGGCACATGGTAGCCACAAAAATATATTAGCTGAATGACTAAATAAATGAGCTCATATGCATTCTTGCTGTGACTGTAAGTTGAGATAACTTTTCTGTAGAAAAGTTTGGCAACATGTATCAAAGAAAAAATGAGTGTACAATTTATTCTAGCACTCCTATCTCTAGGAATTCATCCTACGACTAATTGTTACAAGCCTGTGTAGTAAGTATGCAGAGTTAAATATTTTTAATAACAGGAAAAAAATATGTATGTTAGTGGAGAGATGGTGTGGGAAGTATCTGCCTTACAACAGGACTCTGGTCAAATAAATTGAGGTAAATATTTCCATGGAATATGAATCTATTTTAAAATAAGATGTTGATCATTTACCATGAAAATATAGCCGATATTAATTGATAAATGCGCTGATTGCAAAATTTAATGTGATGTCACATAGATAAAACAGCATATCTAAATAGGCTGGTGTGTATTTGTACAAAGATATTTCTGGAAGGAAATGCATCAAAATGCTAACAATGTTTATCATTTGGTTGCTGACTGCATTTTTACTATCATTGAAATTTTCTATATTATATATTTTTAAATGCTTCTATACTTTGACAATCAGAAATAAGCAATAAAATTCACTTACAAAATAGAAAATAAAAGTATTCCCTAACTTATGATGACTAAATGACAAAGCACAAATCCTATAATAAAAATAACACAAAGGTTAATCTAACTTTAATATTTTTACTCATTTGAAATGAATAATTCAACATATTTTATTTTTTGATTTACTACTTGTATTCTGTGAGCTGGTTTAGATAGTGAATGTGAGTAATTAGGTTATTTTCTACATCAGTATATCAAATCACCTCTGTGGACTTTTCTGCTTCCATAGAAATATCAAAATATCTTCCAATTAAGTCTTTAAAAGATGACATCCTGTGAAATTTTATTCATATGCAGATAGGTAATTTTTGTCATTCATAAAAATGGGCTAAAATATGTTCCTTACCTTTCAATGAAAAGTAAACACTGGTCTTTTGGGTTGTACCAAGGGAGTTGTTCTGTAGCAGAAAAGAATCCTGTAAATAAAAATAACACATACCTGTTTTTAAAGTTCATTTTGCAAAAGTTTATTCACATATTAATGAATTTGTAAATCATACTACAGTTTGGCTAGCATTCACAATGTTAGAAGGAAATTGGTGGCAGAAGACATTGTAAAGTATACCCTGATCGAGGATGCGCTTTCACTAGCACAAATCCCCCCTCCCATCCTGCTGTTCCTGGAATTAAAAACTGCTGCAAAAAAAGTATAGAGCAAACAGGCTGCCTTTAAATAATACTACCTAACAATGAATACTCTTTTATTTTATCTACAAGGCTGTTGTAAGCATTGAGAAAGGCTACGAGGCAAGTCATCAGCAAGGTTGGGTATATTATATGCCAGCTTAAAAAGAGAAATATAGTAAAAATGGTGTAACTGACTCACGGCAACATGGGTTCGCAAACCTTGTAGATGGATATAAACCAGGCTTGCCAGACATCACAGACAGCACTTATTAAAACTGCTACGTGGAATGCAATATGCCTGCTTTCTAGCCCCTCCCTCCTTTGCCAATAAACGACTGCCCTTTAATTTCAGTGTAAAAATACATGCTCATAGAATATTTCGATAAAGAGATTTTAAAAAGCATACATAATCACACTGCCCAATGATGCCATTTGGAGTATTTTCATCCAATTGTTTAAAAACAGGTTTTTGTGAGAGGCCAGACAGGAGTTCTGGATGAGCAGACCGGAGGACACTCCTCTTCCCTTGTTAGAAACAATGGCTAGTATTTTTACCACTTATCTAAGCTTTTCTTTTTAAATTATAAAACTATAAAGATAGAATTTTGAGGGGAAAAACGTCTTCCAGGGGTGTGTGCCTCAGCTACCGAGGAGCGTCTGGGAAGGTGGGCGGAGCCTGGAGGGGGAGTAGTGTTTGGTCATTCATTGGGCTTAGCTATTGTCAATCAAGCATGCCCAGCAAATGAGGTGTCAGCTAAAGGAACACTGGGAACTAAATTAACGGGAGGTAGAACTGAAAGGGGAGGGGGATTGCGATCAAAACATTGGAGAGATCTCGGGGTCTCACACTGCACCATCCAGCTGCCTCACGCCTCTGTCCGCCGCTGCGGCAGCCGGAAGAGCGTTGTCACCGCTGCTCTCGCACAGGTCTCCGCGGCCACTGCTCGCTGCCTTCACGCGATCGCTCGCCGCTGTCCAGCCCGCCAGCCCTGCGCGGCTGCTGCAGTTGCCGCACCGCCTCCTCATCCCGAGCCTCCGCCAGCAGAGCATCCGTGAGTCATTTTCTGCCCTTCTCTGGGCGCGCGGTTTCAGCGGTAGTTGTCACCTTAAGAGGGTTGCAGGCTTGCAAAATGGCAGAAGCGGATCTTAACATGGTCTCGGAACCTGCCGCCCAGGGGGTCGCTGAAGAGGTGAAGGCTAGCTTGGCCAGTGATTCCGGGGAAGAATCTGACAGCAGTAGCTCTAGCGGCAGCACTGGTAGCAGCAACAGCAGCAGCAGCAGCAGCAGCAGCAGCAGCAGTAGCAGTAGCAACAGCAGCAGTAGCAGCAGCAGCAGCAGCAGTAGCACCACCACCACCAGCAGCAGCAGCACCAGCGGCAGCAGTGGTCTCAGCCGCTTCTATGGAAAGAGGAGGGTACCTGAGCCTTCTAGAAGGGCGCGGTGGGCTCCGTCGGGTAACAGTTTTGTGGATCGGCTGCCACAGGCGGTTCGAAATCGTGTGCAGGCGCTCAGAAACATTCAAAATGAATGTGACAAGGTAGACGCCCTATTCTTAAAGGCAATTCATGGTCTTGAAAGAAAATATGCTGATCTCAATAAGCCTCTATATGATCGGCGATCTCAAATCATAAATGCAGAATATGAGCCCACAATAGAAGAATGTGAATGGAATTCAGATGATGAGGTGTTCAGCAGTGATGAAGAGGTGCAGGACGACAGCCCTAGTGCAATGCCTGCCTTAGAGGGTGAGGAAGAAGAGGATCCTAAAGAAAAAACCGAGGTAAAGGCTGAAGAAACGGAGGTTCCTAAAGAAATTCCTGAGGCAAAGGCTGAAGAAAAAGCCCAATCGAAAGATCTTCTGGAGGCAAAGACTGAAGTAAATGAAGAGCCTAAAGAAGTCCCCCAGGCAAAGGCACAAGAAAAAGAACAGCCTAAAGCAGCAGAGGCTAAGGAAAGGGCTGCAGTAAAAGAGGCTCCTAAAAGAGTTCATGAGGTCAGGCCTAAAGAAAGAGTGAATCTGAAACGAGCTCGTAAGGGAAAGCCTAAGAAAGAAGAACCTAAAGGCATCCCCAACTATTGGCTGACTGTTTTAAAGAATGTTGACAAGCTCGGGCCCTTGATTCAGAAGTATGATGAGCCCATACTGAAGTTCTTGTCAGATATCAGCCTGAAGTTCTCAAAACGTGGCCAGCCTATAAGTTACACATTTAATTTTTATTTTCTGCCCAATCCATACTTCAGAAATGAGGTGCTGACCAAGACATATATCATAAAGTCAAAGCCAGATTACAAGGATCCCTTTTTCACTTGGGGATGGGAAATCTATGATTGCAAAGGCTGTAAGATAGATTGGAGAAGAGGAAAGGATGTTACCTTGACAACCACCTACAGTCGCACAACTGCCACTGGAGAAATTGAATTCAAGCCAAGAGTGGTTCCTAACTCATCATTCTTCAATTTCTTCAGCCCTCCTGAGATTCCTAAGATTGGAAAGCTGGAGCCACGACAAGATGCTATCCTTGATGAAGACTTTGAAATTGGTCAAATTTTACATGATAATGTCATTCTGAAATCAATCTATTACTTTACAGGAGAAGTCAAGCGTGCCTATTACAATGGTAAAGATTATGGAAACAGGAAATACCGAAAATAAAGAGGCTGCCTGAAAGAATTTTCAAGATCTCAAAAGTTCAAGAAGAAGTGAAACCTGCTCTATCACCTCATTACTAGTGTTCTTTACAGTCTTGTGTTTTTGTATTTTCTTAGTAGTCTAAAAAAGTATCTTACAGTGTCTAAGTATCACTTTATGCTATATAGCCTGTTGCTATGTGATATTCTCCAAAACCTGTAAACTGCTGTCAGTTATTTAAAGCATGTCAATTTGGTGCTACAGAGTTTTTATTTTTGTGAAGTCCTTTTGTCATGTTCCTACTAGACTGTATCTGTGAAAACTGTCAGAATTAACTGAGACAAATATTTGCTTGAACAAAACAATGTTCCTGAAGTACCAATGCAGGTGTTGTTATTTTTTCCAGCCCAGAAGTCTAAGGATTTAAATCTGCTTGCACTAGCTGTGCCTTCATTATTTTGCTATAGAAATACAGTACTTATATTAACTAGAACAGTGCATTGTGAACTTTGCTTGCAAAAATTAGCATACATTTAAGAATGTCCATACAGACTATATATATATGACTATGATTTTATTTGTGTGAGTGTTCTATAAATTTAAACATAATGAAGTAATTGTTTACCACTGAGGTATTAATATGACATAGTATTTTAAAAAGTTTCTTCATTTTATGCTGTGTAATTGTAAAGTTACTAACAACATTTGTAATATGTTCTATTTTGCCTTTCACTGAAAATGATCACTTTACATCATTTGATATTTTCATGTACTTCTATTGCAACCTAAAATAAATAAATGTCAAATAAAGTGTATCATGCTGTAAAAATCTAACATTATTTCCTGATTATAAAAAGTAGTGCTTATTATAGAAAAAGTAGAAAATACTGAGGAAAATGATTTTTAAAATATAACTATTATAACATTGTTCTAAATTTCCCTGTAAATTCCACTGACTTTTAGAGTGAGTGGGAGGGGGAGAGACAGAGAAATGGGACTGGGGAGGAAACAAGACCAGGGAGAAAGAAGACAAGGGGAGATGGGAGGGGGAGAGAAAATGGAGGAAGGTGGGATAAGAGAAAGTGGAGAGGGAGAGGGGAGAATGAGGTGAGTGGAGTGAGGAGGAGGGATGAATAAGGGAATGGGAGGAAAGTATAAGGGGAAGAGGGTGGGAAGGAGGAGGAAGGGAAAGGAGAATGGGGGAGGAGGGCAGCGAGGTGGGGGGAGAAGGGTTGAGAGGAGAATGGGGAAAGGGGAGGAATGCGCAGGGGAGGGTGTGAAGAATGGAAAGGATGGGAGAGGGTGGGGGTAGGAAGAAGGGGAGGGGGAGGGCAGAGGGCAGGAGTACCTCACTCAGAAAGGACTTCTATATAAGCTGTTGCTTTCACTTCCAAGAGCAGGATGGGAAAATGACCCAGGTCCATGCTCCACCTTTACTGGGGAGGAGGTCACACTCCCAAGGTGGGCTTATTTTTTATAGGTAAGATCATCCTCTCAAGCCTTCTACATGGTACAGTTGCTTACATGGTAATTCAATTTTAAGATTTTGATTTGAAATTGGTATGAGGAGGAGGGCCCATAAACTCAGTTTATCAGAGGTTTTGCTCTGGGCACAAAGACACAATCACAATAAACACTAAAGTGCTATTTTATTTCACATGCGCCATTTCATTTTCCACAGGTATTTATTTTCCTTCAAGACCTTATAGGAAAGAGATGTGGTAAGAGGAAGACAGGATTTGGGAATTCCTGGGTCTCTAGGCAATGAAATTACATAATAGATTTTCCCAAATCCCACCATATGTAGTTTAGTATTTTGCTTTTATCACTGCTTAACAATTGTCCCCCCCCTCCACACACACACACACATCATATCTATAAATGTAAATATCTTAAAACCCATAACCAATTACAAACGTTTGGATTTTTAGGTTGTTAGGATTTATACAAAATCAGGAAGCAGATGATTGCTTTTAGCCATAACATCGCAATGTTGAGAGCACCTTTGTTTTATTTCTGAGATTTTTGCATACATCAGAAAAATGGGAATGGCAGCAGATTTACTTATATGCCAGGGCCCAAACAAAGACTATAATAAATATGGTGTACTTGACTCACTGCTACAGAGGTCCCCAATTCAGATATATGCTGGAAAAAACCACCCGAGGACATTTTTCCATTGATTTTTAGAGTGAGTGGGAGGGGGAGAGGGAGAGAGAGGGAGAAACATCAATGTAAGAGACACATTGATTGGTTGCCTCCCACAGGAGCCCTGAGTAGGTTGGAGCCTGCAACCAAGGTCTTGACCAGAATTGAACCCAGGATTCTTCAGTCAGTGGGCTGATGGATGCTCTGTCCACTGAGCCAAACTGGCTAGGGCTGTATTTTCCAATCTTAAAAGAGTGAGTGTCATTATCAATATTTGCAAAATATAAGCAGAAATGCAGAAAATAAAATTCATTCAAAAGCACACTACAGTAAGATATGCCCCGTAGGTAGATTGGTGTATTTTTCTCACAGTCCGTCTCTTGATTGGGTTTTATCACAAGTTCATAGCTCAAATCAAAAGTGAATTCAAGTTGGGTGGGTGTAAGAGGATACTTGGAAAGACAGATTATTGATATTTTTACTTTTTCAGGTTAAGCCTGGGGGACTGGCAGCAGGTGCTGAGGACATTTTCATCAGTATAGCTAGGATTCTGGAAATGCAAGCGGTCTGTTAGGGGCTATGACCTCCCTGGCTAGTGGGCGTGCATGGATAGAGCCCTGGAAACTCGTTGGGCTTGCACAGTGATTGGGCTGTGGTTTGACCATCACACTTGCTCAGCCAATGAATGATGTCAGAAGGAGGAGCTGACTGGTAACACGGCTCAATGGCAGGGGCCAGGGCATGAGAATAGCTTATAAGGAGTCTTTTCCCTCACTATTCTAGTGCTCTATTTCTATTAGCTGTGATCCCAGGCTGTGACCAGCTGATCCCTCTAAGGCCCCCAACCCTACAGAGAAGGTCATCATCTCTTCCTCCTCCGCTGAGGTGGTGGCCACTTCCTCCTCTGTGAGTTCTTTCCCATCCAGGCATCCAGGACAAAAGTTTGCTCTTTTCCTTCAAGGTGGCAGAATTAGATAAGGAGGGGCTTTCCTAAGCAGCAAGGGGTAATGGCCGCAAGTGTCAAGCTAAGTGACAACACAGATAGTCAAATGATGCAAATTCCCATTTCTGTGAGGGTCTAGCATGCTGTTGTCCTTGCCCTCAAAAGGCCTCAGGGACCATGTGATAAGAGAGAAGCCTGGTTTGAAAAGGAATTGAAGGCTCCTGGAAACAAAGTATAAACTGTCACTCGATGAGGTGTTTGTACCCACTGGCCCATGTATTAGCACAACCTGCAGTGTAATAACTTCAACACACTTATGCATTGCCAGTACATCAAATTTTATGTTTTGTATTTTTGGTAGTGTACTAGTATGTTTTTAAATTTCAACAATAAAAGAATTGAAGTATCAAGCACATGGAATTTGAAGTATACTTTTCTTCAAGAGATACAGAACACAGCAAATTCTCTAAAGCATCTTTGTCGATTGTTATGTAGTTTAGTCCATATGATGCCCTTTTGTCATATAGCTTTTACAGAGTAACTGGGAAAATGATCAGAGTTCTTCACTGAAGTTAATCCAAGTGGGTTGGCCTCCAGCTCAGAAATAGGAAGGGTTTAAGTCAACCTTGCACCAGGTGTGGTTTATTTATTATGCTCCGGCACATTACAAAATTGTATCACTTGAATAAAGTAGCATAGAGTTAAGACTTTTCAAGTACACATTAATATCAAGTTTCCTACATTATGTTTTTGAATTTTGCATGGCCCGGACTTAAAAAGAAAAGGATAAACATAATGAAGCTGTTATTTTCCACTGTGATGCTAATAAGAGTGTTTTTCTCATCTTTACTCATGGTTTATACAAATTAAGGTGATTAAGTATATTTTCTTTGCACTATGCTTTGCTGAAAGTTGTCACTTTATTATTATTTTATTACATCTTCTGATTATAAAATATGTTTATTATAGAATATTTGGGCCCTAACTGGTTTGGCTCAGTGGATAGAGCGACAGCCTGCAGACTGAAGGGTCCCAGGTTCGATTCCAGTCAAGGGCATGTACCTTCATTGCAGGCACATCCCCAGTAGGGGGTGTGCAGGAGGCAGCTGATCTATGTTTCTCTCTCATTGATGTTTCTAACTCTCTATTCCTCTCCCTTCCTCTCTGTAAAATATCAATAAAATATATTTTAAAAATATAGAATATTTGGAAAATATACTGGAAAGTATAAAAATGAAACAATGCTAAGGTCAAAGGTAACCACGTTGTACATGAAAAATAAATATCTATATCTATCTGTAGAAACATGATAACTACTATTCTATCCCCTTGCAACACTTTCTATATTAGTTTATGTAAACATTCTTTAAAACATATATTAAAAATGGATATACCATACTTTATTGCATCAGTTTTTTGTATGATGGGCAATTAGGTTAGAAGCATCTTTTTTTTAATGGATTAGTAACTATAAGCACTATCTTGAATTAAGGACACATGTTGTTGCATATGTTGAAAAATTTTCCTATTTGATTTTTTTTATCTTTCCCTGCAGAAGAGTTTTAATGTTAATGTGCAGTAGTTACATTTATTTATTTTTCCTTGTGGATTTTGGGTATTTGGCTTAGAAAGACCTTTCCACAGCGATATTTTTTAAATTGCTAATGTTTTCTTACAGTGCTGTTATGGGTTCATTTAAAGCTTTAATCTTTCTGGGATCATTTTAGAGTGAAGATTGAGGTAGCTATACCACTTTTTTTCTCTCAATACAACTAATCAGTTGTTTCAATGCCATTAATGGAATTATTGCAGATCCAATGTAATTAGTTTCTGCCTTTATTATATTATTAGAGGCCCGGTGCACAAAAATTTGTGCACTCGGGGTGGGGGGGAAGGGGGGGTCCCTCAGCCCGGCCTGTGCCCTCTCCGAGTCTGGGACCCCTTGGGAGATAACGACCTGCTGGATTAGGCCCGCTCCCAGGTGGCAGAGGGCCGGCCCAATCCCTAAGTGCAGCCCCTGGTCAGGCTCAGAGCAAGGCTGATTGGGGAGTTGGGGCGCGGCCCCCTGTCATGCACAGAGCAGGGCGGATCAGGAGGTTGCGATGCCACCCCTAGTCACGCTCAGGGTAGGGCCGATTGGGGGGTTGGGGCACCGCCCCCTGTCACACTCAAGGCAGGGTCCATGGGGAGGTTGCGGCGCCACCCCCTGTCACGCACAGAGGAGGGCCCATCAGGGGGGTTGGGCCTCTGTACCCTGTCACACACAGAGCAGGGCCCATCAGGGGCTTGAGGAGCTCCCCCCGTCACGCACAGAGTAAGGCCAATAGGGGAGTTGGGGCACCGCCCCCTGTCACCCACAGAGCAGGGCGGATCAGGGGGTTGGGGCACCGCACCCTGTTACACTCAGGGCAGAGCCAATGGGGAGGTTATGGCTCTATCCCGTCACACACAGAGCAGGGCCTGTGGGGGGAGTTGGGGCACCGCACCCTGTCACACACAGAGCAGGGCTGATCAGGGGGTTGGGGCGCCGCACCCTGTCATACACAGAGCTGCAGGGCGATCAGGGGGTTGGGGAGCTCCCCCCTATCAGGCACAGAGCAGGGCTGATCAGGGGGTTGGGGCGCCTTCCCCTATCATGAACAGAGCAGGGCGGATAGGGAGTTTGTGGCCCCATCCCCTGTCACACACAGAGCCACAGGGCGATCAGGGGGTTTGGTCACTGCCCCCTGTCATGCTGCTCCAGGGGCCAGGAGGCCTCGCAGCTCCGCTGATCCTGGTGCTGGGAGGCATATTACCCTTTTACTATATAGGATAGAGGCCTGGTGCACGGGTAGGGGCCGGCTGGTTTGCCCTGAAGGGTGTCCTGGATCAGAGTGTGTGTCCCCACTGGGGTGCCTGGCCAGCCTGGATGAGGAGATGATGGCTGTTTGCAGCTGGTCACACCCCCTTCAGGTCGGGGGTCCCCACTGGGGTGCCTGGCCAGTCTGGGTGAGGGGCTGAGGGCCGTTTTCAGGCCGGCGGGTGACTGTAGCTCCCAACCGCTCCTTTTTTTCTTTTCTTTTTTTTTATTCTGGGCCAGCTTTAGCTCTGAGGCTCGGCTCCAGCTATGAGGCCTCCGCTGCTGAAAGCAGGTTTCTGGCCTTTGTTTACCTTCTGTATTTGAAACAATGTTGCGATCCTGCTGGCTGAAGCCCGGCTGACTAAAGCAGGTTTCTGGGGTTTTGTTTAGCTTCTATATTTGTAACAATGTTTCAAACTGCAAGCTCAGAGGCCGGCAGCAGCAGGCGGGGAACCTGGCTTCCTCCATCATTGGAGCAAGCAAGCCTCCCTGTTCGCATCAGCTGCCTGGCTGCCGGCCGCCATCTTGGCTGGCAGTTAATTTGCATAAGGATATGCTGATTAGCCAATGGTAAGGGTAGCAGAGGTATGGCTAATTACCATGTTTCTCTTTTATTAGATAGGATATGACTAGAGGCCCACTGGACAAAATTTGTGCACAGGTGCGATCCCTAGGCCTGGCTGGTGATCAAAGCATGAGCCTCTGGCATGGAAGGACAGGTCCCAGCTGACCCCTGGGCCCTGCGGGCAGCACCTGGGTGCTGGGCCCCCCATGCATGCCCGTCTTTCTGAGTCATGGCACCTGAGTCTCCACCTGGAGATGGGGTGAGTGTGGCTGGACGCCATGGGCCAGGGCACAGTGTGGGCCTCTGGGCTGCCCAGTGGTGAGGCACAGAAGCCGGTGAACAGCGCATTCTCTCCCAGCTGGCCTCGCAGACCAGCTCCTGCTTAAACCCACAGGGAGCCCAACTGGCTCACCCACAAGAGGCTGCACAGGTGCGGGGCAGGCTCCTTGTGAGTGCCGGGCACCTGAGCATGGGGGCTTTCTCAGCGCATGAGCCCTGGCGTCCCAGGGGAGGGTAGCAGGGGGAGTGAGAACGAGCTCTATGGACACCCCACATTGTCACTGCACCTCCGTCCTTGTCACTCCCGCCCCCAGGTAGCAGGCTAGAAGTCTCAGAGGTTGGTCTCTGCCACCACCCCCAGTTCCCCATCCCAGCTGCTGGTCGCCATCTGCAGGGCAATTGTTCAGGGCCGGCCCAGTATCCCCACCCCCCACCCCCACCCTGCTCCTTCAGTGCCTTGGAGCCAGGTGGTAGCCCTGCCCACTGCCGCCACCGCTGCTCACCATCTGCCAGGTGATCCGACCCCCGCTCACACCTGCCTTGGCCTGGTGCCACCTGCTCACCTGCTCCACCATCCCACCATGGTCCTGCTCTTATCCGGGCCCATTGGGGCCGGCAGTGCCTCCACTGCCTTCAGCTGCCAGCGCCACGTCACTGATGCCCACCATGTGGTCAGCGCAAGTCATAGCGGAGTCGAACTCCCGGGCTCCCAGTTGAACTCCCTGTTGAACTCCCGAGGGGACAATTTGCATATTAGGCTTTTATTATATAGGAGACATTCCCTATGTGTTTGGCCTATTTCTGGTGTTTAGTTCAGAAGTGTTATTCTTGTGTCAATATACATTTTTAAAACATAAATTCCTCATATACATTTACCTATCTGATACAAATAGTTCCTTATAAAACTTGATTTAGTGGGTTTTGGTTATTTTCACCTATTTATTTTTACAAATGAGCTGTGGAATCACTGTTTTTAGACTCTCTCCCTGTTGAGGTTTGTTTGAATTTATAGATTCATTTAAAGAGAATCAGAAATTTCATATTATTCAGCCTTCTTATCCAAAGACAAGATGTTTTTCCATACAATCAAGTCTTTTTTTAAATATATCCTTCAGTAGATTCTTAAAATTAATCTGTTAAAATAGGGTTTTAAAAAATATGCAGGCCCTGATGTGTTTCTCAGTGGTTAGAGCGTTGGCCCATGCACCTAAGAGTCAAGGGTTCAATTCTTATCAAGGGCATGTACCTGGGTTGCAGGTTTGATCCCCTGCCTAGTTGGGGTGCATGAGGGAGGCAACCAATCAATCAAAGGATCAATCTATGTGTCTCTCTCACATTGATGTTTTTCTCTCCACCTCCCACTCTCCCTCCCTTCCTCCCTTTCACTCTCTCTAATAATTAATGGAAAAAATATTCTTGGGTGAGTTCATCTTAGAAAACTCTTTTTACAGCACAGCTGTCAAAAATTCAGAACCTGTTACTCCGTTTCATCTTCCTTTGGCTGCCTTTTTGCTTATAATGTTTTGCTTCTTATTTTTAAACTAGAGGACCAGTGCATCATGCACTGGAGGGGGGTCCCTCAGCCCGGCCTGCCCCCTCTAACAGTCTGGGAGCCCTCAGGGGCAGGAGGAGCCCGGCGATCAGGGGAAGGTGATGTCCCATCACACCTCTGCTGCTGCCACTGCTGGCAGTGCAAGCCTTGGCCGGCCCTGGTTACCTGAGCCTCTGGTGGCCCTGGGTAACGGGGAAGCTGCCATCTGAGGCTTGCCTATGACTTGGGACAGCCCTGAGCGGTTGGGGGGCTGAGGGGACTGGGGGACTCTGGAGGCAGGCACATGGCAAGGCCCTGGCGGGGCTGAGGGGACTGGGCCCCACCATCTGTGGCTGTGGGCGCTGCCATCTATGAGGGTGTGGCAGTCAATTAGCATATTTCCTCCTTATTGGCTATGGGTGCCACCATCTTTGAGGGGGGGAAGTCAATTAGCATATTACCTCCTTACTGGCTGTGGGTGCTGCCATCTTTGAGGGCGTGGCAGTCAATTAGCATATTCCCTTCTTATTGGCTGTGGCCACTACCATTTTTGCGATGGTGTGAGGGACAATTAGCATATTCATACTTTATTAGCTAGTACTAGTGGCCCTGTGCACAAAATTCATGCACAGGGGGAGGGGTGTCCCTCAGCCCGGCCTGCACTCTCTCCAATCTGGGACCCCTCAGGGGATGTCCAACTGCTGGTTTAGGCCTGATCCCTGTGGGCAGTCAGACATCCCCCTCACAATCCAGGACTGCTGGCCCCCAACCGCTCACCTGCCTGCCTGTCTGATTGCCCCTAACCACTCTGCCTGCCGGCCTGTTTGCCCCCAACTGCCTCCCCCACCAGCCTGATCACACTCACGGGCTCCTGTACTTCTGGACACCACTGAACTTCTTTCCCTTGGTATTGACATTGTGTCTTCACCAGGATGGAATACCCAACGTCTGCCAGAACGTCTTTTACGGCTATCCTCATTACGGATTATGTCCTAGATTCTTATACATATCCAGAGGCAGTCTATTTAATAATATAAATCTTGTATTCCGGGGAGACCGTGGGTGAATTCCCCTCTCAGTGTGTACCTAGTGACCC
>NW_005871061.1:7917031-7918763 GCF_000147115.1 Myotis lucifugus
TTTTTTATTGTTGATTGTACTAACATATATTTTTACTTTATTTTTATTGTTTTAATTGTTGTCCCTCCATTTTCCCTCCCTTTGCCTCCCTCCACACTGCACCCTCCTAGACCTTCACCACATTATTGTCTGTGTCTATGAGTTATGCATATATGCATATACAGTCTTTGGCTGATCACTTCCTGCCCTTCCCACACTCCTTCCCTCTGAGATCTGTCATTGTGTTCCATTTACCTATGCCTCTGGTCGTATTTTGTTCATCAGTGTATTTTGTTCTTTAGATTCCACATATAAGTGAGATCATGTGATATTTGTCTCAAAGGGTAAGAGTTTCTTCTTTTTTACAGTTGTGTAACATTCCATTGTATAAATGTACCCCGGCTTTTTTTTTTATCCACTCATATGTCTTTTGTAGTAAACAAAAAGTGTTTGTGTAAAGTGCAGCTGAGTCCAAGTTTTCTTACTCAGAGCAGATTAATAAATTTTCATCCACCAAAAGTGTTTAAGATGACGCTCTTTTAAACAGGTGCTTGTTTCAGATCTTTAACTTGCTTGGTCTTCTCTATCCAGAAACCTGCTTTGTGATAGTGTTCTTGAAGGTACCTGTTCCTAAGCAAAGGTAGAAGAGAGACTACTGGGTGACATTCCTCATCCAATTTTAAGATTTATCTAGATAGTCTCAATTGAAAACCATACTAACACCCTTTATCAAACAATGTATAAGATCAATGACAAACTTAAGAGAAAACTATTTGTAAAAGAAATGAATAAGTAATTCAGAAAAATACATTTTTTGTGTATATTAGCCTTTTGGCTAATAAATATGAAAAATGCTCACCTGAACTATTAAGAAGATAAAAATTAACATAGCATTGCTACTGTTATTCACTTGTTTGGTTGGCCAAATTAAAATGTAAAAATTCCCATCAGTTTTACGTAATGCGAAGAAAATGCCATGTGATATGCTGCAAAATAGAAAGGTAAAATGGCACACATTTTCTGGAGTATTATTTGGCAACTAGAGGCCTGGTGCAAGAAATTCGTGCATGAGGGGGTGGTCTTTCAGCCCGGCCTGCACCCTCTCACAATCCTGGACCCCTCGGGGGATGTCCGACTATGGAATCAGGCCTAAACCGGCAGTCAGACATCCCTCTCGCAATCCAGGACTGCTGTCTCCTAACCGCTTGCCTGACTGCCTGCCTCATTGCCCTTAACCACTCTGCCTGCCTGCCTGATTGCCTCAACCCCTTTGCCTGCCTGCCTGGTCACCCCTAACCTCCTCTGCCTTGGCCCCCGCAACTGTGGCTTCATCTGGAAGGACATCCAGAATGACGTCCAGAAGGTCATTTGGCTGTCCCGCCTAATTAGCATATTATGCTTTTATTATTATAGATTATTATAGATACTTAATAAAAACTTATACTCTTTGACCCAGGAAATCTTCAAGGAATTTATCTTAAGGAAATAAACAGTGACCAAAAACAATTATAAGATGTTCATTTCAGTGCTTTTTATAATACTGAAATGCCCAAAGTAATTTACATCTCCAAAAAGAGGGGGTTAAATATATAAGAAATTATTTATTTATACAGGTGAATAATATAAAGGCATTTTAAAGTAATAATGTAGATCTATATTGATATTGAAAGATAGCTAACACAAATTGTTTAATGTACCCTGGCCGATGTGGCTCTGTTGGCTGGAACATCGTCTAGTGCACAGAAGGGTTGAG
>NW_005871061.1:7919991-7960264 GCF_000147115.1 Myotis lucifugus
TGCCTTCTGCCACCCAGGAGCAGCCCTAAGCCAGCAGTTCGTTATCTCCCCAGGGTTCCCAGACTGTAAGAGGGCACAATTGGGGCTGAGGCACCCCCCCCCCCCGCCAGTGCACAAAATTTTGTGCACCGGGCCTCTAATATATATATATACCCAAACCAGGAAATTGGCACACTTTACAGACCTCATTAAGATTTTTCCAGATTTTACATGCATTCCTATGTGTGTGTAATTCCATGCAGTTTTTACCACATTCATAGAACTGCCACTAGAGTCAAGATTCAGAACTGTTCTATTACCACAAAGAAATTATGTCATATAACCTCCTATATTCTTTCCCTAACTTTTGTCAACCATTAATTTATTCTCAATCTTGAAATAAAAAAAATTATACAGGTGGTTATATAAATGAAATTATATAGTATGTAACCTTTTGAGATTGGCCAGGTTTCATCCAGCAAAATAACTTAAGATCCATCTCGGTTGTACCTATATCAGTAGGTTGTACTTTGTATTGCTGAGTAGTATTACATTGTGTTAATAACTTACCTGTGACTATTCTGTAGGTGAATAAAACCAGGTGGAAAGGAAACAAGACTGCCTATAGCCAGATCTCCTATGGGACAAAATAAGGAATTAAAAAGTCCTTCTACCTAAAATCTGAATGTTTAATTTCATCAATAGAATAAGTTTATGCAATGCTTACTATGCAACAAGAATACACATATTATTATTAATGTACTCCTTACTACAGTAATTCAAGTGGGTGCTATTATTAGCTCTATTTAACAAATGGGGTTAAGCAACTTGCTTAACCTCACAGAACTGGTAAAGCAGGCTTTAAAGTTGGCAATCTGGCTAAAGAGTATGATCTTAGCTGCTGTATTATATCACCTCTCTACCATGCTATATGGCCTAGAAAAGCACCTTCCTTGCCCATACTCAGAAATAGACAGGGCCCAAAGGAAGCAGTAGAGGAAAAGTACAACTTAGAGGCACAGAGGATGCCCATGTATACAGGTAAGTAAGAATTCCACATTATCTAGCAGTAGTACCTCCTGAATCCACCTGAGCTTATGTCTGAGTAACTTTGTCAAGGTTCATGGCTCAGTGAGACCACTGGGTTAGCCTCCAGGTCACATCCATCATACACAGGGATATGATGAAAACTGGCTCAGTAAATTTTTTTCAGAGGGAATACTGTTCTTCTTTATTATTATTATTATTTAGAATATGGAAGATTTATTTTAATTTTTCCTTTTAAAATTAAATTTATTGGGGTGACATTGGTCAACATGAACATATAGGTTTCAGGTGTGGGTTTCTATATTATAAGATCTGTATATTGCACCATGTGCTCACCACCGAAATGTAAATTTATATTTCAATTAAATGCAGGGTGATCCATTATTATAGATTTCTTTTACATTTCCAACTTCTTATATTTTTTTATGATTCCCTGTGTGTTTTGCTATAGTTAACAGCAATAAAGAATCTTTAAATCAATAGATATAAGCAGGCAAAAAAAGCTGACAAACACCTGGTTGATGTTGCTCAGTGGTTGAGCATATACCTATAAGCCAGAAAGGTCACAGTTTGATTTCAGTCAAGGGCACATGCCTGGGTTGTGGATTCCATCCCTAGTGTGGGGCATGCAGGAGGCAGCCAACCAATGATTCTCCTATCATTGATGTTTCTTTCTCTTTCCCTCTCCCTTCCTCTCTGAAATCAATCTATAATAATAAAAGCATAATATGCAAATCAACTGAATGATCGAACAGCAGAATGACCGTCTGGACAACCTTCTGGACGACCACGCTATGACATGCACTAGCACCAGGCCAGCCAAGGCAGGTGCAATGCTATTGGTCAGGGGGGCCCCCGCCATCGCCCCACAATCACCCAGCAGAGGGAGGACCAGGCCACCCTCTGCAGGGCTACCTATAGGAGGGCTCCATAATTGATCACACCCCACAACTGTCGCCTGCAGAGGGAGGCGACTAGTGGTGGGGGAGGGGGGCAGCGCTGCACAGATGGCAAGCAGTGGCAGTGGTGGGGCAGGGCCAGCTGCCAGCAGCTGGGGGAAGGAAAGCCCCGATAGATTGCCAGCCAGGCCTAGGAACCCTACCCAAGGAGTCGGATTGCAAGAGGGCAAAGGCCAGGCTAGAGGGACACTCCCCCCTCCCATGCACAAATTTTGTGCACCCTGCCTCTAGTAAAAATATATTTTAAAAAAAGAAGTTGAAAAAGCAATTTAGTCCTCTACATCCTTGAGCAGAACTCAAAGGTACATTTACTGGAGTTGGGCATTGGAGAGGATGAATGGCTGAATTTGAAGTCTAATAGAATTGGTATTGATTCCTACCTTTGTCACTTATTGGCTATGTGACATTATGCAAGTTGTTTAATCCCTCAAATCCTCTTTTTTCTTACCTATAAAATGAGGCTTTTACCTGACTACTTCCTAGAATTATTATAAGGCTTAAATGAGATATTGTTTATCAAACACATAGCATAGTGTTTGACATATAGTAAACATTTAAATAATAATTATCATAGCTATTGCTATAATTAGGATAAGTGAGTTTTACTTGGAATTCCAGGTAAAATGTCATGATATTAAGTATGTTAACATAGGTATTAACTCATTTAGGTCTGTCTGTCTTCAAGGGGGAAAAAATCTTATTTCCTTCATGGATTTCCTGTAACCATTCCTGTTCTTTCTTTGATTTTTCCTCCCTAAATCGAGAGCTCTAAACTGATTTCTGTTGAACAATTACCTTCCTTCATTATCCCTACATCTTCAGTCTTTCAAGGTCATTTTGTATTTTTATCCTCTCCTCTGGTGAGCCAGTACTCTACCCAATCTGTTGCCTAACAAAAGGTCTATGACATAAACTCTTTTTTTTTAGTACGGTTGAATACAAGTACGTATATCATATCCAGAACTCAGACATCCAATTCTATTTAACATAAGGATTTACAAACTACTTCCAGTGTGGAATGATTTTCTCACAACCTGTTTTAGTTTTGGCCAGGATATTAACAAAGGACACAAAAAACAGGTCAATAATTATTTTGCCATGGTTTCTAAAAATTCTCTTTTGGCAAGAAATTCATTTTTAAGAATTGCTTGCAGAAGTTTAGAGAACACAAGAGGTGAAAGGCAATGAATGCATTCCAGATGGCATCTACTTAAAACACAGGCACCACATACCATGAGAAATGAAATTTGAGGAAAGTAATAATCTTTGGATGAATGTTTTTTTTTAAACTATCACCACTATTTACAATTTTAGGTAAAATATCACAATGATAGATATGCTGAAATTGGTATTAACTCACACCAGCCTGCCTTATTTAAAGGAAAAATTCTTTTTAAGTCTAATAAATAATAAGGATTATGGGAATAAAATGCATTACTTATAGTTATTAGGTGTAATTCAAGTTTTAATCGAGTTCTTCAGTTCTTGAATTAAAAAACAACTTTAAAAATGCATCTGGACAAATAAATCACTTAATTTTAAAATTATTTTGGTAGGATAAAAAGTGTAAAGAAAGCATTTCAACAAGTGTAATATACTTTAAATATTAGAAGAGTTGGGTTTTCAAATCATAATTACCATGTCAGCAAGTTGCCAATCAATTGTTTAAAATTCTTTTGTGCAAAGACTACAGCTGCATTTAATGAGGCTGAAGGACTAGAGAAATAACTTGGCTATTTAAAAAATTTGTATAGATGATGAGGCTTTAGGAAAACGAATCCTAATTTTTTGTTTGAACCTATACTGAAGGGAAAATCTCTAAGTAATACGTGGGAAAGCATCAGAACATTTCTCTAGCTTAGGGAAATTCCTGGTTGATTTTCTAAGCAACAGTTTGGAAACAAGTTAGGCCTTTTCAAATGATGTTTTTGGGCATGTTTAGCTTGTGTTATTAATATTTCTATAAATATAATTATTAGTGATACAAATATATTTACATTACCCAACAAAACGAATGCTATGTATTAAACTGCATGTTTGAAGAAGTATTAACCCAACAGTTTGATTTTTAATTCAAGTTATTTTCATGAGGAAGCAAGAGATCACAAATGCTATTGGTATACTTCAAATACCATAATATTTATACATTAAAAGAGAATATTTAATTCTTTTACTTGATGCAGAAACACTTATTTAATATTAAATATGGCTTAAATCTCTTTATTGTACTAACATATATTTTTACTTTATTTTTTATTGTTGATTATATTACAGCTGTCCTCCATTTTCCCTCCCTTTGCCTCCCTCCACACTGCACCCTCCTAGACCTTCACCACATTATTGTCTGTGTCTATGAGTTATGCATATATGCATATACAGTCTTTGGCTGATCACTTCCTGCCCTTCCCACACTCCTTCCCTCTGAGATCTGCCATTGTGTTCCATTTACCTATGCCTCTGGTCGTATTTTGTTCATCAGTGTATTTTGTTCTTTAGATTCCACATATAAGTGAGATCATGTGATATTTGTCTCAAAGGGTAAGAGTTTCTTCTTTTTTACAGTTGTGTAACATTCCATTGTATAAATGTGCCACGGCTTTTTTTTTAATCCACTCATATGTCTTTTGTAGTAAACAAAAAGTGTTTGTGTAAAGTGCAGCTGAGTCCAAGTTTTCTTACTCAGAGCAGATTAATAAATTTTCATCCACCAAAAGTGTTTAAGATGACGCTCTTTTAAACAGGTGCTTGTTTCAGATCTTTAACTTGCTTGGTCTTCTCTATCCAGAAACCTGCTTTGTGATAGTGTTCTTGAAGGTACCTGTTCCTAAGCAAAGGTAGAAGAGAGACTACTGGGTGACATTCCTCATCCAATTTTAAGATTTATCTAGATAGTCTCAATTGAAAACCATACTAACACCCTTTATCAAACAATGTATAAGATCAATGACAAACTTAAGAGAAAACTATTTGTAAAAGAAATGAATAAGTAATTCAGAAAAATACATTTTTTGTGTATATTAGCCTTTTGGCTAATAAATATGAAAAATGCTCACCTGAACTATTAAGAAGATAAAAATTAACATAGCATTGCTACTGTTATTCACCTGTTTGGTTGGCCAAATTAAAATGTAAAAATTCCCATCAGTTTTACGTAATGCGAAGAAAATGCCATGTGATATGCTGCAAAATAGAAAGGTAAAATGGCACACATTTTCTGGAGTATTATTTGGCAACTAGAGGCCTGGTGCAAGAAATTCGTGCATGAGGGGGTGGTCTTTCAGCCCGGCCTGCACCCTCTCACAATCCTGGACCCCTCGGGGGATGTCCGACTATGGAATCAGGCCTAAACCGGCAGTCAGACATCCCTCTCGCAATCCAGGACTGCTGTCTCCTAACCGCTTGCCTGACTGCCTGCCTCATTGCCCTTAACCACTCTGCCTGCCTGCCTGATTGCCTCAACCCCTTTGCCTGCCTGCCTGGTCACCCCTAACCTCCTCTGCCTTGGCCCCCGCAACTGTGGCTTCATCTGGAAGGACATCCAGAATGACGTCCAGAAGGTCATTTGGCTGTCCCGCCTAATTAGCATATTATGCTTTTATTATTATAGATTATTATAGATACTTAATAAAAACTTATACTCTTTGACCCAGGAAATCTTCAAGGAATTTATCTTAAGGAAATAAACAGTGACCAAAAACAATTATAAGATGTTCATTTCAGTGCTTTTTATAATACTGAAATGCCCAAAGTAATTTACATCTCCAAAAAGAGGGGGTTAAATATATAAGAAATTATTTATTTATACAGGTGAATAATATAAAGGCATTTTAAAGTAATAATGTAGATCTATATTGATATTGAAAGATAGCTAACACAAATTGTTTAATGTACCCTGGCCGATGTGGCTCTGTTGGCTGGAACATCGTCTAGTGCACAGAAGGGTTGAGGGTTTAATTTCCGGTCAGGGCACATACCCAGGTTTTGGGTTCAATCCTGGTCAGGGTGTGTATGGGTGATAACTGATCCATGTTTCTCTTTTACATCAATGTTTTCTTCCTTTTCCCTTCCTCTCTCTCTAAATAAATAAAAACATATAATTGGGTGAAGACTAAAACATTTTTAAAATAGTTTAATGAAAAGATAGACACTTTTCGAAAGTGGACATACAGAAGGCCAAGAGACATATGAAAACATGCTCAAAGTCACTAATCATCCGAGAGATGCAAATCAAAACGACAATGAGGTACCATCTCACACCTATCAGAATGGCTATCATTGACAAATCAATAAACAAGTGCTGGCGAGGATGGGGAGAAAAAGGAACCCTCTTACACTGCTGGTGGGAATGCAGACTGGTGCAGCCACTGTGGAAAACAGTATTGAGATTCCTCAAAAAATTAAAAATGGAACTCCCATTTGACTCAGTAATCCCACTTCTAGGAATATGTCCCAAGAAATCAGAAACACCAGTCAAAAAAGATATATGCACCTCTATGTTCATAGCTGCACAATTTATAATAGCTAAGATTTGGAAACAGCCTAAGTGGCCATCAGCAGATGAGTGCATTAAAAATCAGTGGCATAGCCCTAACTGGTTTGGCTCAGTGGATAGAGCGTCGGCCTGCAGACTCAAGGGTCCCAGGTTCGATTCCGGTCAGGGGCATGTACCTTGGTTGCGGGCGCATCTCATCGATGTTTCTACCTCTCTATCCCTCTCCCTTCCTCTCTGTAAAAAAATCAATAAAATATTTAAAAAATGAAAAAAAAATCAGTAGCATATCTACACAATGGAAAAGAAAGAACTCTTACCATTTGCAACAGCATAAATGGACCTGGAGAGCATTATGCTAAGCAAAATAAGCTAGTAGGAGAAAGATAAATATCACATGATTTCACTCATTTGTGGAATATAATGAACAACATAAACTGATGAACAAAAATAGGTCCAGAGACATAGAAACATTGAACAGACCATCAAACCTCAGAGGGAAGGCATCGGAGGTTGGGGGAGGGGTAAGAGATCAACCAAAGGACTTATATGCATGCATATAAGCATAACCCATGGACACAGACAGTAGGGGGGTGAGGGCATGTGCTGAGGGGTGGGAGTAGCTGGGGAGAGGTCAATGGGGGGAAATGAGACATATGTAATACTTTAAACAACAAAGAATTTAAATTAAAAAAAGAAAAAGTCTCATAATATGGAATGTATGCATGGATATGTAAGCGATATATAGCACACACAAATGTTGAGATTGGTTATATGTAATGGGGTTTAGGCCATTTATATTCATGATTTTGGTATTCTAAATTTTATATAATGATCAGAACTTACTATTGTGATTGAAAAATATATAGTGGGAGATACAAGAACATGTTAGAATTATAACATTTGTGTGGAGCTGTAAAGTTGGAAAACAGATACAGAATTGTAGGGCTGCTATATAGGCACATATTTGAGTTATAAAATTTTGGAGACTGATTTTTAAAATAGTGTATTAAAAGCATACTTACAAGTGTAGTTCCATTCACAGTGATCACCTTAAGAAAAACTCTTATTCCAGTAATACTGATACTAACAGAATTTTAAAGATGATCTATTTCTCCATTTCATAGGTGAGAAATCATGGGCTCATTACATCTAAATACCACCTAAGGTCACACAACAGCTAGGTAGTGGGAGGTTCACAAAACCAGGTTGCTTTCCCTTTCCATTTTTTTGATATTTAACTATCAGTATAAAACTAAGTTTTCCAACCTGTCTGATCTTCAACTGTTACTCTACCTTTTAATACCCAAGTATTTGTCAGCCTTTGTTCCTTCAAGTAACCTAACTAATCTAACCATGTAACCTAGTCTCCACCTAGTTTCCTTTCCCTAGTATTTCTGAGAAATATTTTTCTCAGTTATATATATTCCAAAATTGTGATTGCTTATCATTTATCAGTTCTTTCTTAGGGCAAGGGCTTCGATCTTTTCTATTGGTCATATTGTGCTGTCTCACTACCACTTCTCCATGTTGCTACCACTTACCCCAATCCACATCACACTAAAAAAGAAACTCCTAAAATACAGTTACTATCTGACTTTTATGCTTCACAAAACTTTATTGATGGTTTGGGAATAGCAGATGAAAATTATCAAACAGAAAATGGGAATTTTACAACCAGCTATCAGAGATCCATTGTCTATGCCTCTGCACAGGGATCCCTTAATAGCAGTCCTTCCTGATACCATACCTGTTGCAAGTGCCAACTTATTTCTCCACTGGGAATCTCCTTTACTCCCTCCTTCTTTACAAGTGACTAGGATTCCTATTCTTGGGAATAGAAAAAAAGGAGTATCTTCCTTTCTCCTAGTCAAAGGCCTGTTGTTTTCCCATTGGGAAAGTTGAAAAACTCATTTTCTTCAGCGGAAACTCCACCTTGCCACAACTGGTCTAGCCACCATGTTACAGATAAAACAATTGTAATAACACATTTCTTAGTCTGGATTATTTACCTAGTTGTAGAGTATGCAAATTTCCTTCTGGGAATCAACAAAAAGATTTTGAATTACAGGGCCTAAACCATCTTTTCAAATTTCTCTCTAGCTGTTTCAGCTTGTATCTCTAACCTTTTCTAGTTTTCTACTTTCTTGCTTTGTCTACCTTTGCTGCTCCTCCTCTTCTCAGATTGTCTCTTGTTTTTGAGTTACTGGACAGATTATTATGTTAATTGTGGCTTAGTTACTCCTTTTCTATACCATTTTTTTCCATAGCTAAGTGTACTCTAATCTGTAAAGATGAATTGGAAATCTCAGGGGGGTTGTTTTTACTTCTAAATTATGTCAGATATGCTCAGCTGGTGTGGCTCAGTGGTTGAGCATAGATGTATGAACCAGGAGGTCACAGTTCAATTTCAGGTCAGGGCACATGCCCGGGTTGCAGGCTCGATCCCCAGTAGGGGGCAAGCAGGAAGAAGCCCATCAATGATTCTCTCTCATCATTGAAGTTTCTATCTCCCTCTCCCTCTCCCTTCCTCTCTGAAATCAATAAAAATATATTTAAAAATAAAAAATAAATTGGATAAGATAAATTTACCAATTAATCTGGTTCTAAAAATCCCAGGTGAGCTCTAGCTGGTTTTGCTCAGTGGATAGAGCATCAGCCTGGGAAATGACTATCCAATGGAGATTACTATCTTCATGAAGGTACAAAATACATTAACAACTGCACCCTCAGTGGCAGACAACGCCTAGAAAATTTTTTAAAAAGTATAGAAATCAAAATAGAATATATTTTGATGTTGAATATAGTTCATCTCTTTTTTGCAACTCAAAAAAATATTTGGATGATATTGGCTAATAAAATGATATAGGTTTCCAGTGCATAATTCTGTAATACATCATCTGTATATTGGATTGTGTGTTTACCATCCCAAATCACAGTTACTCCTGTCACCATATATTTGACTCTCTTTACCTTTTCCTAACTCCCCTCCAATCCCCTTTCCTTATGGTAGCCACCATACTGTTATTTGTGTCAATGAGTTTTGTTTGTCTTGTTTGATCATTTTTCACTTTAAGTGTTATAGCCCACAGTAGAGGCTTGGTGCATGAATTCATGCACGAGTGGTGTCGGGGCCATTTGGGCCAGGCAGGCCAGGGGAGGGGCCGAGGGAGGTTGGCCGGCCCTGCCCCCAATGGGGGGGGCGGGAATCTGAGGTGGGGCCTGCCCAGGGGAGGGGCCTGGAGAAGACCCAATGAGCTGGAGCTGAGCGTGGGCCCCAGGCTTCCCAGGGAGGATGGCCTCAGCAGGGAAACAGAAACCACCAGACAGTTCTGCAAACAGGCCCTGAGCTCCCTTTGGCCAGGTGGACTCAGAGCTGGTGTCTCTGTGTGTACATTAGACAGAGCCCGGCACTCGTCATTGTCTGTTGGTCAAATCCATTGTATGGAAAAACTTGTTCCCCTTCTTCTCTTTGGGCCCTTCAACAAATACAGGCCAATTGGAAGACACAGGCCTCAGTGGCAGAGCCAGGCCCCACAATCACCCAGAATTTAGGTCTAAGACAACTGGGTAACAATCTCCAAGGAACAGAACACACTGTTTTAGAGTCTTAATTCTCCCTTAAAATGTGCCCAGCTGCTTCTCTTTAGCCAGGATAGACTGAACTAAGTAGCCAAAGACTGAGTTTCCTTTGAGGTGGGATCCACCGGTAGCCTCTGGTGACAAGGCCCCTCAGAGGCGGCTGCCTTCCCCCCAAGCTCAATGTGCTCTGAGCTGGTCCATTTCTGGCTGTGCCAGGTCCTGGGCTGCTGGTTGGGTGGCAGGTCCACAGGGTTTCTCTCCGCTACCTTCTTGGCCTCCCAAGCAGAGCAGTGCCCTCCGGCTGGCACGCCAGGCAACTGTCGCTAGAGCCTGGACTCAGAGAGCGAAGGAGCTAGACCCGCGGGTGGCCAGATGGTGCCCCCCACCCAGCCTCGTGTGGATTGGGCCAAAGCCCACTGCCTGAGACTGGCGCCACATGGGGAGGGTCGCAGCGGGGAGAGGAGCACCCTGACCTGCCAGCCTTGGTGACGATCATCTCGGAGCCCAGCTGATTGAATTAGTCCCACAGAACCTTCATCTCAAGCTGCATGCTCACACTGGCCACCTTCGTGTACTTCTTAACCAGTGTTTTGGCAGTGGCTGCGCAACTGGCCCTGGGGCCCTCGGGCTAGGCAGCAGCACTGGTCATTCTGTGGACCTGCCACCTTTATGTTCTGCCATAAAGGTCGCTGGGCTTTTATTATAAAGATATGATAAATCATATGGCTCTTGACTTTTTATCTGACTTATTTCAGTTAGCATGATAACTGAAGATCCAGCCATGTTGTCACAAATGGCAGTATTTCATCTTTTCCTATGGCTGAGGAGCATTCTATTGTATATATGTACCACATCCTCTTTATCCAATCATATATAGAAGGACACAGCTATTATTTGTTTCTATATCTTGGCTACTGTGAATAATGTTGCAATGAACATAGGGATGCATATATTTTATGAATAAATGTTTTCAAATTTGGGATAGATACCCAAAAGAGGGGTTTTGAGGAGACTCCATACTGCTTTTCACAGTGGCTGTACCAGTTTACATTCCTTCAGCAGTGAATGAGGGCTCCTTTTTCTCCACAACATCTCCAACTTTTGTTATTACTTGTCTAGCTAATAATAGCCATTCTAACAGGTGTGCAGTGGTATCTCATTGTCGTTTTTTGAATAAGTAAAAATAAAATTATACTCAACTTACACAACTAAATTGAAGCCACCAGCTTCAAGTGTCCTTCAGACAGTCATTTATTGATTTGCATTTTCTTAATAACTAATGAAGTTGAGCATGTTTTCATGTATCTGTTGGCCATTTGTATGTCTTCTTGGAAGAAGTGTCTGTTCAAGTCTTCTGTCCATTTTTTAAATGAATTATTTTTCTGTTAGTTCATATCTTTTTTTACATTCTTCACTTTAAAACTTCAAGTACTCTTATTAGTAATGGGTAGGATATGTTTTTTATAGTTACTAAATCTATAAGATAAATCTATGACTTTAAAAAAAAATAATACTTTAGTAAAAGAATTCCAGCATTTCTTCTCTCTACTCTAATTCATTCCCCTTCACTAGATCACAAAGGAAAAATCAAGAACTTTTTTCCTTCCTCCAATCCTAAACAGTAATTATTTTTCTCTTTAATTTTTTCTTTGGAAATAATAGCTTTATTGAGATATAACTCACAAACATTACAATGTCCTCTTAAGGTGTATAATTCAATGGGTTTAGTATATTTACAGAGTTATACAACTATCACCTCAATCAACATTTTTATCACCACATAAAGAAAACCAGTACCTATTAGCAGTCATTCCTTATTTCCCCAGATCCCCCTTCATCCAGTCCTAGGTAACCACTAATCTACTATCTGTTTCTATAGATTTGCCTGTTCTGGATAAGTCATGCAAATGGAATCATAAAATGTGGCCTTTTGTGACTGGCTTCTCTCACTTAGCATAATGTTTTCAGGGTTCATCCATATTATAGCATGTATCAATACTTATTTTAATAGTCAATTAATATTCTATCATATTGATATACCAAATTTTGTTTATCTATTCAATACTGATATTTGGGTTTTTTCCACTTTGGGGTTATCATGACTAATGCTGCTGTGAACATTTCATAGGGACCTATGTTTTAATTTCTCTTAGATAATATACCTAGGAGTGGAATTGCTGGGTCATGTGATAACTCTATATTTAATCTTTTGAGGAAGTGCCAGACTATTTTCCAAAGTGGCTGCACCATTTTACATTTCTATCAGCAATATATGAGGGAGCCATTTCTCTATATCTTTGTCCATACTAGTTATTGGCTCTCTTCTTCATTCCAGCATTTCCAGAGGATGTGAAGTGGTAGCTCAGTATGTTTTTATTTGAATTTTCATGATAGCTAATGATATTTAACCAGATCTAAGAGAAGACATGTAATTGGGTGACTTTTGATTGGCTCCTCAGAGTGAAGAAGAAAAAAGTGTAGAAAATCTGCTTCTTTTTAATAATAATAAACATTAATTCCAAAACCAAATATATAGGGTTTGTATATCCCTCCGTATTTTTAAAACACTGCCTCAGTATTAATTGCATAGTTAATCAAAAGTTGGGCAATGCTCTTATATCCTGAGAGTCTTCACTCAGGACAAGTCAGATGATATTAATTTTTTTCATCAAGAACTCAGTTGAAGTATCTCCTGCTTGGAAATCTCCTCAATTAGACAAAAGGGGAGCTGAGTGACATGTCCCTCCTCTTTCTTCCTCTACTTTCTACACCCTTGTAGTATTACAGATGCTCCTCCATGTGCAAGGGGTTATGTCCCATAAATCCATCTTAAGTTGAAAATGTTGTAAATTGAAATGTGTTTAATATACCTAACATACCAAACATAATAGTCTAGCCTAGCCTACCTTAAATGTGCTCACAACACTTGCATTTGCCTACAGTTGGGCAATCGTCTTGAGTTCCATCTAAAGAGTAATTGCCTTTCCTCTTCTCACCAACGTAGGAAACAGATGTGCATTTTGTAGACATAATGGGATGTGAAAATATAAAATACAATGTTCAAAACATGCTGGTAATGCACTACATTGTAGGGTATGAGTTGTTTATCCTCATGAGTGTGTGGCTGACTGGGAGTTGTGGTTCACTGCTACTGCCCAGCATCACAAAGAGTATCATACTGCATATCACTAGCCCAGGAAAAAAAATAAAAATTCAAAGGACAGTTTTGAATGCAGGACTGAATGCATGCATATTGCTTTTGTACCATTCTAAAGTAGAAAAATCCGAAGTCAAACCATCATAAGTTGAGGACCATCTGTAGTTTTCTCTTGCTGCCATAACAAACTACTGCAAATTCAGCAGCTTGAAATAATGCAAAATCATTATCTTATAATTCTGTAGGTGAGATGTTCAGTATGGATCTAATTAGGCTAAAATCAAGGTGTCAGCAGGGCTGTTTATTTTTTCTTAACACTGAGGAAAATCGTTTTCCTGCTCATTTAGGTTGTTGACAGAATTCAGTTCCTCATGATTGCAGGACTGATGTCTCCATTTCCTTGCTGACTGTCAGCTGAGGGCTCTTCCCAGCTTCTAGAGGCCACTCACATACCTTAGTTCATGAAACCCTTCTCCCACCTGCAAAGCTAGCAATTCTGCCTTCCTTTCCCACTTTTATTTTATGTTTTTATCTTAGTTGTGGTTTAAATGACAAGATTGTCAGATATTTAAAGTCTGCATTGTGAATTGATGTAAGTATACATTATGAGAGGATTCCTAACTTCTAATTAGTTAACACATCCATTGTGTCACATATTGATTCATTCATTCATTGATGAGAATATTTAGGTTGGCCCTCAAGATTTACTGAGATTAGCAATTTTCAATTATATAATACAATCTAATCAATACTTTTTATTTGTCTTGAAATTGTTTCTATTTTTACATAGGTCTATATTTTAGTCTATTTTTCTTTCTCTATCTATCTTCTAATATTCTGTAAGCTTTGCTTATTTTATCAGTCTTGTATAAGGATATGTATGTTATTAATCTAAAAATGTTATTAATTGCATGCTTTCCTCCTCTTGGGGACCGGTAGAGAGAAAGATTGGCTAAGAATTTTCACTGCCATTGGCATTAATTCTTTCAACGAGAGTTCCCATTACCATATAGGCCTTTCTTTTGGGTGCGTCACAGAAATTCCTGACATCTGAGATATTTTAGTGATTTCCCCCCTTGTCAGTTGCTTGATGATATACTATTTTGTTGGTCAGTATTTTTCTTCTATATACTTTGTGAGGGAAATACTTATTCTTGGAATCAATATTCAAGATTATCCTCTCGAATGTAGGTGGGTCTTACCCAACCAGTTGAAGGTCTGAATAGAACAAAAAGGCTGACTGTTCTGCAAGGAAGATGAAACTCCTCTTGCATCACTTCTTTGCAGCTGGGGCATCAGTTTTTCCCCACATTTGAACTCAAAATGAAACATCAGCTTTACTTGGGGCCCAAGCCTCTTGGCCTTTGCACTGGAACTACAGCATCAGCTCTCCTAGTTCTCATGCCTTTGAACATGGACCTAGTTCAATAACTATGTTATTGACTCTTCTGGGTCTCCAGCTTGCTGACTGTAAGTCTTTGGAGTTGTCAGCCTCTAACTTGTGCAAGCCAATTTCTTATAATAAACCTCTTTATACACACATACACATGCAAACACACACACACACACACACACACACACAAATATAAAATCTACTATTGGTTCTGTTCCTCTGAAAAATCAAGTATCCTCACTTTTCTTCACAGTAACTCCTCTTCCTCTCCCTACCCCTACCTTGGGAAAAATTGTGGGTTTTTTTCTCTCTCTCATAACTTATGCAACATAAATTATGTAACTAATAACTACCCTTCTGATAGAGGTTAATCTCAGTAAATCTTGAGGTCCAACACCCCTCACCATTCTAAGGAAGGCCTAACTTTATGTATACATTTAGGCTTTAGTCTCTCTACCACTACATAAGGAGTAGCCCTCTACTCACTCTTTATTTTATATTTTCTAGGCCAGTGGTCAGCAAATTCATTAGTCAACAGAGCCAAATATCAACAGTACTTCTTCAAAATAGACTCGCCCAGGCCGAAAACTGACTTCTGCGCATGGGCCACGAAGTTTCAATCGCACTGTATGTGCGCACCCGCACATGGTATTTTGTGGAAGAGCCACACTCAAGGGGCCAAAGAGCTGCATGTGGCTCGCAAGCCGCAGTTTGCCGACCACTGTTCTAGGCAATTCCAATTTCTTTAACAATATTGGGTCAACTCTTGTATCTCCTGGCATCATAGTTGGAAGTCAACTCTGATTTAGCTGGCTTTTTTTCTCACTGTAAAAGAATAAATAGACCACAAGTTTTATAATTCCTATGCTTTCATCTATGGTAGTGTCTCTGCTATACATATATGTGAAAAAAATGGTTTTGGAGTTCGACAGCTCTAAATTTAAGGCCAAGATGTGTGAGGCAACTTAGTGTAATTTTTCTGAAGTAATTTTATTTATCAGTAAATGAGGATGGCATTACCACCTTACCTCATAAATTTGTATGGAATAAATAAGATAGTGGTCATAACCCTTAGCATAGTGACTCTGCCACATAGTAAATGATTCCTACATTATAACTTTAATTAGTACTAATAGTATTATTCAGTTTACTGAGAGCAATGAAATTTTATTCATATTCTTTCCAGCTTGTTGCCTGGGCTCTCAGATATATTTTCTTCATCCTTTATATGAAGTGATTTTCTGGAAAAATTAGCTCATTTTGTTTCCTTCTATTTACAGAGAAAACGCACATAAATTGGCAAGATTTGGAGTGGATTTTCAGTAAATTAGGTTGATCTCTTAAAAACTGTGATGAATTTAGGTAAAAAAAAAACAACACAAGAGTTATTTATGGTGCTAGAAGAAGTAATGATATTAATTATTCCAAAGTGCATGCCCCAAAATTTCTACATGAAAATTCTGATCAAATATGAGGGAATTCCAAATGTAATTTTCCAAAGTAGACAACTTCATCATTACCTATCATTTGACAGCCCTCTATCCTTGAGGAATTTCTAAGCAAAGAAAAATTATTAATAATGTTATATTGCAGTTACTCAAATAGATCATTTCTTATATTTTTTACAAAAGTAAAAATTCATGCATGGATAGGCTTTAAAATGTTTCTATACATACACACATGTATATTCTTAGCAAAATGTTCATGATTTTGAATAGAAATCAAAATAGAACAAATTTTGATGTCAACAATAGTTCATACCTTTTTTTTTACATTCTTCACTCTGAAGAGACCAAAACTTGTGATTCAAATATTGTTTCTCTAGTTATTAGTTATGTCATTTTGGACAAGGGAATCTCTTCTAAAACTATGGGTCAGAGAGAGTATGTATTCAGTTTTGTAGTTAAATTGTGCATACAGGTTTCCCAAGCTATGCAAAAGTATAGCATTCCTATGGAATCTTTCATAAGCCAAAATGGTGTAAAGTGAAGAAGCAGTTACATGGAAAATTAATTTACATGGAAAATTTTTGTCTTCCCAGACCCCCCAAAATAACCAGCCAAGTAATGCTTAATCATGTCCAGTTTTATACTAAGTGTAACACCCTAATGAGCTCCCTTAGGTTTTTCTGATACCTTAGGACATATCTTGCTAATGGATGCACAAAATAACTTTGAGATAAAGAACAGATGCTCACAGACACAGTTCAAAGCTATGACAGTTTGATGCTGAGATGCTGAATGTAGTGCCCGGGGAAGGAGCTTGGCAGGGCCTCTATAATGGCTCTCTGCAAAACAAATGATGAATGCTTTTTTTGCTCTTCGCTTTTTTTTTTTTTTGTAAAAGAAAAAAATGTCTTCAGATTTCTTTCTGTTAGGGAAAACAGGTATTCATGTAAGTCTTTTATATAAAATCTAAATGAATTTTGAAAAGTGGTGATACCTGTATAAACATAGAGGAAAATAATTCATTTCATTAAATTGAGCCTATTGTGGGGTACTTGTTAGGAGGCAGAGAATTTACCAGAGTATTAATTAAGAATTTGTAGTTCATATATTTCAAGACTTTTGGGTTCAAATATATTTCTAATAGTTACTTGAAAAAAATTGGTTTGACCATAACATCCTGAAACCATGATTTTGGTCACTTACATGAAAATACAGACATGTTTTGATAGGAGAGCTTCCCCAGGGAGGTGACATACCTATTGGACTAAACATTTCCATGAATATTTCATGAGAGATATGTTCTCTATCAAAATATATTCTTGCTGTCTATTATCAACTCTGACTAAAGAATACGCCAACAGGTCTTACTTACTACTAGAGGCCCAGTGCATGAATTCGTACACGGGTGGGGTCCCTTAGCCTGGCTGGTGATCTGGGCCCATCAGGGCCATCTCACCCAGTCCTGATCAGGGCCAATCAGGGCCGGCCGGCTGGGGGAAGGGACCATGGGAGGTTGGCTGTGAGAGCACACTGAGCACCATGGGGAAGCTCCTGAATTGAGCATTTTTCCCCCTGGTGGTCAGTGCATGTCATAGCAACCGATGGTCGTTCGATCGCTTAGGCTTTTATATATAGACTAGAGGCCCGGTGGACAAAAATTTGTGCACTCGGGGGGGGGGTCCCTCAGCCTGGCCTGTGCCCTCTCTCAGTCTGGGACCCCTCGGGGGATGACCACCTGCTGGCTTAGGCCTGCTCCCCGGGAGATTGGGCCTAAGCTGGCAATCAGATATCCCTCTGGCAGCCCAGCAGCCCTCAGGGGATGTCCACTTGCCAGCGGGGAGCAGACCTAAGCTGCAGTTAAACATCCTAGTGCTGCTGAAGAGGCAGGAGAGGCTCCCACCGCCACCGCTGTACTGGCAGCCATCAGCCTGGCTTGTGGCTGAACAGAGCTCCCCCATGTGAGAGCACACTGACCACCAGAGGGCAGCTCCTGCATTGAGCGTCTGCCCCCTGGTGGTCAGTGTGTATCATAGTGACCAGTCATTCCCAGTCTTTCTGCTGTTAGGGTCAGTTTGCATATTACCCTTTTACTATATAGGATAGAGGCTTGGTGCATGGGTGGGGGCCGGCTGGTTTGCACTGAATGGTGTCCTGGATCAGGGTGGGGGTCCCCACTGGGGTGCCTGGCCAGTCTGGGTGAGGGGCTGTGGGCCGTTTTCAGGCTGGCCTGAGACTGAAGCTCCCAGCCTCTCTTTTTCTCCTTCTTTTTTTTATTCTGGGATTTATTTACCTTCTATAATTGAAACATTGTTGCCATCACTGGCGCTCCCAGCTCTGAGGCCTCTGCTGGCTGAAAGCATGTATATGGGGTTGGTTTAGCTTCTATAATTGAAACTTTGTTGCTTCCGGAGCTTAGAGCCAGGAATTCAGGTCTGGGCTGCGGCAGGCGGGGAACCTTGGCTTCCTCCATCACTGGAGCAAGCAAGCCTCATGTTCGCTTCAGCTGTGTGGCTGCAGGCTGCCATCTTGATTGGCAGTTAATTTGCATATCTCGCTGATTAGCCAATGGGAAGCATAGCAGAGGTACGGTTAATTACCCTTTTTGTCTTTTATTAGATAGGACGACTCACTAAGATTATTGGGTAGGGTAGGTGGTACTGTGGTTTTATCTGTGGAGCCTTGCCATATTCAGGATTGGGCTGGACCATGGCAAATCAGGACAGCTGAGTGCATTCTTCCTATCCTATGATCCAGTGTGTATTGGTGTGAGGATATAGCTTAATTATCGTTAACAACAGCTTATCTTCTCTAAATCCTCTAATACTTGAAAATAGATTATATTCTATTTCACCAAAGTATTCAGTTTTATGGGATGTACTGGGAGAAAATGAATATTTTCCTAGAGGCTGGGGCTTAGGTTCTTTTTCAAAGTCTATACAGTACAAATATGCATAGAGATTTGCATGCAAGTTGAAGATTTCCAGATTAGAAGCATGTCAAAGAAACAAGTCCGATCAGTATAATTTGGCTTCCACTCCCCCTGCCCCCCAGCCAGCTCTCTATAAATGACAGGCTTTTAGTAAAGGGAAAACTTTGACATTTGGAGAGACACATTCATGGAAATATCTACTGTGGAGGAGAATAATGTTTCAGGCAGTGATTATTATCCAGTTCAGTGAGGTGGCTTCTTTCCCATAACAAAGGTAACCAAGCACATTCATGAGACTATACATAGGCATTCTGGTATGATGTTCCATATTTTTCAGTCTCTCTAGAAGTCACAGCATTCTTGTAATTTATCTATATTAACATTTTATCAATCTTGTTGGCAACTGGGTCTGCATATGCAATTTTTGTAAGAACTAAAATAGTACCCTATTATCTGTGGTTTTGTTTTCCTTGGCTTCAGTTACCGGCAGTCAACCATGGTTCAAAATATTAATGGAAAATTTCAAAAAAAGTTATAAATTTTAAATTTCCCACTGTTCTGAGTATTGTGATGAAATCACATACTGTCTAGCTGGATCCCTCCTGGGACATAAATCATTCTTTTGTCCAATGCCTCCACACTATATACCCGCCTGTTAGTCACTTACACTGCCCAGGTAATTGCAGTACTTGGGTTCATCTAAGCATTATTTTACTTAATAATGGCCCCAAAGTGCAAGAGTAGTGATGCTGGCAATTCATATATGCTGGAGAGAAATTGTAAAATGCTTCCTTTAAGTGAAAAGGTGAAAGTTCTCAACTTAATAAGGGAGGGGAAAAAGTATGCTGAGGTTGCTAAGATCTCTAGTGAAACTGAATCTTCTATCTATGAAATTGTGATAAGGTAAAGAAACTTGTGTTAATATGCTAAGAGAGATAGACCACATTCACATAACTTTTATTACAGTGTATTATTATAATTGTTCTATTTTATTATTGATGTTGTTAATCTTTTACTGTGCCTAACATAAATTACACTTTATCATAGGTATGTATCTATAGTAAAAAAAATATAGTATATATAAAGTGTGGTACTATCTGTGGTTTCAGGTATCCACTGGGGATCTTGGAACATATCCAAGGTGGGGGGCTACTGTACTGGATAATCCTATATAATGAAAGGCTAATATGCAAATCGACTGAATGGCAGAATGACCGGTCGCTATGATGGGCACTGACTACCAGGGGGCAGACGTTCAACACAGGAGCTGCCCCCTGGTGGTCAGTGTGCTTCCATAGGGGGAGCACCACTCAGCCAGAGGCCGAGCTCACGGCTGGTGAGCACAGCAGAGGTTGCGGGAGGGAGCCTCTCCCACCTCAGTGGCAGCTCTAGGGATGTCTGACTGACAGCTTAGGCCCATGGGCTCCCGAACTGCAAGAAGGCACAGGCTGGGCTGAGAGACCCCCTGAGTGCACAAATTTCGTGCATCCGGACTCTAGTCTTTAATAAGATAATATAAAGGCTTCCTAAATATCTGGAGGAAATAGACAGCACATAATCTGATCCAGAAAATGCATTGGTATAAGAAAAAACTTCCCCATATTCCTGTTGTGATTTTCTGCTGTTTTTATCTACCCCAGTAGTTAACATGGGCTAAACTGCCTAGAATCTATAGGATTGACTGGCAGACACTTGATCCTGCCATGATTGTGTTAGCTTGGTAAAATTTTAACCTCTGAGCACAGGGAATCAACATTTATTAATCTGCTTTCTGAGAATCTGTTAAGAAGATAAATTTTAGCCAAGAATATCCTAGCTATTTATTATTTATATTAAATAGCCCAGTATATATGAGCACTGCAGTTATATGGAGAAAATAAAAGTAATATTATTTAGTGAATGATTATTATGTTTCATAAGTTTGTCATCATTTATAAAAATTGTTTTCATTTTTGCCTAGGGAGGACACACAGTACTGATGTGTGTTTTTGAATAGTGATTGAGAAAACTAGGCTTGAATCCTCATGATCATTTTGCCTGCTTCTCTTTCACACACCCCAACTGAATCAATTGCTAAACACATTGTAATATTTGTTTTACACTAACTCTCAAGTCCATTTCTTTCCTTCAAGGCACATAGACTTTAGAGTATGAAGTTGAATTCCAACTTGGCCATCTACTAATTGCATAACCTTAGGAAAAATATTTAACCTTTTGTAATCTCAGTTTCCTCATCTATAAAATGGAGATAACACTTGCTCCATAAGGTTTTTGTGCTTCTATGTATCCCACAGAATATAAGCAGATATTTACTCTATACAAATCTGTTAAATGAATGAGTGCTTCTTTATGCAAATTTTTTAAATGACTCATCTTAATTTAGTCCTAGGAATTTTAAATTTAGACCCTGGGATTACTAACCAGTTATTAAAGATTTTTACTACTTGGCCTTAAATGTTGCCCTGGCTTAGTATAATATTCTTCATGGCTTGCAATTTGTCTTTTTACTTTTTCTTTTTAAACAAAGTCAACAGAACTGTCACAGCTGCAGTTATTTTTATTGCATACTTACTAGGTGTCCAGCACAAAGTATGTGGAATATGGAAGAAGGTTATGCTGCAGTACTTACACTTAATTAGCTCAGCATCCAACTAGGGAGGCAGGGACCTAGTTGTATATGCATGAAAAATTATAGAGCAATACAAAAATATCTGATGGATGCACAAGAAACTATTAGCGGTAATCACTTGAATGAGAAAGGAGGGTTTTCTATTTGTGGATACTCTTCATCATGAATTGTTATTACTGTTTCTGTACTGTTTGTTATTATGTTAGTGAAATTGATATTAAAATATCAAATTTGATGTTAAATACAATATATAAATATATAGTTTATATCTAAATTATATTTTTAACACAGAACATTAGTGCATTTTCAAGAAGGGTGTGAGCTTCTTTCATTTATTATTTATATGGATAACATTTGTGGAGTACTTCTCCAATACCATAAATAGGGCTAAACATTGGGTTCTGAAAAAGTGTACAAAGACCCTGCCTTTGCCCTAATAAAACCCTGCAGTGGGATAGGAAGACAAGCCAACAAATACAATAAAATTGAATAAGGGATATAATTTGGCTATGCACATGGTGTGCATGACAATACAATATGAGCAGAGAGAGAGTACTTGAGAGTCTTATTCAATAAATCACTTAGAATTCTATTCTGGGCTCTGTATTGAAAAGAGATTCTTCCTGTAGGAGTACCTTAGAACAGAGCAGTGCAAGATGCTTTCAAGTAGATTGGAAAGACTCCATAAGCGAATAAGAACTATTTCATCCTGCCTACATCATTTTTTGCTTAAAAAATGATACCCCAATTCTAGTCTGCCCAGAATATTTTGTGTTGAGCTACTTGCTTCTCTCTCTCATTGACCAGCTCATCTGATTGCCAGAGCACTTTAATCTAAGTCCCACAGTGGACTCTCTCCAGAGTCCCTCCTATCAGCTGATTTGCCTCTAGAGAAGATGAAATACACAGATATTATAAATTTCAGAGAGAGAAATTTGGTTTATCTCATGCTAGATAATTCTGTTGATAGCTCTTGCAACAAAAATTTTAAAAAAATTAAATCCTATTTAAGGACGTATTTATTTTACTCAATATGCAGCACCACAAAATTCTGTTGTAGCATGTTTCCACAAGATTTACCTAGATGAATTGATATAGTATATAGATATAGATATTGGAAAAATAGTATTTAGTGATAAATTTATTCTACTCAAATGTTTTTGGTTTGCCTTACACTGAAAATAAGGTATAACTATGAATATTTTGGTATAAATACCTTTGAAGAAAAGATTTCTGAGATTTTCATAACCTAATCATAATTCCCTCTGAAAGTGTACATTGTACCTAACTGCCAGAATATTATATTCTGTAGCAAAATATACATAAGGTAGTTCAATTCTATAATGATTCAATATTGCAAATGCAGGTTCTAGTGATTATTCCGAAGAGGGTGGAAGTTAAAGCCTGAAGCCAATTGATTCAGTTTAATCATCAGCTAGTGTAAGTTTGTTCTTACTGTTGGTGGTGATCTTCTGCACTCATTTTTACTGTAGTAAAACCATCATGCAGAGGTTGGGTGAATAAAATACATAAGAATTTATTCAAACTGATTTAAATATACAATTAATTGCAGATAGACTTTAACACAAATCTGGCAATCTTCTCTTTTTCAGGATCAGTATTCTTAATTGTATACATTTTGTGGATGTATTTACAATTAAATCTTCATCAATGCTGCAACCTATACAATAAATAGATTAAAAGCCCTAGAGATAACTTCCAACATTGGAAACAAAAACTTTATTGTAACAGATCCTTGGTGCCAACTATTAAAGGATGGGAAATTGTCACAGGTCTTGGAAAGGATGTAGAGAAATTAGAACTCTTGTGCACTGTTGGTGGGAATACAAAATGGTGCAGCTGCTATGGAAAACAGTATGGAAGTCCCTCAAGGCATTAAAAATGGGACTACCACATGTTCTAGCAATCCCACTTTCAGGCATATATCCCAAAAAACTAAAATCAGGAACCCCAAAAGATATTTGCATTCCCATGTTTGTTGATGCACTATTCGTAATAGCTAAGATGTGAAAACAAACAAAATATCCTTCAGTGGCTTTTAAAAAGAAGGGAATCCTGCTATATGCAGCAACATTGTTGAACCTTGAAGACATGCTAAGTAAAATAAGCTATTCATATAGGAAAAATACTGCATGATTTAACTTATATGAAGTACCTAACATAGTCAAATTCCTAGAAGCAGAGAGTAGGATGGTGAAAGCCTGAAATGGAGAGTTGCTAATCAACAGGTATACAGTTTCAGTTATACAACATGAAGACATTCTAGAGCTCTTCTGTACAGCATTGTGCCTATATTTAACAATACTGTGTTGTACACTTAAAAATCTATTCAGAGGATAGGTCTCTTATTAGATGTTCTTATCTCAACAAAATAAAACATTTTATAAAGGCAGAGAACTGATGGCGGAGCAGGGAGGTGGCAGGTGGGAGATGATGTTTGTGAACAGTAGCTACAACAGATGTTTAATTTCGAAAACATGTAAAGAACTAAATGGAACTAGGCACCAAACACACAAGCAACCCAATCAAAAGGTGGGCAGAGGACCTGAAGATTACACCTCCCCCAAAAAGACTACAAACAGCCAATCTAATCTAATAAAAGAGAAACATGCAAATTGACCGTACCTTTGCTATGCCCCAAGCCATGCCCACCAGCCAATCAGAGCAACTATATGCAAATTAACCCAACCAAGATAGCTGCCGGCAGCCACAGAGCTAGAGCAAGCAGGAGGCTTGGTTGCCCCGGCGATGGAGGAAGCCTGCACTGGTCGGCTGTGGCCTCTGCTAAAGGCAACAAAGTTTTAATTATAGAAGATAAATAAATCCCAGATACCTGTTTCCAGCCAGACTCCACTGGGAGCTTGGGTGGCTGGGGGCCGTGGCCAGCCTGCAAACAGCCATCAGCCCCTCACCCAGGCTGGCCACACCCTGAAGGGGTGAGGGTCCCTGCTGGGGGCCTTGACCAGCCTGCAAACAGCCATCAGCCACTCACCCAGGCTGGCCAGGCACCTCAGGGGACCCCCACCCTGAAGGGGCTGTGGCCAGCCTGCAAAGAGTCATCTGCCCCTCACCCAGGCTGGCCAGGCACCCCAGCGGGGACCCCCACCCTGAAGGGGCTGTGGCCAGCCTGCAAACAGCCATCAGCCCCTCACCCAGGCTGGCCACACCCTGAAGGGGTGAGGGTCCCTGCTGGGGGGCTTGACCAGCCTGCAAACAGCCCTCAGCCCCTCACCCAGGCTGGCCAGGCACCCCAGCAAGGACCCCCACCCTGAAGGGGCTGTGGCCAGCCTGCAAACAGTCATCAGCCACTCACCCAGGCTGGCCAGGCACCCCAGCAGGACCCCCACCCTGATTCAGAACACCATTCAGGGCAAACCAGCCGGCCCCCACCCGTGCACCAGGCCTCTATCCTATATAGTAAAAGGGTAATATGCAAACTGACCCTAACAGCAGAAGGACTGGGAATGACTGGTCACTATGATACACACTGACCACCAGGGGGCAGACACTCAATGCAGGAGCTGCCCCTGGTGGTCAGTGCGCTCCCACAGGGGGAACTTTGCTCAGCCACAAGCCAGGCTGCCAGCTGCCAGCACAGCAGTGATGGCAGGAGCCTCTCCCGCCTCCTCAGCAGTGCTAAGGATGTCCAACTGCAGCTTAGGCCTGGTTCCCGCTGGCAAGTAGACATCCCCCGAGGGCTCCTGGGCTTCCAGAGGGATGTCTAAGCCAGCAGGTAGACATCCCCCGAGGGGTCCCAGACTGCGAGAGAGCACAGGCCGGACTGAGGGACCCCCCCCCCCGAGTGCACAAATTTTTGTGCACCAGGCCTCTAGTAGGTATATAAAAAGATGTTCAATGTCACTAGCAATTAGGGGAATGCAAATCAAAACTGCAGTGGGATACCAACTCATACCTGTTGGAGTGGCTTTTACCAAAAACACAAGCAATAACAAGTGTTGGAGAGGTTGTAGAGAAAAGAGAACCCTCATTCACTGCTGGTGGGAATGTAGACTGGTACAGCCACTATGGAAAGCTACCATATGACCCAGCAGTCACTCTCCTGAATGTATACTGAAAAAAATCTCCAAAACATGTATTTGCAAGGATGTATGCACCCCTATGTTCATTGCAGCATTATTCACAGTGGCCAAGACATGGAAATAACCAAAGTATTCTGTGATGGAAGACTGGATAAAGAAGTCGTGGTACATATATACACAAAAGATGAAATACTGCAATTTGCAGCATCATAGGTGGACCTTGAGATGGATGTTGTGCTGAGTGAAATAAGTCAATCAGAGAAAGCTAAGAATCATATGATTTCACTCATATGTGGGATATAGAACTGGGACCCCTGAACACAGACAGGTGTGTGGTGGTAGCCAGAGGAAAGGGGGTGGGGGCTTAAGGGGATCCTCATGTGTGGATGGGAGAGGATTTGACTTTGAGTAGTAGGCACCCAGTGCAATATACAGATCTTGTAACATAGAAACCCATACTTGAAACCTATATGATCATATTGACCAATGTCACCCCACTAAATTTTTTAAAAAGGTTTAAAAAGGTAGAGAAAAGCAAGTGTTGTTTTTTCTGAGTCAATTATAGCACATTTTCATTTAATCAAGTTAATGTTCTTAATTTTTTCACGCTAAGAATATATGTAGTATCTTCTAGGTGCCATAACATATTAGGCATCTTTCCCCATTGTTTCATATGTTAACCTTAGTTATTTTAAAACTGTCAACAAACTACATTTTCTCTTGTTTTAATGAACTATAATTTACATATAACATTATATTTGTTTGAAATGTACAACAGAATGATTTGCTATGTGCATATATTACAGGATGATTACCACCATAAGTTTAATTAACACCCATCACCTCACGTACTTACAAAAATGTTTTCCTTCTGATGAAAACTTTTTATTTTTTTTTTATTTTTATTGATTTTTTTCACAGAGGAAGGGAGAGAGATAGAGAGTTAGAAACATCGATCAGCTGCCTCCTGCACACTCCCTACTGGGGATGTGCCCGCAACCCAGGTACATGCCCTTGACCAGAATCGAACCTGGGACCTTTCAGTCTGCAGGCCGACGCTCTATCCACTGAGCCAAACCGGTTTCGGCGATGATGAAAACTTTTAAGATCTACTCTTTAGCGATTTGTAAACATAAATACAATATTGTTAACTATAGTTACTATGTTGTATATTACATAACCAGCACTTATTTTTCTTATAACTAAAAGTTTGTACATTTTGACCATCTTTTCCTAAGCTTCTTTTTGTCTTAAAGAGGCCCTTACAATGGCCAGAAAGTTTTAAAATATATCTGGTAAGAAATACAAAATTCTGTAACCTAATTGTAACATTCAATTTCTCTTAAAATTCTGAAATGCAAATATTGTGTGCACATGATGATGCCTATCATTTTGGTTTCTAAGAGTTGAACATCTCCACATTCCATAACACACTCATCTGAAATAATTTGGACTCAACTTAATAACACACATATACTAGTACATAGTTGCCCATAATTCTTTTTATATTGCTAGAATACAAGTCTTTTGAATACTATATGACATTAAATTGTTAGATTTCTTTACATTTTCCTAAATCATATATGCATTTAATGTTTATCAACTTTAATTTAGCATGTTTACATAGCATAGATAAACAGATTCCAAATTGCATTGATATGGGCTAAGCCTTGGCCGCTAAGGGATGGAGATGGATTACAGGCCGCCTCTCTTCATACTGAACAAAAAATGGGCCAGAGTCTTTCTCTTTACTGGGAGTTATACATAAGATTATGTTTCATCTCTCCTTGAAAATATACATTTCTTAAGGCATATTCAAAAGAGTTATATGCCTAGAGGCTAGTCAATAAGGCTTTTAGCCTGCCTGTAAATTCCAAATCTAAACCAAATCCCACTGAAAACAATATTTTCATATAGATAGAATACTAGAGTAGTAAGGTAAACTACTACTAAATACCATGTTGGCAATTTATTTTAAAGATAGTAATCTTGTTATTAGGAACACGAATGTTAAGTGTGTTAATGTGCTGATGACTTAAAATTTATAAAAGCTATTGTGTTAAAGTCAATTTACTTGGACAAAGAACTGTTTGAACATTTTGACAGGTTAAGATATAACCATATTTATTTATTTCACATTCCAACATGTAGACTTGAGTTTTGGCTGTTGAAAGTGAAGGAAGGGAAAAAAGAAGGGCACACTGCTATTAAAAAAGGAATCTTCAGAGAATAAGGAGTCTGATATTTTGTCATTCAGATCTCTTCCGATGTTTTCACTAGCTCTTCAGAATCTCAATACTTCTCTAATAGATGACTTTGGGGAAGGGAGTGGCTAAGAGAAGAGAGATGGAGTGAAAATGAGAAGAAATTAGTGAATATATTTTATGATATTTAAAGCCTTTTGTTCTACTTTGGGTGCTATTCTAAACAAAAACATGCTTATAAGAGACTTTAGCATTAATTAAATCATCCGCATATATACTTTCCAAAGTGCCCTCTTGTATAACTTTCATTACCTCCCCCTGCATTTATAAGTATTTGCTTTTTATCTTTTCTATTACAGTCCATAAGACTGAGGTTGTCTCTTTTCTTATTCATTGTAACATTCCAAGATCCTACAATAGGGCCTGGGATATAGTAGGTGGTTACAAATGAAAGTGAACTTTGAGTAAACTATTAAAGCTCATGGATTAATCACAAAGTGATTTCTAAATTATTGTATATTCCCCTCAATTTGGAGTTTATAACTAATCACAAATCAAGCTAGTTCACTAGCATCATAAAAGCAGCTCTTTTGTATTTCTTAATGTAAAAATGGCTAATTTAATAAAAGTAACCATAGTAGTGAAGCACTTTACGTGCATTATCTCATTATATGCTCACAACAACCCTGAAGAAAAGTACAATTATCTCAATTTGATAAATGAGAAAATAGAGACTTAGAAAGGTAAGTTCCTATGGCAAGATTCCAGGACAGCAGACAATAAGCACTAAATCAACACATCACCTGATTCACTTTCTTCATGTGACAGCTCATCCTGTGTTTAGAGACCACTGTCCCAGCTTTCCTAACCACCAAGTCTTTTTTCCCTCTTTTGTGTATTTCATATGCTTTTTATTTTCTTTCTCCAGATCTTGTGCCTTACTAATTAAAATTCTTTCCACACCACAAAACGACTAGTACAAAATTTTATAGAAGCTTTATTCAAACTATGGTAAGAGCCCATGTATCACTTAATTGGACAATGGATAAATAAACTTTAGTACACTCATATAATGAAATACTACTCAGCAGTAAAAAGGCATGAACTACTGATAGACACAATATGGATGAATCATAGAAATATTATGCTAACTAAAAGAAACCTTACACAAAAGAGTATTGAATCCATTGATTTGTTTTCATACAAAAGGCAAAACTAATCTGTGGTGGAAATAAACTAGAACAATAGTTACCTCTGGGGGTTGAAGATGGGAATTTATTGGGAACATATATGAGAATACCTTCTAGAGTGCTGGTAACATTATCTTGAGAGGGGTACAGGTTGCATAGGTATATGATTTTTATTTTTGACAGGCGAATTATGGAACAGTACACCTAATATTTGTGAATTTATTGAATACAAATTTTAACTCAAAAGAAAAAAAGATATAAACAAATATTGATCTTCAGTTAATGACCTATATACTGGATTATTTGGGGACAGTGTATTGGTATCTACAATTTAAAAATAAATAAAAATAAGATGGAATGATGGATGAAGAGAAGGATGCATTGGTGGACAAATATGTATTAAAGCAAATATTGTAAAATATTAATAGTAGAACATAGGTGTTGGTTAAGTTGGTACTCACTATAAAATTTAACTTTTCTGTATGTTTGGAAATTTCTGTTAAAAATCTAGAAAGACCTGCAAGATGGTGGCATAGGTAAATGCTGGTACTCACTGCTGCCCACAACCACATCAAAATTCCAACTAAAATACAGAACAACTGTCATTCAAAACTGCCTAAAAGCAGGCTGAATGGAAGTCTTACAACTAGAGAAGTAAAAACAAAACAAAACACTTTGAGACTAGTTGGAGGGGCAGAGGTGCAAAACAGGCTGGTCCATTACCCACGTGTGGCTTTTTTTTTTTTTTTAAATCCGGAGGAATATCTCTACTGCAGAGGCCTTCTGTGAAGAGCAAGGAGTCCCAGCCCCACACCAGACTCCTCAGCCCAAGGTTCCATAGCTGGGAAGAGAAGTTCCCATAACTTTGTGCTGTAAAAACTAGTGGGGATTGTGGCTAAGTGACATGGAGGGTACTGTAGACACAGGCAGTTCCTGTTAAAGGGCCAGTGCACAAACTTACATGGACTCACTCCCTCTGAGCTCCAGCATTGTGACAGCAGCTTGGGGAATCCAGGGACATACAGGGAGGAACTAGATTGCCTGGCATCAGAGCAAGAACTCAGGGGCAGCTTTTCCCAGACAGGGGTCATTGTTCCTATGCTGAGACATTGCCCATCACAGAGCTGACTGGCAGCCATATCTGAGTTCCTATCAGTCTGGCTCACACTGTTTGTTCCACCCTGGTGATTCCCTGAGACCTAGTCCCATCCAATTTGCAGTGCCAGCCAAGCTGTTGGTAGCAGTTTTTCCAAATGAATGGCCTGTCCTGGCTCAGGCTTCAGACTTTCCTAAAATCTCTCAAACAAGCAACAGCTGGCATAAGCATACCCCATACCATTCAATAAGAGGCCCAAGACTTGGCACTAACACCAGCCTGCCTTGCTTCACAGCTTGGCCTCACCTCGGCACTCCCAAGCCAAACACAAGTTGTGGCCATCTGCAGATAGCTCTGTAGCTCCTGCCAGGTAACCCCAGGCACTGATCGACTTTGTACCTCCCAAGAGTCCCCAGAACTAGTGCACCCAGTGGACAGCTTCAGACCATACCATATTACAATGCTACATATCTACTAGTGACACACTCAAGGGGCAGACTCGGTAAGCACCAAAGCCTCACTGAAGCAAGTCCTGTTCCATAGGATTATCTCCTGCACATCAGTTCTTCCACTAAAGTCTCAGCTCATCCTTACAGTCAATTGGCCTAAAGGTCAATTCCTCACAGTGCTGCCAACAACAATCAAGGCTCAACTACAACAAGACTGTGTACACAGCCCACACAGGGGCAAACCTAGAGGGCCCAGCTCAGGTGGACTGGGGAAGCTGAGCCACTAGGTCAGTGATGGTGAACCTTTTGAGCTCGGTGTGTCAGAATTTTGAAAAACCCTAACTTAACTCTGGTGCCATGTCACATATAGAATTTTTTTGATATTTGTAACCATAGTAAAACAAAGATGTATATTTTTGTTATATATTTTATATATTTAAATGCCATTTAACAAAGAAAAATCAACCAAAAAAATGAGTTCGAGTGTCACCTCTGACACACGTGTCATAGGTTCGCCATCACTGCACTAGGTCCTACAGGACCCCTACCACACAAGGCCACTCTAACAATTCTAGGAGACGTAGCAGTTCTACCAAATATATAGAAATAAACACAGGGAAGCAGCCAAAATGCGGAGACAAGGAAACATGTCACAAATTAAAGAACAGAAGAAATCTCCAGAAAAAGAAATAAATTAAATGGAAACAAGCAAACTACTAGATACCGAGTTCAAAGCAATAGTTGCTTAAGGATCTTAATGAGAGCTTCAAGGGACTTAATGAGAGCCTCTAGAGCAGTGGTTTTCAACCTTGGCTGCACATTAGAATCACCTGGGAATATTTTTAAAATCCTGATTTCTGGGCCTCATCATAAAGAAATTCTGTTTCTTTGTTACTAATGTTGTGGACCCACCCCATAACAAAGAAACAGAATCTCCGGAGAAGGAGGCCCAGAAATCAGGATTTTAAAAAGATTCCCAGGTGATTCTAATGTGCAGCCAAGGTTGAGAACCACTGCTCTAGGGACTTAGGGAGACTTACAAGAATTCTATATAATAAAAGCCTAATATGCTAACTGCCCGGTCGTCCGGTTGTCCATTTAACCAATCAAAATGTAATATGTTAATGATATGCTAAGGCTGCTCAATCACTCTCTATGACGTGCACTGCCCACCAGGGGGCAGACACTCCAACTGGTAGGTTAGCTTGCTGCTGGAATCCAGCCGATTGGGACTGAGCGAGATAGGCTGGACATGCCTGGAGCCCTCCCGAGGTCCCTCCCCGGCTGACCAACCTTTCACATCCCTCCCTCGCCTCAATTGTGCACCAGTGGGGTCCCTCTGCCTGGCCTGCACCCTCTCACAATCCAGGACCCCTCAGGGGATGTCAGAGACCCAGTTTTGGCTTTATCTCACAGGCCAGGCCGAGCAACCCCACTGGTGCATGAATTCATGCACCGGGCCTCTAGTCTTAGTGACAATTTCAGACATGAAAAAGAACCAGTCAGAAATTAAGCATACACTAAATGAAATAAATAATATTTTACAGGGATTCAAAAGTAGAGAGGATTCTGAGAATCAAATCAATGATTTGGAATATGAGGAAGCAAAAAACACCCAATCAGAAGAGCAGAAAGAATCCAAAAATATGAAGATAGAAGGTACTGCAAAGAACCAAGATGGTGGCATAGGTAAACTGCCTGTACTCACTGTCTCCCACAACCACATCAAAATCACAACTAAAATATAGAACAACCATAATTCAGAACTGCTTAAAAGCTGGCTGAATGGAAGTCCTACAACTAGAGAAGTAACGAAGAAAGCACACTGAGACTTATTAAAAATGGCAGTGGAGTAAGTGGATGCTACACAGACATAATCCCAAGACTGGAATTACAACTAAAATACAAAACAAACAAACAAACAAACAAACAAAAAACACAAACAAACAGCTGAAGATTAGCTGGAGAGAACCCTGATAACCAAGGGCAGAAAGTGGAGACTGCATGAGACTGGTAGGAAGGACTGAGGTGTGAAAGGCCTACCTCAAAACAGCAATTGAAGTTCCAGAGATATATCTTAACTGAGGGGGCTGCCACTGTGAACTCTGGGGTCTAATCCCCAAGCTGGGTCCCCCAACACAGAGCACTGGAACTGAGAAAGGTGCCCACATAACATCTGGCTGTGAAAAGCAGCAGGGTTGCTCTCTGCCAAGGAGAGAGGGCTGGAAATGCAGACTGATTGATTAAAGAGCCAATGCACAAAATTTTACGTGCAGCCACTCACCTTGGGCTCCAGCAGAGGGAGGGCAGAGTGGTCTGGAGCTGTGTGAGCAGAAACTAGGTTGGGAGCTTTGGGGTTAAAGCTCAGAAAGCAAAAACACCTGTTTCCTGTGCCGAGTCATTCCTTTACACTGTGGGGATCATCTTTCTTAGACAGAAGTTTGCTATCCAGGAGGTTTATGCCTTGGCAGAAGACAGTTGACCAAGCCTTTTGGAAAACCCTTTGTTCCACCCTGTGGAGTTTCTGAAGCACATTAAGGTACTTAGAATAACAAGCAGCTTCCAGGCAGAAACAATTGTCCCACCTTGTTGGAAAACATCTCACCCCACTTGTGGATTATTGCCTGAGGCTACTTAAGGCTGAATACAGTCTGCAGGCAGAGGTGGGTATCTGGAGGCTTTTAGTCTTTGTCTGACTTGATTAGTCAGAAACAGCAATTGGGTTCTGGCCACAGACACTGCCCCAGGCAGCACAGGGAAGTGAATGCCAGAAGGTCCTTGTGTGTGTCCCTGCCTTGGACACCACCCCAGACTGTGCAGTGAGGCAAAAGCCAACATGACCCCAAGTGTCTGCATCTGACACCTGTGGGACCAAATCCATGGAGGAAGGGAATACAGCTCAGAACAGAGACAATCAAGGCATTAGAATCAAGGCAGACTCAGCCTCTGGCCTAAGAAGTCCCTACCACTGGAACACTAATGGCTTAAACCTCTGGACCTCAATCAGGTTGCCCAGGGCCAGAAAGGGACAATGACTCACATTCATCTGCACTAGAGAAGCTCCCAGGACGCCCAGGATGGCCATTCCAAGGGACCAGATACAACATCAGAGAAAAATCCAGGAAGCCCCACAAATAGCAGACCCAGAGCATCTGTATACATGTTGTCATAATGACATCAGGGATGAACCTCATAGGTAGCAAGTTGGAGGAGAGATCCCTTCCACAAACAGGATATCAGCAATCAAGTCCCAATTATAACAGAAGAACCCAAATAACTCACACAAGGGACATTCCTAGAATGTCCAGCTCAGGTGAACAAAAGGACTGCACCACTGGACCCCTCAAGACACTTTCTACATAAGGCCATCCCACAAAGACGGGGAGGCATAACTGTTCTATCTAATACATAGAAGCAAATACAAAGAGACATGTAGAATGGGGAGACAAAGAAGCAACCATCAAATGAGAGAAAAGAAGGAATCTCCAGAAAAAGAACCAAATGAAATGGAAGCAAGCAACCTTTCAGACATAGAGATAAATCAATGGTTATAAAGACACTTAAGGAACATAGTGCAAATTACAACAGCACGAAAAGGGAAATAGAGGCCATGAACAAGAACCAGACAGAAATGAAGAATTATATATGTGAATTCAATAACACACTGGAAGGTATTAAAAGTAGATTGGATGAAGCAGAGGATTGAATCAGCGATGTGGAAGACAAGGTAGAAAAAAATACCCAATTAGAGCAGCAAATCAAAAAAAGAATTCAAAAGCAGGAAGATAGCTTACGGGAGCTCTGGGACAACATGAAACACAACAACATCGACATTATAGGAATACCAGAAGGGGAAGAGAGTGAACAAGGAACAGAGAACCTGTTTAAAGAAATAATGACAGAAAACTTCCCCAACTTGGTTATAGAAAATATCACACAAACTCAGGAGGCACAGAGAGTCTCAATCAAGATGAACCCAAAGAGACTCATAGGTAGACACATAATAATTAAAATAGAAAATGTTAGGTACAAAGAAAAAGTCTTAAAGGCAGCAAGAGAGAGACAGAAAATTACCTACAAAGGAGTTCCCATTAGAATTCCAGCTGACTTCTCAATAGAAATACTTCAGGCCAGAAGGGAGTGGTGTGAAGTATTCAAAGTATGAAAAGCAAGGGCCTAAATCCAAGACTACTGTATCCAGCGAGGCTATCAGTTAAAATTGAAGGTGAAATAAAAAGCTTCCCAGACAAAATAAGATTAAAGGAGTACATTACCACCAAACCATCAATGCAAGAAATGTAAAAAGGACTGCTTTAAGAAGAAGAAAAGGATAGAGAGGATCATAGGCATAAAGAAAATAAAAATGGCCATAAATAAATACCTATCAATAATAACTTAAATATAAATGGATTAAATGCTCCATTCAAAAGATACAGGGTGACAGAATAGTTAAGAAAACATGACCCACATATATGCTATCTACAAGAGACCCACTCAGAACAAAAGATACACACAGACTGATAGTGAAGGGCTGCTAAAATATATTCCATACAAATGAAAAGAAAGAAAGAAAAAAGCTCGGGTAGCAATACTCATATCAGACAAAATAGACTTCAAAACAAAGGCCATAACAAGAGACAAGAGGGCCACTTTATACTACTAACAAGAATGATTCAACAAGAAAATATAACCCTTTTAAACATATATGCACCTAATATAGGAGCACCCAAGTACATAAAAAATCTTGTGATGGACTTTAAGGGAGAGATGAACAGCAATATAGTCATAGTAGGGGACTTTAACACCCCACTGATATCACTGGATAGATCTTACAGACAAAAAATTAACAAGGAAACAGAACTCTTAAATGACACAGATGGATCTAACTGATATTTACAGAACATTTCACCTCAAAGCAACAGAATATCCATTCTTCTCAAATGCACATGGAACAGTCTCAAAGAAAGACCATATTAGGGCATAAAAAAAGTCTATACAAATTCAAGAAGATTGATATAACACCAGGCATCTTCTCAGATCACAATGGCATGAAGTTAGGAATCAACTACTATAAATAAACTCAAAAACACTCAAATACATAGAGGCTAAATAGCATATTATTAAACAATAAATTGGTTACCAATGAGACCAAGTAAGATATTAAAAACTGCCTAGAAACAAATGAAAATGAATATACAACCACCACAAATCTATGGGACAAGGCAAAAGCAATCCTGAGAGGGAAGTTCATACCATTACAGGCCTACCTCAAGAAATAAGAAAAAGCATGAATGAACTACCTAACCCTACAATAAATTAATTAGAAAGAGGACAGCAAGAAAAGCCCAGAGGAAGTGGAAAGAAGGAAATAATAAAGATCAGAGCAGAAATAAATGACATAGAGCCAAAAATGTAGTACAAAAGATCAATAAATCAAAGAGCTGGTTCTTTGAAAAGATAAATGAGATTGATGAACCCATAGCCAGACTCATCAAGAAAAAAAGAGAGAGGACCCAAATAAACAAAATCAGAATTGAAAGAGGCAATATGACAACAGACACCACAAAGGATTGTAAACAAATATTATGAACAACTATATGCCAACAAGCTGAACAACCTTGGTGAAATTGACATATTACTAAAAACATAATCTTCCAAAATTCAATGAGGAAGAATCAGAAAACCTGAGTAGGCCAATAACAACTAATGAAATGGAAGCAGCAATTAAAAAACTTCCAGCAAACAAAGCTCTTGTACCAGATGGATTTACAGGTGACTTTTACCAAGCATTCAAAGAAGAACTAACACCTATCCTCCTCAAAGTATTCCAAAAAATTCAAGAGGAAGGAACACTTCCAAAATCTTTTTACAAAGCCAGCATTATCCTACTTCCAAAACCAGATAAAGACACTAGAAAGAAAAAAAAGTACAGGCCCATAACCCTGATGAACAACAGATGCTAAAATCCTCAGCAAAATATTAGCAAATCAGATCCAGCAATATATTTAAAAGATCATACATGATGATCAATTGAGATTTATTCCAGGGATACAAGGCTGGTACAATATTTACAAATCAATAAATGTGATACACCACATAAACAAATTGAAATATAGAAACCACATGATTACATCAATAGATGCAGAAAGAGCATTTGACAAAATCCAGCACAATTTTTTGGTAAAAACTCTCAATGAAGAAGGAACAGAGGGATCATACCTCAACATAATAAAGGCAACATATGACAAACTTACAGCCAACATAATACACACGGGACAAAAAACAAAAGTGTTTCCCTTAAGAAGAGGAATTAAAAAAGTATGTCCGCTTTCACCATTCTTATCCAACATAGTACTGGAAGTCCTAGCCACAGTGATCAGACAAGAAGAAGAAATAAAAGGCATCCAACTTGGAAAGGAGGAAGTAAAACTCTCATTATTTACAGATGAAATTAGAAAACCCTAAATATTCCACCAAAAAAAATTAATAGATTTAATAAATGACTTTGGCAATGTAGCAGGATATAAAGTCAACACCCAAAATTCAATGGCTTTTTTATACACCAACTACTGGCCTGGTGAACGAAATTCGTGCATGGGGGGGGGGAGGGTCCCCTCAGCCCAGCCTGCACCCTCTCCAATCAGGGACCCCTTGGAGATGTCCACAAAGATCGGGCCTAAACTGAGAGTCGGACATCCCTCTTGCAATCTGAGGCTGCTGGCTCCTAACTGCTCACCTGCCTGCCTGCCTGATCACCCTTAACTGCTTCTGCCTGCCTGCCTGATTGCCCCTAACCCCTCTGTCTGCCTGATCGCCCCTAACCTCTCTGGCTGCGTGCCTGATCATCCCTAACTGCCCTCCCCTGCTGGCCTGATTGCCCCTAACTGCCCTCCCCTGCTGGCCTGATCGCCCCTAACTGCCCTCCCTGGTGGCCTGATTGCCCCTAACCCCCTGTGGGCCTGATCTCACCCCCAACTCCCCTGCTGGTCTGATTGCCCCCAACTGCCCTTCCCTGATGGCTAGATGTATCATTGCCAAGTATGTTCTTCTATATAGTGGGCTCCCTTTTCTTTTTGGCCTGATCTCTCCCCTATCTGCTCTCCCCTGCCGGCCTGATCACCCTTAATTGCCTCTGCCTGCCTGATTGACCCTAACTGCCCTCCCCTGATGGCCTGATTGCCCCTAACCCCCTGCCAGCCTGATCTCACCCCCAACTGCCCTCCCCTGCCAGCCAGATTGCCCCTAACTGCCTCTGCTTCAGCCCCCACCACCATGGCTTTGTCTGGAAGGAAGTTGGATGTGAGGAAGATGGCTGGTCGACCCAGAATAATTAGCATATTACCATTTTATTAGTATAGATAGATTATATAGAATAGGATTGCTTATATGGGGGGAGGCTTTTTTAGCAGGAGGAGATGCTCTTGGCAGATAAAAATACATATCCCTATATCTGGACTGATAGCCAGAATTATGCAAATTGGACAGATATACGCAAACAAATGAATCTAGACCACCAACTTACACCATACACAAGAATAAACACAAAATGGATAAAGGACTTAAATGTAAGTCGGGAAACCATAAAAATCCTAGAAAAAACTATGGCAGCAAAATCTCAGGTATCTCTCATAACAATATATTTATGGATACATCTCCTAGGACAAAGGAAACTAAGAACAAAATAAACAAATGGGACTACATCAAAATAAAAAGCTTCTGCACAGCAAAAGAACCATCAACAAAAAGAAAAGGGAGCCCACTATATAGAAGAACATATTTGGCAATGATACATCTGATAAAGAGTTAACATCCTGTTGGGGGCCAGATGTAAGCTGGCAAGGTCCTTGCACCTGTAGGGGCTAGCAAGGCTGGGATCCTTACCCACACAGTTTTCCCAGACTTGTTTGGATGGCATTTATCAGTAGAATAAGAGCAACATTTGTAGAATGAGAACAGCCTTTCATAGCTTACCAAGAAGTCTGTAACTATTTACTGAGATATGCTGTACTAAGAACTTGTCCTTCTGCTGTGTCCCTCCCTTAGAGATTAAGAGGAACAAAGAATACATTCCTCTTGACAGACCTCCTATTCAGTGTGTTGTGTATAAATAAAATTGTGTGGCTAATAAACTCGCTTCAGTTCATCAAGAGAACTGGGGTCCTCCCGACCCCGCTTTTCTGTCTTTCTTTCTTTTCTCAATTCCCACCTCCCTGCCTCAGCCCGGCTCAACCCTGTCAGGCTGACCCTGACACATCCAAAATATATAAGGAACTCATACAACTTAACAAAAGGAAGACAAACAACCTAATTAAAAAATAGGCAAAGTATCTAAATAGACACTTCTCCAAAGAGGACATACAGATGGCCAAGAGACATATGAAAAACGCTCAAAGTCACTGATCATCAGAGAGATGCAAATTAAAACAACAATGTATCACCTCACACCTGTCAAAATGGCTACCATCAAATAATCAACAAACGACAAGTGCTGGCAAGGATGTGGAGAAAAAGGAACCCTAGTACACTGCTGGTGGGAATTCAGACTGGTGCAGCCACTGTGGAAGACCAGTATGGAGTTTCCTCAAAAAACTAAAAAATGGAACTCCCATTGACCCAGTAATCCTGTAGTTATTTTAGTAAACTGTTGTCTATGAAATTTGAAACCTTTAGTCTTTCCTTTCTTGTAATTCTTATTTTCACTTTGTTTAGGTGAAAGGAATCATTCCAACTTCTACTTCTCTGGCTGCTTGCTTTAAGAAATTTCTGTAGTTTGCTTTCTCTCCACCTTGGTTCCTAATTATTAATATAGGGTGTGGCAAAAGTAGGTTTACAATTGTTTGTATGGAAAATAATACAATGATTAATAAATAATAATATAAAAATATACTCTGTTTTGTGTACCTCATAACTGTAAACCTACTTTTGCCACACCCTGTGTTTTCTTTTGTTATATATATACTAGAGGCCCGGTGCACAAAAATTTGTGCACTCGGGGTGGGGAGGGGGGTCCCCCAGCCCGGCCTGTGCCCTCTCGCAGTCTGGGACCCCTCGGGAGATAACGACCTGCTGGCTTAGGCCTGCTCCCCGGTGGCAGAGGGCAGGCCCAATCCCTAGGTGCAGCCCCTGGTCGGGCTCAGAGCAAAGCCCATTGGGGAGTTGGGGCACCGCCCCCTGTCATGCACAGAGCAGGGTGGATCGGGAGGTTGCGATGCCACCCTCAGTCACGCTCAGGGTAGGGCCGATTGGGGGGTTGGGGCACCACCCCCTGTCACACTCAAGGCAGGGTCGATGGGGAGGTTGCGGCGCCACCCCATGTCATGCACAGAGCAGGGTCGATCAGGGGGTTGGGGCGCTGCCCCCTGTCACTCACAGAGCAGGGCCAATCAGGGGGTTGGGGCGCTGCCCCCTGTCACTCACAGCGTAGGGCCGATAGGGGAGTTGGGGCACCGCCCCCTGTCACACAGAGAGCAGGGCGGATCAGGGGGGTTGGGGCACTGCCACCCTGTCACACTCAGAGAAGGTACAATGGGGAGGTTATGGCTCTACCTTTGTCACACACAGAGAAAGGCCCGTGGAGGGGGGTTGGGGCGCCACCCTCTATCACCACAGAGCAGGGCCGATCAGGGGGTTGGGGCGCTGCCCCCTGTCACTCACAGAGCAG
>NW_005871061.1:7960364-8008855 GCF_000147115.1 Myotis lucifugus
CACTCCCCCTCTACTTCGCTGAGCAAAATTTTTGAGGATCTGCTCCTTGCACGTGTAACTCCAGAAAAGACATAATTTTAAGGAGCTGGTGCTAGACCGTAACTGCAACAGCTTAGTTGGGAGTGTAGGATGTGCGGGGATAACCCCTGTCAACAGAGAGCAGAGAGAATCAGGAGTTGAGACACTACAACCTTGTCACACTCAGAGAAGGTACAATGGGGAGGTTATGGCTCTACCTCGTCACACACAAGAGCAAGGACGTGTAGAGAGGGGTTGGGGGCGTCCACCCCTCTGTCACCCACAGAGCAGAGGCCGATCAGGGAGGTTGGGGGCGCTGCCCCCTGTCACTCACAGAGCAGGGCCCATCAGGGAGGTTGGGGCTCTGTACCCCTGTCACACACAGAGCAGGGCCCATCAGGGGGTTGAGGAGCTCCCCCCTGTCATGCACAGAGCAGGGCCGATCAGGGGGTTGAGGAGCTCCCCCTTGTCACTCACAGAGTAGGGCCGATAGGGGAGTTGGGGCACCGCCCCCTGTCACACACAGAGCAGGGCGGATCAAGGGGTTGTGGCGCTGCACCCTGTCACACTCAGGGCAGGGCCAATGGGGAGGTTATGGCTCTACCCTGTCACACACAGAGCAAGGCCCATGGAGGGGGGTTGGGGCGCCACCCTCTATCACCCACAGAGCAGGGCCGATCAGGGGGTTGGGGCGCTGCCACTGTCACACTCAGGACAGGGCCGATGGAGAGGTTATGGCTCTACCCTGTCACACACAGAGCAGGGCCCATGGGGGGGCGGTTGGGGGGGGTTGGGGCGCCACACCCTGTCAAACACAGAGCCGCAGGGCGATCAGGGTTGGGGAGCTCCCCCCTATCAGGCACAGAGCAGGGCTTATCAGGGGGTTGGGGCGCCTTCCGCTGTCAAGAACAGAGCAGGGCAGATAGGGAGGTTGTGGCCCCGCCCCCTGTCACACCCAGAGCCACAGGGCAATCAGGGGGTTGGGGAGCTCCCCCCTGTCACACAGAGCTGCAGGGCGATCAGGAGATTGGGGAGCTCCCCCCTATCAGGCACAGAGCAGGGCTGATCAGGGGGTTGGGGCGCCTTCCCCTGTCACAAACAGAGCAGGGCGGATGGGGAGGTTGTGGCTCTGCCCCCTGTTACACACAGAGCCACAGGGCGATCAGGGGGCTTGAGCGCTGCCCCCTGTCACGCTGATCCCGGTGCCTGGAGGCATATTACCCTTTTACTATATAGAATAGAGGCCTGGTGCACGGGTGGGGGCCTGCTGGTTTGCCCTGAAGGGTGTCCTGGATCAGGGTGGGGGTCCCCACTGGGGTGCCTGGCCAGTCTGGGTGAGGGGCTGAGGGCCGTTTTCCGGCTGGCGGGTGACTGAAGCTACCAACTGCTCCTTTTTTTCTTTTTTTTTTTTTCTATTCTGGGCCAGCTTTAGCTCTGAGGCCTTGCTGCTGAAAGCATGTTTCTGGCCTTTACCTTTTGTATTTGATACAATGTTGCAGTCCGGCTGGCTGAAGCCTGGCTGACTGAAAGCCAGTTTCTGGGGTTTTGTTTAGCTTCTATATTTGCAACATAGTTGCTTAGAGTTGCAGCTGAGAGGCCGGCAAGTCAGGCGGGGAACGTTGGAGTTCGCCATCACTGGAGCGAGCAAACAAGCCTCCCTGCTCGCTTCAGTGCATGGCTGCCGGCCGCCATCTTGGCTGACAGTTAATTTGCATAAGGATATGCTGATTAGCCAATGGGAAGGGTAGCGGTCGTACGCTAATTACCATGTTTCTCTTTTATTAGTGTAGACTAGAGGCCTGGTGCACAAAAATTTGTGCACTCGGGGGTGTCCCTCAGCCTGGCCTATGGCCTCTTGCAGTCTGGGACCCCTCAGAGGATGTCCACCTGCTGTCTTAGGCCCGCTCCCTGGCGGATCAGGCCCAAGCTGGCAGTCAGACATTCCTCTGGCAGCCCAGTAGCCCTCGGGGGATGTCCACTTACCAGCAGGGAGCAGACCTAAGCTGCAGTCTGACATCCTTAGTGCTGCTGAGGAGGCGGAAGAGGCTCCCACCACCACCACTGTACTGGCAGCCATCAGCCTGGCTTGTGGCTGAGCAGAGCTCTCCCTGTGGGAGCGCACTGACCACCAGGGGAGAGCTCCTGCATAGAGCATCTGCCCACTGGTGGTCAGTGTGTGTCATAGTGACCAGTCGTTCTGCTGTTAGGGTCAATTTGCATATTACCCTTTTATTATACAGGATAGAGGCCTGGTGCATGGGTGAGGGCTGGCTGGTTTGCCCTGAAGAGTGTCCCGGATCAGGGTGGGGGTCCCACTGGGGTGCCTGGCCAGCCTGGGTGAGGGGCTGATGGCTGTTTGCAGGCTGGTCACACCCCCTTCAGGTTGGGGGTCCCCACTGGGATGCCTGGCCAGCCTGGGTGAGGGGCTGATGGCTGTTTTCAGGCTGATCACACCCCCTTTAGGATGGGGTATCCCCACTGGGGTGCCTAGCCAGTCTGGGTGAGGGGCTGAGGGCCATTTTCAGGCTGGCCAAGCCCCCCGGTGATGGAAGCTCCCAGCCTTTCCTTTTTTTCCTTTTTAAAATTTTATTCTGGGATTTATTTACCTTCTATAATTGAAACTTTGTAGCCTTGAATGGAGCTCAGAGCCAGCCAGGGCGGGCAGGAAGCTTGGCTTCCTCCATCGCCAGGGCCAACCCAAGCCTCCTGCTCCCTCCAGCTCCATGGCCATGGCCAGCTGGAAGCAGGTATCTGGGGTTTATTTATCTTCTACAGTTGAAACTGTGTTGCCTTGAGTGGGGCTCAGAGTTGGTCGCAGCAAGTGGGAAGCTTGGCTTCCTCCATCACTGGAGCAACCAAGCCTCCTGCTTGCTCCAGCTCCGTGGCTACCGGCCACCATCTTGGTTGGGTTAATTTGCATATAACTGCGCTGATTGGCTGGTGGGGGTGGCTTAAGGCATAGCCAAGGTACACTCAATTTGCATGTTTGTCTTTTATTAGTGTAGATTTTATTGATTTTTTACAGAGAGCAAGGGTGAGGGATAGAGAGTTAGAAAGATCGATGAGAGAGAAATATCTATTTAGCTGCCTCCTGCACACTCCTCACTGGGGATGTGTCCACAACCAAGGTACATGCCCTTGACTGAATCGAACCTGAGACCCTTCAGTCTGCAGGCCGACACTCTATCCACTGAGCAAAACTGGTTAGGGCCCCTGTGTTCTCTTAAGATTGTGTTTGGGCCATTTTTCATCAAATATATTTTCATGGGCTACCTCATCCATATGAGCTAAATACCTATAGCTTAAATGCTAATGACTTCAAAATCTAGAACCTTTTTCAAAGAGAATATGTATTTGTGAGTGTTTGAAAAATATTTTTTCATTGTAAAGAACTAGAAAATAAGGAAATATGGAAAGGAGGAAAATTAAAATGCTTCCATCAACCAGAGATAACCTGCTATCTTTTGGTGTTGTCTTTTTAAAAATTTGAAGTCACTGTATGTTCTTACATAGTTTCTAATTACACTGTTATGATTATGATTATGATTATTATTATTACTAGTGGCCTGGTGCATGAAATTTATGCATGGTGTGGAGGTGTCCCTCAGCCCGGCCTGTACCCTCTCCAATCTGGGACCTATCTGGGTATCAGGCCTAAACCGGCAGTCAGACATCCCTCTCGCAATCCGGGACCACTGGCTCCTAACTGCTCACCTGCCTGCCTGCCTGCCTGATCTCCGCTAACCACTCTGCCTGCCGGCCTGCTCGCTCCCAACTACCCCCCCCACTGGCCTGATCACCCCCAACTGCCCTCCCCTCCTGGCCTGATCACCCTTAACTGCCTCTGCCTTGGCCCCACCACCATGTCTTTGTCCAGAAGGACATCTGGAAGATCTCCATGTCTAATTAGCATATTACTCTTTTATTAGTATAGATTATTATTTTTTTTGTTAATTCTCACTCGAGGATATTTTCTCCATTGATTTTTAGATAAAGTAGAAGGAAAGAGGAGAGACACAGAGAAAGAAACATTGATGTGAGAGAGATATCTATTAGTTGCTTCCCACATGCACTTTGACCAGGGCCAGGGATCTTGCCTGCAACTGAGGTATGTGCTCTTGACCGGGGTCAGAATCAAACCTGTGACACTTCAGTCTGCTAGCTGACATTCTAACCTCTGAGCAAAACTAGCTAGGGATGCATATTATTTTAATCAGCATAAAGGTGACTGGCTTGTTCTTGGTATGAAGTACTAATATAGGGTTATATTCAAATGAACTTGTCCAACTCTCAATGTAGATATTTGTAGGTTTATTTAATGGTGTGCCACAAGAGTGTTAGAATCCAATCCACGGCACAACTTCTGAAATTCATCTTTAGAGTTCTTCCTTCTCAGTGCTTCCACTACTCCTCCTTCTCTTCTGCTCTTTGGTCGCCCCAGCTCACAAATGACCCTTTGCCCTAATGCTGTCTACATTGAAGTCCCTCCTACATTGCTTTTCTATTTTTCTACAAATAAGTAGTTCACCTAGCACCCCATCCAAGTCTTGGGAATAAAAGCTTCTGAATTGTCACCGTACTGTCTTACTTATTTTCTTAACATTATATCATATTTTTAAATGTCTTCATAAACATAATTCTTGGGGAAATTTTTCTAAATTACCAAGTTATGTAACTTCTCAGCTTAAAACCTCTCATTCACCACTTCTAACCAATTCTCATTCCCTTGATGATAAATTTCAAAACTTTGGCATAGAATATAAAGACCTTCACAACATATACAAAATTAGCCTAGTGCTTAGCACATTGTTGCATAGTACAGGTTACCTTATTCCTTCATGATCCAATCCCTGTCCATCTCTCTGGTATTATTTTCTGTCACTCCCACCTGAACTCTGTATTCCAATAGTTCTAAATTACTTTGATTTTCTGAGAAAGTGCTCTTTCTCTTGCCTCCAGTAGTAATTGAATACTCTTCAAATGCTTTTCCCTTTCCTTGAATTCCACTTCCCATCCCACACTATCAACATGGGACTCAGCAGAAATATTAGCATCCCCAAAAGGCCTTCCTCTATTGCTGGCTGTTTGCCATATTTATAGTGGACCAACATGCAGTTATTAAAAGTTATGATTGTCAAGCATTGTAATAACATGAAAATTGTGCATAGTGTAATGGTAAGCAACAACAGAAAAAGCTGTATGGAGAACGGTATTGATAATATCCTAATTGTATAAAGAAGACCTGAAAAATGCATCAAAATATTATGAGTTCATATCTAGACAGTGCAATTTTGAGTAATTTTATTTTTTCTTCATAGTTTTTACCTCTTTACAAAATTTAGACAATTATCATATTTTAATAAGGAAAAGTGCATTTTAAAAAGCCTCATACACCTCACCCAGCAGAATATTTAGAGACTGAATCTTATTAATCTTTGTATCTGTAGCAGCAACTCACTCAGGCCATGGCAGAGGGTAGAAACAGGAAAAATAAAAGGAAGAAAAAGCTTACTTTTTGAGAACTATGAATTTATGGTTCACATGCACATTTGGAGTATAAAATTAATCTTACTTAACTTAATCTGTCAGTTACTAAACTAAACTTTGGGTGCTGAGACAAGATATTAATAAGAAGAGGATGATTTCATGTTGAAGGATTGGTTGGTCAGAGACAAAGAAAGCAATGCATCTTAGTTCCAAGTATAAGAAGAATATCTTAAGGGCAGTCATGTCGTGTGAGCTAAGATTAATTGCTTTCATTGAAAAGAGTATTGGTCTGGTCATTAATGATGGTATTGGCTGAAAATGAGATGACTGTCAAATTAGAGAATCACTACATGAAAATAGAGTCTACTTTTAAAAATGTAATCTTGTTGCTTTTATTGCTTTTAGGAGAACTCATGATTTATCAGTTAAATTTCATTTTAAATCACATGTAAGACACTTTCATTGACAGCCATTTCACGCTATTAAAAGCCTTTGGCATTTGTTGAACTTTAATTCCATTCCAAATTTTTTAAAATAGCCATATATTTTTTATTGTTTTAATTAAAATTTTTGTTAGATAAGTGCTATAACTTATCCTCACTGTAATATATTCAGAAGTTTATAGAGTAATATGTGAAAGTCTTTCCCTATTTCCTGTCAACCCCACCTGACTCCCTTCTGCAAATGCCTCTTTCTTCAAGAGGTAGCATTGTTAAGTTTGTTGTGTATCCTTCCAAATGGTTCCATATATAAAAACATATATATATATATATATATATATATATATATATATATATATATATGCAAACTAGAGGACTAGTGCATGAATTCGTGCATGGGTGGGGTCCTTAGGCCTGGCCGGTGATCAGGGCTGGCCGTGGAGAGGGACTGTGGGAGGTTGCTGACCAGGGGGAGGGACCATAGGAGGTTGGCCAGCCAGTACTGCAGGAGCTTGGCCAGCTGTGGGAGGTTGGCTGTGGGAGTGCACTGACCACAAAGGGGCAGCTCCTGCATTGAGCGTCTGCCCCTTAGTGGGCAGGGTGCACATTAGAAACTGGGTTGACCAGTCGTTCCAGTCGTTCAGGTCGTTCAGGTCGTTCTGGTCATTTGGTTGTAACTGTCACTTAGGCTTTTATATATATACTAGAGGCCTGGTGCATGAAATTCATGCACGGGTGGGGGGGGTCCCTCAGCCTGGCCTGCACCCTCTCCAATCCGGGAACCCTATGGGATCGGGCCTAAACCAGCAGTTGGACATCCCTCTCACAATCTGGGATCACTGGCTCCTAACTGCTCATCTGCCTGCCTACCTGATCACCCCTAACTACTCTACCTGCCTGCCTGATTGCCCCTAACTGCCTCTGCTTGCAGGTCTGATCACCCCCTAGTTGCCCCCCTGCTGCCCTGGTGGCCCCCTAACTGCCCCCTGCCAGCCTGGCCACCCCCTGACTGCCCCCCTGACAGCCTGGTTGCCCCCTAACTGTCCCCCTGCCAGCCTGGTTGCCCCCTAACTGTCCGGAAGGAAGTCAGACATCCAGAAGATGTCTGGTTGACCCAGTCTAATTCGCATATTACCCTTTTATTAGTATAGATAGATTAGATATATACATCTACTACCTTTCCTCTCTCTCCCTCCCTCCTGCTCCCCTTCTCTCTCTCATACACACCTAAAATATACACACACATACAAATATATGTATGTATGTGCATCTCCCCCACAAATGGAAACATTTTGTACATCGAGTTCTGCAACTTAGTTTTTCATTTGCAAGTTTTTCAATTTAACAATTTTTTCATGTTAATACAAACAAATAGATCTACCTCATTTTTCTAACTACTCCCTATTATCTCACACTATCAATATGTCAAAATTTATTAATTCATTTCTTTATTGAATAAACAAAACAGAAGCAGACTCATAGATACAGAGAACAGACTGATGGTTGCCAGAAGGGAGGGATGTTGGAGGACTGGGTGAAAAGGGTGAAAGGGTTGAGAAGTACAAATTGGTAATTACAAAATAGCCATGGGGATATAAAGTACAGCATAGGCAATATAGTCAATAATATTGTACAACTATGTATGATGCCAGGTGGACACTGGAAATATCAGGGGGAGCCCTTTATAAAGTATATGATTGTCCAACTCTAACCACTATGATATACACCTGAAACTAATACAAATAATTGGTAATGTAAACTGTAATTGAAAAAAAATGAAGACAAATAGTTTTATTTTTTTGACAATTAGGTTTTACTGTTGCTGTTTTCTGCGTGTTTATTTTTTATACAAACAACACTGCAGCAAACATACTTGCAAATGCCTGTTTGGCACAAGTGCAAACATTTATTTATAAGATAAAAACTTAAGAGAGGAATTACTGGGCTTAAGGCTATGCCCACTTTTAATTTTAAAAGGTACTGCCAGATTGCACTCCCAAATAATAACCCAAACAGTAATATATGAAAGTACCGTTTCTGCACAACCTGGCCAACTGTAGATATTGTTACATTTCTGCCAATCAGATGCAGAGAGAAAATATTCTATCTTATTGTAGTTTTTACTTCCCTTGTTTTCTAGTAAGATTGAGCATATTTACTTATGTTTAGTGACCCACAGTACTCCTTTGAGTGTGTGTCCATGTAGTTCTCCCATTTTCTTTCTGATGGGTTGTTTATCTCATTACTTTATAGGCATTTGACTTCATTGTTGGAGACATTCAGGTTTAGTTTAACTGTAATGTATATATTGAAAATAGTTTTTCCCAGACTGTCACTTTTCTTTCAAGGTTTCAAATATTCTACTTCACACTCTTCTTGCTTGAAAAAGTCCACTGAAACTCTTATCCTAGTTCCTCAATAATTAAGGTAGATTCCCCATGACTTCCATGGCTTCTTTCAAGACTTTATATTTGGTTTTCTGGATTTTGAAACTGATATGTCTGGATGATTTTCTTGGTATTTATCATGCTTGTTGTTTTCTGAACTTCATGAATTTGTGGTTAGGTATCTGTCATTAATTTTGTAAAATTTTCAGCCATTATTACTTCAAATGTCTTCTGCTCTCTTCTTCTTCCTTATCCTTCCTGTATTCCAATTACTCTGTTCTGTGTATTTTTTTTCATTTATTTTCTCTTTATATATCAGTTTGAGAAGTTTATGTTAATATATCCTTAGTCTCACTCATTCTTTCCTTGGTCATGTCCAGTCTACTGATGACCCCATTTCTTTATTTCTTTATTTCTTTTAGTTTGTCCCTAGTATTTATTTTTTATTCTTTCTTAGAGGTTCATCTCTGTGTTTACATGCCTGCCAGTTCCTGAATGTTACCTACCTACATTTTTCCATTAAAGCTCTTAACATATTGATCATATTTATTTTAAATCCCCTGTCTTCCCTGGCCGGTTTGGCTCAGTGGATAGAGTGTCGGCCTGCGGACTCAAGGGTCCCGGGTTTGATTTCGGTCAAGGGCATGTACCTTGGTTGCGGGCACATCCCCAGTAGGGAGTGTGCAGGAGGCGGCTGATCGATGTTTCTCTCTCATCGATGTTTCTACCTCTCTATCCCTCTCCCTTCCTCTCTGTAAAAAATCAATAAAATATTTTTAAAAAATCCCCTGTCTGAAATTCCAGAATCTGTGTCTATCTGAGTCTGGTTCTTATAGTTTCTTTGTCTCGACACTGTGCTTTTTAGTATCCCTTGTAACTTTTCTGTTGAAAGCTGGAATTGAGGTAGATAGGACTTTAGTATGAAGTTTTATATTAATATAGCCAGGAATTGGGCCATGTTTCATGTTGCTGTAGGTGCCACAGTCTTCAAATTTCTATAGTGTCTTTGTTTTTGTCTTTGTTGTCTTTGGGTTTCCCTGAGAACTTATTAGATGGAGTCAGAATTTGCAGCTATTTCAGTTGTAATATTCACTGTTATTAAATGGGAACACTGTTTTTGTAAAAATAAAATGTAAGGAAGTTGCCTTTTAATCCTATTTATTGTACCTATTATCATATCATAAAATACTTATCACTTTTGACTCACTTATTTTTCCCCTTTTATAGTCTGATATCTATTGTCTGGTTTAAAAAAGTTTCCCCCACCTCAAGATTATAAAAACATGTATATATCTATACAGGCTAAAGAACAATAATAATAAGAAAAAAATGATGTACTTGGCACCCAAGTTGAGATATAGAAGATTTATGTTACCTTTGAATGCTCCTGTGGGCCTATGTTTGATTTTACTGCCCAGTGTTCTCTGATGGGGTAACCACCACCCTGAATATTTTGTTAATTACTCCCTTGCTTTTCTTTGTAATTTTACCATTTGTGTATGTATCCCCAAATAGCATATTATTTATTTTTCCTATTTTGGAACTTTGTATAAATGGAATCATACTTTATTAGTCAGGGTTCTCCACAGAGACAGACCAATAGTGTGTGTGTGTGTGTGTGTGTGTGTGTGTGTGTGTGTGTGTGTACATTTTTCTTTTTAAATAAGGAATTAGCACATATGATTATGGATATTGGCAAGTTCAGTATCTGCAGGGTCTGATGGCAAGCTGGAGGTCTAGGAGAGCTGATGATCCAGTTCATATCTGAAGGCTGTCTGCTATACAACCAGGAAAAGCTGATATTGTAGATGAAGTCCAAAGGGAGTCTACTGGAGAATTCTCTCTTGCTTGAGGTAGGCTGTTCTCATTGTCCTGTTGAGAGCTTAAATGGATAGGAAGAGGCCCATCCACATCCACATTAAACAGGGAAATCTGCTGTACTAAAAGGCCACCAATTTAGATGTTAATCTTATTTAAAAACATCCTCACAGCAACAGCTGAATAACATTTGACAGGATATTGAGGAACCTTGTGGTTGAGCCAAGTTGACACATAAAATTAACCATCATACCTATATATTCCTATGTGGCTTGCTTTTTTTGTCCAATAATATGTATTTGCATTACATCCATATTCATACGTAACATTTATTTTTGTTATTGTATTTATTTTTTGAATATACCACAATTTACATATTTCACTATTGCTGGATATTAAGGTTGTCCCATGTATTTTTTAAAAATATGTTTTATTGATTTTTACAGAGAGTGGAAGGTAGAGGTAGAGAGAGATAGAAACATCAATGAGAGAAATGCTTCCTGCACGTCCCCCCACTAGAGATGGAGCCCACAACCTGGGCATGTGTCCTGACCAGGAATCAAACTGGGGACTTCTTGGTGCATGGGACAATCCAGTGAGCTAAACTAGCTGGGCTATGTCATGTATTTTTTTCATGTCTAGCAAATTTAATACACAAGTCTCAAAAGTCAATGGCAAGAACAAAAGGAATAAAATAAAAATGGGCCCTAGCCAGTTTGGTTCAGTGGATAGAGTGTCAGCCTGTGGACCAAAGGTTCCTGGTTCGATTTCGGTCAAGGGCAAATACCTTGATTGCAGGCTTCTCCCTGGCCCAGGCTCTGTTTGGAGCACATGTAGGAGGCAACCAATTGATGTTTTTCTCTCACATTGATGTTGCTCTCTGTCTTTCCCTCTCTCTTCCACCCTCTTTAAAAAAATCAATGAAAAATATCTTTGGGTGAGGATTAACAAAAGTAAAAATAAAGTAATAAAATAAAATAAAAATAGGGTCAGGGGAAGAGCTCCATTGGCCCACATAGGGAGAAGCAATAAGTGGGTGAGTCAACTGGAGCAGGAGGGTACCATTCCTTGGGCATCACATCTCATCCACCCCCTAGTCCTCCTCAGGAAAATCAGTGTCACAACTGATGGCTTGAGGAAGGCATGGTAGTTGGCCTGGCATTTGAATTAGTGTTTCCTATTCACACTGCCATCTTTTTTCTCTAGTGGCTCATCATAATGGACACCAATCCAGTACCCAGGCTTGAAATCTGTTAGGCCTACATACATGACGATGACCCCAGCGAGGAGGCTGCCCAAGTCCCTGTACCTCACAGCAGCTGTCCACCCGGATGACACTGTCATGGGCCTTCTCCTCCCTGAGGTGCTCGGTGATCTCAGTCTCTTGCTGCGCCTGCTCCTTTTCATTATATCTGCCTAGCTTGCTGCACTTCAGGAAGGAACGGAGTGGTTCTTGCCTGTGTTCATAGGCTTCTTTTGAAATCCTATATTTTTCCACTTTGGACACATCCTCATACTCCCCAAGGCAGGCACCACCGTGGTCAATGACATGGATGTGGCAGCTGTCATCTACAGGGTCGGAGCTCAGGAGCGCATCCTCCTGATCCAGCTTGCTGTAGAACTTCTCTTCAGCCCCATACATCTCCAGTTCCATGAAAGATATAGGGTTTGCCCACCACCAGCTCTACTTTACATGTAAATTCAACTATAATGAGGCTGTGACTGTGCTGCTTCTAGGAGCAAAAGCTGCTGATGAAAACCCTCTCTGTGGGTGCTGACAACTCTGTCACTTCCATCTCTCTTCGCCATGCTGGCCCGCCTGTCTCATGAATTTATTATGTTAGCAAAGCTATAGACATTTTTCTACATCTGTCTCTTGGTGTACATATAACAGGAATTTTAAGGTATACCGCAGAGAGGAAATGCTGAGTTATAAGGTATGCATATATTCAACTTATTACGTAACACCAAAATGTGCTTTTAAAAATAAGTGTTGACATTTGATAGGTCACATCCCTCCAACTTATCCTTTTATGCTGCCTTGACTCTTCTTGGTCCTTTTCTCTTCCACATATTTTAGGGGATCAGCATGGTCAGTGCCTGGAATCTTCTTTTCAGTCTCTGAGTTCAGTGTCTTGCATAAGAAGCCCTTTCCTATATCAAGATTATAAACAAATCTGCATTTCTTAAAATACATTTTGTTTTTTACAATTAAGCCTTTAATCTCATCAGGAAATTATTTTTGTTGTAAGTTTGGGATTGATTTTTTAGATTCGATTTAATGTGAGTCATTATGGGAAAGCAAGATTAAAGACAAACAAAGCACAGATGGAGTAGGAACCCATGAAAACAGGTATTGGGTCCATTTTAAGATTTGAAAACAAAGTCTCAGAGAGAAGCTAAGTAATTTCTCCAAGGCTGTTCAACTGAAGGGCCAGAATTAAAAGTAGTACAGTCTAACTCTACTTATTCATTTTTTAAAAATTTTCCTTGTTGTGAGATTTTTAAAAATAGTTGTACTACTGCCCAAAATATATTGATTGATTTTTCTGTTTGGTGCCAGTACCATAGACTTTTAGTTACTAATATCTTTATTGTAGGTGTTGATATATTGGAAGGATTTATTAGTTTCCTGTGGCTTCTGTTACATATGAACACAAACTGGGTGGTTTGTGTGTCTCACGGTTCCGGATGTCGGAAGTCCAAAATCAAGGTGTTGGCAGAGCCACACTTCTACCAGAAGCTCTAGGGCAGTGGTTCTCAACCTTCCTAATGCCACGACCCTTTAATACAGTTCCTCAGGTTGTGGTGACCCCCAATTTCATTGTTACAAACTGAACATAATTAAAGCATAGTGATTAATCACAAAAACAATATGTAATTATATATGTGTTTTCCGATGGTCTTAGGAGACCCCTGTGAAAGGGTCGTTTGACCCCCAAAGGGGTCGCGACCCACAGGTTGAGAACCGCTGCTCTAGGGGATAATTCCTTGAATCAGTCAGATTCTGGTATCCCTTCTGGTAGGCTTTTTTTGGCTTGTGGCTACATTACTCCAATCTTTGTTTTCATCTTCACGTGGCCTTCTCTTTTGTCTCTGTAATCTCCTGCCTCACTCATAAGAACACTTGTCACTGGATTTAAGGTCCATTCATATATACAGTGGGGCCTTGACTTACGAGTTTAATTCGTTCTGAGACCGAGCTCATTAAGGAGCTCGTTAAGGAGCTCGTTAACTCAAATTACTCTATCAACTCAATGCAAAAAATCGGCCGAGAGACAGCTGGTATCTCAAAAAACTCGTTAGTCGGGACACTCGTAAGTCAAGGCCCCACTGTAATCCTGAATCACCTTGTCATCTCATAGTAATTAACTGAATACTCTCCAAAGACCTTTTATTTCCAAATAAGGTAGCACTCACCAGTTCTGGGGATAAGGATGTGGACATATCTTTTTGGGAGTCACCATTCAACCTACTACAGAGGACAAAGTGCCCTCTATTATTTTTCAAAAATTTCCTGTGTATTTTTTTTCCATTTTCTCTACTAGATAACTTTTGAACAAATGTGTGAAGTTAAGAGTCACATTGATATTTTATTGTAATAGAATTTAATTTATAGACTAATTTTGGATATTTTCCTTTTTTGTGTGTTAATCCTCACCCAAGATATTTTTTCATTGATTTTTAGAGAGAGTGGAAGGGAGGTGTAGAGACAGAGAGAGGGAAACAACAATGTCAGAGAGACTGGCTAGGGCAGATTTTACTTCTTTAAGTACTAAATCTTCCCCTTCCAGGTATGGCTTATAACTCTCCATTTTTTTCTGGTATTCTTTTTCATTTGTTAGATAAGTTCTATTGTTTTTCTTCTCATACACCTTATGCATATTTTTAATAGAATACTTATTTTTCAGGTTATTTTAATAGTTATATATAGATTTGCTGCTATTGAGAATGGGATCTGTTTTCATGATGTTATCAAATTGATTATTTTTGGCATATAAGAAAGATATAACTCTGCATTTTTAATAATTTTATATAGTTTTCATTGCTTCTCAACTTTTCAACTGATTTTTTCTGGACTTTCCAGGAAGATTATTATAATGTCTGCAAATAATCATGGTTTGGGGACTTATTTTTCAATATTTATACATTATCACTTCCTTTTGATTGCATTAGCCTTGAACTCGTCAACAATGTTGAATATATTGGACAGGGGAAACATCATTATAGTGTTCTTGATATTAATAGGAATGTTTTTGATATATAATGATTGCTGTAGCTTTCTATTAGATACCTTTAACCACATTTAGGAATTGACTTTATATTTTACTTGATTATATTTTGTTGGTTTTTTGTTTCCTTGCTTTCTTTCATGTGGCTCTTTACAATTAGGAATGGATTTTATTAAATGTTGTGGCATTTGCTAAAATGTTTGTATGAATGTTTTTCTTTAACTTTCAAATTAATTTTCTTTTTTAAATATATTTTCTTGATTTTTTACAGAGAGGAAGGGAGTGAGACAGAGAGTCAGAAACATCGATGAGAGAGAAACACCGATCAGCTGCCTCCTGCACATCTCCTACTGGGGATGTGCCTGCAACCCAGGTACATGCCCTTGACCGGAATCAAACCTGGGACCTTTCAGTCCGCAGGCCAACGCTCTATCCACTGAGCCAAACCAGTTTCTGCTCAAATTAATTTTCTTAATGTTGAACCATACTTGTAATTTCTATGATAACCTTATGTAATGATAATACATTATTCATTATGCATTTCAATTTTTGTCATCTATATTTCTAAATGAGGTTGAACTGTTATTTTCTTTACTTCCACCATTCTCTCTTCTTTATCTTTGTATTCTTCTATCTGATCTTGCCATTAGGGTGTGCTAGCCTCAAAATGATTTTTATAGCTTCTTGTCTTTTCTATGTTCTCTAACAAACGTGTTTGAGCCTAATGTAGTTGACAGGTAGATTGTTTATACTTTGACCCTTCTGCTATAGTTATTAATATATTTAGATTGTCTACCTCTTCATGAATGACTTAATTTAAATATCACTAGAAAACATTTGATTTATTCTAAATTTTTCAAATTAATTGCTATATAATTATATATAATTTTATTACTCTTTAAACCTTCTCCATATCTGCCATTATTAATTGCCTCTAATTTTCCTAGGGTACCCTCCTGAACTTTCTGTGTGTGTTCACTACATTGGGAGTTTATCTTGCCTTCAAAAGGCTTTTTTTAAATCATATTTTGAGCAGTTGATATTGTTCTTCTCCTGTTTCTCAATAAATATGACACCATTACATATATTCTTAATTTTCTAGAAAGTTGTTTCTAATAACTTATAGTCCCCTCTCTTGTTTTTCAGTGCTGTCAGGGATTTACTCTTTTTTAAAAAACATATTTTATTGATTTTTTTACAGAGAGGAAGGGAAAGGGATAGAGAGTTAGAAACATCAATGAGAGAGAAACATTGATCAGCTGCCTCCTGCCCGCAACCAAGGTACATGCCCTTGACTGGAATCGAACCTGGGACCCTTTAGTCCGCAGGCTGACGCTCTATCCACTGAGCAAAACCTGTTAGGGCTACACTTTTTTAAATTTTTTAAATGACTTGGAAGAATAGATGAGATGAACTCACGTTCTTAATCTTACATGTGAATATCCAACCCTAAATCTAGTAGTCCATTTTCTTTAAATTATTTGATAAACCATAACACTCCATTTCTTTAGTATTCCCAAATAATTGAATTTACTGTAGTCCCTTTAAAAAGTAATATATGATCATACCTTGTTCTGCTTAGAGAGACTAGAGCAGTGGTTCTCAACCTTCCTAATGCCACAACCCTTTAATACAGTTCCTCATTGTGGTGACCCCCAATTTCATTGTTACAAATTGAACATAATTAAAGCATAGTGATTAATCACAAAAAACAATATGTAGTTATATATGTGTTTTCCGATGGTCTTAGGCAACCCCTGTGAAAGGGTCGTTGGATCCCCTAAGGGGTCGCGACCCACAGGTTGAGAACCGCTGGACTGGAGTATTAGGCAACTGAAAGGGAAGGTTTGTTGTAACTTGTATTTGAAAGTGAGTGATAACTAGCAGGGTTAAGGTGCTATACTTGGATAATTTATATTAAAAGACGGGTTTTTAAAAATTTTATTGGGGTGACATTACTCAACATGAATATAGAGGTTTCATGTGTGGACAGTGTTGTCTTTATACCAACACTAGATACCCTTGATTCCACCTCTCAGCTTTCAAGCAGTACATGTTTTCTTCTTATGGCCCCAAGCAGCCTCTCAATGCCATCTCTGCCAAGTCCCATCATAACACAGTGCGATACTGAAAAAAAATTACATGCAACCATAGTATTTTATGTTCCCTCTGCTCCAACACAGGGACTTGCATTCATAAATATTTATTGTTTTTATATCTTTTATTTTGGATACTTTCCACCCAGATGCCACTGGGATCACTCTGTTCATTAAACCAAGATAAAATCAGTTCAAATATCCTTTTTTTTTGGGGGGGGGGCATCTAATACTAAAGATTTATTTAAATGTCTCGAGACTGCCATAACCGGTTTGCCTCAGCATAAAGAACATCAGCTTAGGTACTGAAAGATCCTGGGTTTGAGTCTGGCCAAGGGCACATACCTCAGATGCATATGTGGGCAGGTTCTGAGGAATTAACCAATGCTAACCAAAATCAAATGAATCTGACATATACAAAATGTTTGCTTATTTATTTTAAAAATAATTGTTATTTTTCAATTACAGTTGAAGTACAGTATTATGTTAGTTTCAGGTGTACAACTCAGTGATTAGACATTTATCTAACTTATAAAGTGATCAACCCAATAAACCTAGTACCCATCTGACACCACACATAATTATTATAATATTATTGACAATATTTCCTATTCTATACAAATTGGTAGTTATGAAGGGTCCATTTAATTATTGGTAATAGGGTAGATACATTTTCAGTGATCAAAGAATGTGTTTTGAATCTCAGGTAAGTCTCACTGGCTCCAAAAGTTAAACTTAAACACTTTACACATAAATGGAGTTCAAAGATAACTTTCTATCTGCAACATCAATTAGATTTCAGTTTCCTTAAATTCATAACACATGTACCCATTAATCTTAATATTCAATAGCATTTGCAAATCATATGGAAGATTATTTTCTTTCACTATCATCACCATAGTACATTTAACACATGTAGGGTGTTTGACCCTAGATTTTGGAGTTCATACTATTTTGTGGAGTCCGAATCATCTATTAAGCTACATCAGTGAAACAAAGTTGCTAATATTAATATCTCTATTCAAGATTTGAGTTCATAATCTTTGAATTTAGCTTCAGATATTTTGTAGAAATTAGGAGGCCAGAGGACACAATGAAATATGCTACTCACGTGATTCAATTCATCAATTCATACTTGTTTTGTATCTGTCAAGTACTGAGGAAAATTAGTAAGAGGTGATTTCTGTCTTTGAGAGAATTATGGATAGTAGAGGACAGAGGCAATCCATGAAGAAGCATCTGAGAAAAATTTTTGTTCTTTGGATACCAAAGTTTCCATTCTCCTGTTTTTTAATTATAAACATTCATGTTTGTCAGGCAACTCTAATACAGTGTTTCCAAACCTTTTTGGACTATAATCATTGTAGCCACCTTCCTGTTTCATTTCTTTCTTTCTTTTTTTTTCTTATTGATTTTTAGATAAAGAGTGTTATAATATACCCCGAGAGTAAATACGCAGGACTCAAGACCAGATTAATGAGTCATTTAATAAGCCGGCGACTGAGAGGGAGTTATGGCTCCAAATCTCCCAGTCCCGAAATGGTGGCAACATCACGCTTAAATAGGCAAATATTACAAAGGCATCGATTACATCTTTGGGTTTGGCATGAGGAACCTGGTTTGCACAAAGCAGTTACGGAAGCAAAATTGAGCGAGTTAGTTAACTATAAAGATTAATTTTAGTTTTGGGTCTCCGGATCACTGAATCAACGGAAACACATTATCTGGAGCCACTGAGGCAATTTAGAATAATTTTGCTGTCCTGGTCTTGGGACCACCAAGTCAACCAGAACGCATTATCTGTAGCCACTGAGGCAATTTAGGATAATTGTGCTGTCCTGGTTCCCAGGTACAGAAGAATATGCCTTCTAAAACCACTGAGATCACAATCAATGGGATATTCAAACCACCAACAATGGAATATTCAATCTATTGGGATAGCATACATAAATTCAGAAAATCAAAGTAACTTTTCTATTGTTAAACAAAGCAAATAAGTACAGAAGCCAAACAGCAGGGTTAAAGTTAAACTACAGTTTCTACCTGAGATGATTCCTACCATACTTCAAGAGGAATGGAAAAGAAAGAGAACCATCCATGCGAGAGCACATCAATCAGCTTTCTCCTGCAGACCCCCTACTAGGGATCGAGCCTGCAACCCTGGCACATGCAACCTTTCAGTGCACAGGATGGTATCCCAACCAACTGAGTCACACTGGCCAGGGACCCTTCCTATTTCTTGAATACATGAACTGTGCTCCTGCCTTTGAGCCTCTGTACGGTTCCCTCTGTCTGGAACATTATCCTCCCAGGTAGCCACATATTCGTTTCCTCACTTTATTCAAATCACTGCTCAAATGCCACTTCAACATGGAAGATTTCCCTGATCATACCATGTTATTCTCTAGTTTATCCCCCTAGCCTGCCTTATTGTTCATCTTGACACTTATTGTGTGTTCCTCATCCTCACTTGAATATAAGCTCCATAAAAGAGACTTTCTATTTTTATCTCCAGCACTTAGAATGGTGGCTGACATAGTAGGCACCCAATATCTGCTACATAATAAATTATTAATATACAATATCTTGGATCTGCCTAGGGATTAAAAAATAATTTGTCATTATTTGTTTGATATATGACAAAAAGGTGATTTAAATAAAAATGTTTTATTTTAGATAAGTCTATCGTTAAGTATTTATTATATAAAATGTACTTTTAAATAATTTTAATGATATGAAATACACAGAGACAAATTTCTATTTGTTTTCATTTAATAAGCCAAGTGCATTCCCTAATTTATTTTAGTTAATTATGTAAAAAGAATCGTATTATGTGAACTAATTTTTTAAATGATGTATGGAATTCTTACATAATGTTCTTGCGATAATAATAGTAACAATAGTAACACTAATATATAACCTATTCCCAGGCACTGCCTTTGCATGCAATAACTCATTTAACTCTCACAACAACCCCATAAAGTAGATATTATTTTATACCCATCTACAAAATGAGGAAGCTAAGGTACAGATATATTAAGTGTGCCGAATTTCCCATAAGTTCAAACTCAGCATTCAGGCTGTGATTTTTTGCAAGAAGTTCTTTACAGATGATAAATTGCAGTGTGTTATGCAAAGGTAAATAATCCAGAGAAAGACAAGTACCATATGATCTCACTCATATGTGGAATCTAAAGTACAAAATAAACTGATGAACAATATATATCCAGAGGCACAGAAGCATGGAACAGACTATTGAATCTCAGAGAGAAGGCAGGGGTGGATGGGTGGGTCTGAAGAGATTAACCAAAGAATTTATATACTTATATGCATAACCCATGGACACAGACAATAGTGTGGTAAAGGCCTGGGGCAGGGGGCAGGGCTGGTTAGAACGGGTCAATGGGGAAAAGATAGGGGACATCTGTAATACATACAACAATAAAGATAAATTTTTAAAAAATTGCAGGTGTGAATTGTTATTCCCAATAAATGAAAAGTAAAATAGGGTTCAGTCATCACTACATTTTCTCTTTTTAACAATAGTTTTTTAAATAAAGGTATCTTGATGTGCTAAATGAGAATTTTTGTTGGATTATTCTATGCCTGGGTCTATTAGAGATAATCTCAAAGCAAATTTCATACATATTATTAGTATTATGCTCATTATACTCTTTGTCTTTCAACATCACTGATTCTTATGCTTCATGTATTTAACTAATGATCCACTATGGGTACAGATTTTTAAAAACAATATGGCTAAGGATGAAAATTGTTTAGAAAAATAGTATTTAAAACCACTACCAAAGCAAGCATTGTTAAGCTGATTGATAAACCAGTTAAGAATCTGATTCATGAGCATCATAAACATGCTTACCTGATCTCTACTAACTGATACCTATGCTCACTCAATATTGATTTAGTGTCTTAAACTGTTCCATTTTTACAGGAAATCCTATATAGTAAAAGGCTAATATGCAAATTGTCCCCTCGACCAGGAGTTCAACTGTGAGTATGACAAAGGGCTGGGCCAACCAGCCAACAGCCTGCAGCCCTTTCCCTGGCTGGCCCCACCCCCGATCAACACCCCCCACCTCAATCAGGGTTGGGGCTTTATGGCCAACCTCCCACATCCTCTCCACCTGGCCAGCTCTACCAGATCGACTCTGATCGGGGCGGGCTGGCCGGACCCCACCAATGCATGAGTTTGTGCACTGAGCCTCTAGTATTTTAATAATGTCTTATTTTTAAAATTAATAATAATTAAAGCCAAACTCCTGAAATACTACTGGTTATAAAATGCTGCTCTTACATATTATATGAATTATATATATGAGATTGTTGGGTTGATTGGTATGGGAATATTCAACTTTCAAGGCAGAGATGGTCTTTTTTCACATGTAAAACAGATCCTCAAGTGATATTTCATTCAATGTAATTTTTTTTATAACATTAATGAGGAAAAAAACATTGATCCCAAACCAAGGACACTGTCTGTAAGGAGCTTGCACATTCTCCCCATATCACTGTGGGTTTTCTCCAGGTGCACCAGTTTCCTCCCACATCTCAAACGTGTGAAAGATGTGCACATTAGCTTAATTGGCATGTCTAATTGTCTCAGTCTGAGTGAGTGTGGGTATGTGCATGAGTGCACCCTGCAATAGAAGGGCATCTTGTCTAGGGTTGGTTCCTAACTTGTGCTCTGAGTTGCCAGGATAGGCTCAGGCCACCCACAATTCAGAACTGGAATAAGCAGGCTGCAAAATAATGTTCTTTACCTGCTTTTAAGATCATATTAAAAAGTATGTAGAGCTCACATTTATTTAAATGTTTAATATTAGAAGTGTTTTAAGTCTTTACTTAGAAATTGGATGATATTTCTGTAACCAGAAATATGCCCTAGAAATTTTACTCTTATTTACATCAATTAGCCTATGGTAAAATTAGTTACATTATTTGTTGTTTTGCTTAAAGTAACAGTTCCCAAGAACATATAGATGATGCTAAGTGAGGACTTACTGTATAGTAGTCTTCTATATTAATACAATATAAGCCAATGAATAAGATATACTTTCCCACCAGCAATGTATGAGATCATTTAGATCAAAAGATATTTTCAACATAAGAACATCCAAACCTATAGAAAATTTTTATTTAAGCCAAATTGATAACATTGCAGGAAAGCAAGATCTCAAATGCTCCAGAGAATGACAACTTTGCCATTTCATTTATATATTTGGAATTAAGGAGGGAACTTAAGGAATATTACATGAAAATGGGAGAAAACAAGACAGGTACTGGATTATGCAATAGATAAGATTATTTCCTCTCTTGAGGGTGGTTACCCTTCTGAGGGGTCTAAAAAAGAGTGATTTCAAAGGTGTGTTAACCTAGATCAGTGATGGCGAACCTATGACACGCGGACTCATTTTTTTGGTTGATTTTTCTTTGTTAAATGGCATTTAAATATATAAAATAAATATCAAAAATATAAATCTTTGTTTTACTATGGTTGCAAATATAAAAAAATTTCTATGTGACACGGCACCAGAGTTAAGTTAGGGTTTTTCAAAATGCTGACACGCCGAGCTCAAAAGGTTCGCCATCACTGACCTAGATGAACAGAAACAATGGGCAGGGATTGCTTAAGGCAAAGATAAAAATTTTACTAAAGAAATGACATGTTTGAGGTATGACCATCCATCATAAACTACCTTGCAAGGTTACTTTAGGTTAGCTTTATTACAGCACCCCTTTTTCCTTCACAATATATATAATTATTTTTTGCTGAAAGTATTACATATGCCCCCCCTTTTCCACCCATTGACCCCTTCTAACCTGCCCCACCACCCTTATCAGGGCTTCACCACCCTATTGTCTGTGTCCATGGGCCATGCATATATGCATACAAGGTCCTTGGTTGATTACCTCCCACCCACCCACCCTCCCCTGCCTTCACTCTAGATTCCACACTCTGTTCCATGTTTCCATGTCTCTGGATCCACTCTGTTCACCAGTTTATTCTGTTACTTAGAATAGGTTTTTTGACCTGTGTGTGGTTTTGAATGGAGTTGCATTACAATGCAATGATTGATTTGGAGAGAACAGACATATTTATAATGTCATCTTCCATTTTAGGAGCATTTGATATTTATCCATTTATTTAGGTCTTCAATAATATATATTTCAATGAGTTTTAATATTTTATTTAATACAAGCAATGCCCATTTTTTGTGAGATTTATTTGCATGTACTTTATAGTTTATTGCTATTGCATTGTCTTTTTTTAACATCGTTTTCAAATTGTTGCATATATACAAGTTCAGAATTGACATTTGTAAATTTATTTCTTTTTACAACAAATTTTATTGAGGCATAACATACACAGAGTAAAATGCAAACACCACCAAAAGCAAGATATGAGGGTTCAATCACCCTTCAAAATTCAATCGTGCCCTTTTACAGTTAACTCCTGTTTCCATCTCAGTCACTGGTAGCCACTGATCTGTTGTCTGTCTGATAGTTTTGCATTTTTAAAAATAAGATATAAATGGAATCATACAGCAGCCTTTTTAGTCAGGTATCTTTCACTTAGCAAAAGGAATTTGAAATTCATATCTGTGTGTGCATCAGTCCTGTATTTATTTGTCTTACTGAGTAGTATTCTAATCTTTGGATATATAACAGCTTGTTCATACACTTACCAGTTGTTCTTAGTTTGGCAATTATGAATAAAGTCATTAAAACATCCACAGGCAGGGATTTTTAATGAAAATAAAGTTTACATATCTTTTGTAAATACCTAGGAGTGGGATTGCAAGGTTGCATGGTAATTATAAATTTACTGTTATAAAAGAAACTGTCAAACTGTTTTCCAAAGACATTGTACTTTTGCACTCCCATTGGTAATGGATGAGAGTGGAAAGCTACAGAATTCTCAGCACATAACAGCTCTCTCCAAACTTCTGCACTAAAATGTGAACAAACTTCGGGACGACTTCTTGCAACAGTGATGACTGTGATGACCCCAGTCCCAGGAGAATTTACTGTTTTTCTAGCCAACACCTGATGTTATAGGCCTCTGACCTCTCTTTCTTACAGCATTTGCCAAAAAGGGCTTATAATTGTGAATCCTTCCTCTGTCCCTTTGAGATATAAATGTATTGCTTACAACTTAGAAATGTCTTTCTCAAGGAACTGAAAGGGATGCTTTTGAAATGTAATCTCCAGGAAGGATAGAGCTTCTGTCCCAGTCTCTGTGGAAGCACTGAATCCAAACATCCATAATTGCCAGCTAGCAGACACAGTTGTGTTAGGGGCAGAAATATAATATTGGGGACTAGCTATTAGTTATAAGAAATAAAATAAGAATTATTAACCATGCTCTGTTAACCACGATTGTTTTGTTCTTATATAAGAAAGCACATGCTAACATGATTGGGAGTTGTATGCACTGAGACATGGGAGCTAACATCTGAATGCAGTCCATCCCCCTGTCCCGAGAACTGCATATCATTATAGAAAGATTTACAACTTCGTGGCTAAAACAATGAACATGCTCTTTACAACCCTCATCCCCTATTGCCTGTAATCTGGTCCTGGGGGCCCGGAGGCACCCGCCGTCTGTGACTGCCCCCCGCCCCCAACCAGCCGGCATGACTTGTAACCTGTAATGAGTATACCGTGCCTATTTTTCAATGCTTGTAATTCCTACTTTCCCATCTAATCTTTGTCCTTCTATCCAATATAAGCAGCTGGCTTATGGTGGGGTGCAGAGCAGATTTTTGTGGATGACCTGATGCTCTCCCATACTGCGGCAGTATTGGAATAAACACTCATATATGATTCAACCCTGTCTCTGCTTAATTGGCTCAAGTGGTGACAGGCAGCACGGACCCATTGGTTGCCCCATTTCAGTTGGACTAATCACATTTACACTGACCAACCCTTTGCAATTTTATACTGGAGCTCCTACCCCTCCTCCTTTCTACTCCCTCACTCTTCCTTTGCAACACTCAGTCAACTCTGCACAAATCAGAATGGAGCTCAGCTCTTTACTATTGTTAGTAGTTACTGAATAAAAAGTCTTCACCACTGTAACTTTGTTTCTTTTTAATCATGTTCCAGTGTTGTAGAAGACCAAAGAAATACCAAGCACACTTCCTAGAGAAAGGGAGGGACCCCATTTATTAAAACTAGTGGACTCCAGGAATAATTTCCAAATCAGAGTGAGTAACAGGCAGAGGGCTTCACTTTTTATAACCTTCTGGGGTCTTTGTCTTGCAGATATGGTTCCACCCCCTTTTGTGGGCTTACAGGAAGGCCCCCAGGTGTTGGGGGTCCCCAGGCCATATCCTATGATCTGTCCTGGGGCCAGTGATAACCACTTCCCCTCCGCCCAGGGCAGTGCATTGTTCACAGTTTTTATGGCCTGACATGCCTTGCAAGACCAGTTTCCTCCTCACCAGTTGCTCTGCATCCTCACTAGCATGTAAGTATTATTTTATTATTATTTTAATAAGTATATACTGGTATCTCATTGAAGTTTTATTTTGCTTTTCCCTAGTGAATGAAGAACAAATTTTATGTGCTTATTTGATATTTATCTTTTTTCATGAAATGTCTGTTCAAATCTTTGGTCCCTTTTGTCCTTGGGTTTTATATATATTCTGGATACCAGGCATTTATCAGAGATGTATTTAGACCAGTGGTTCTCAACCTTCCTAATGCCACGACCCTTTAATACAGTTCTTCATGTTGTGGTGACCCTCAACCATAAAATTATTTTTGTTGCTACTTCATAACTGTAATTTTGCTACTGTTATGAATCGTAATGTAAATATCTGATATGCAGGATGTATTTTCATTGTTACAAATTGAACATAATTAAAGCACAGTGATTAATCACAAAAACAATATGTAATTATATATGTGTTTTCCGATGGTCTTAGGTGACCCCTGTGAAAGGGTCGTTCGACCCCCAAAAGGGTCTCGACCCACAGATTGGCGACCCACAGGTTGAGAACTGCTGATTTAGACGAAAAAGGGACTAAATACTAAACCTGACAAGCTCAAGGGAGGCCTGTATGGCAGGCTTTACAAACTCAGATACCTAAAGTAACCACAAAGGATGGTCTAAAATTAAAACTTCCTAACTAAAAGCAAGTCATGGCAGGTAGTCAGGTCCTAGGCCAGTATTTTCCTTGACAAAGGTCAATCTTTACCTTAAGCAAGCCTGTTTATTGTCTTTTGCATCTATGATTACATGCCTTTGGAATGCCAGAGTAATCCTCTTTTTTCCAGACCCCTTCAGGGCACAATCTCCCACAAGAGCAGAGACCACAGAACCCCACATTGCTATCTTGTTGACTAAATACCATCTCTATGTGATGTAAATGTTTAATTAATTATCCTATAATTACTGATGATAAAGAAGTTTGTGTCTGTTGTTTTAGTCTTTGTCCAATCTCAGAGATTTCCTACTTTGCTTTCTCCCACCTCCCTAATCTACCATCAATGAATTTCATGTAACTCCCTCATGCCTCCTGTTTTGACTGTAATGGATAAAATAAGATGCAAGCTGCCATTCTCTGAAGCATTTTCTCAATCCTTTGAGATTTTGCTTCCCGGCAATACTTGTCAGTTTGGCTCAAATAAACTCATAAAAATTCTCCACAGGTTTGAACGTTTCTTGCATTGACATGTTCTTCAAATGTATTCTTCTGATCTCTGTGTTATTTTCTCATTCTCTTACAAAGTGTGTAAGTTTTGAATTTTGCTGAAATCTAATGTATCAATTTTTCCTTTGCTTTTGGTTTCATATCTAAGAAAGGTCACAAAGATTTTCTCCTATATTTCCCTCGAAAAGTTTTATAGTTTTAGGGCTCACATTTAAGTTTGTTACTCAGATTTAAATTTTGTAGGTGGTGTGTTGTATAGGTCAGTTCATTTTTGTGGACATGGATGTCCAATTTATTCAATTATTATTTGTTGCACATTGGTCAAAAATCAATTTGGTACATGTGTGGATCTAATTTTGGAATCTCTATCCTGTTTCATTGGTTTGTGTATTTATTCTTTCACTAATACCACACTGTCTTGATTACTCTACCTTTATAGTAAGTCTATAATTGGATGAGGTAAGTTTTCCAACCTTGTCTATTTCAAAATTATGTTGGCTATTCTAATTACTTTCCTTTTCAACTTTAGAAACAACTTGTCAATTTCTATAAAAATTCTCCTGGAATTTTTAAGAAATTGCATTCAAATTGTAGATTATTTTGGGGAGAATGTACATCTTAACAATACTGACTGTCCCAATCCATGAACACTTTATATCTCTCTTTTATTTTGGGCCTTTCTTATTTCTCTCATTAGTGTTTTGCAGCTTTCAGCATCAGCTGCTGCATATGTCCTGTTAGATTTATACCTAAGTATTTAATACTTTTTGGTGCTATTGTAAGGCAAGTTGAGGTTAATTTGAATCAAAAGTAAAGAAGGAAAAATGTCAGATTAAAGAAATAAAATTTCCCCACAGTTACAGTTGTGTTTGTGAATCGAGAAAGTTTTATTTCTTCTTCTCTGGTCTGTATGCATTTTCTTTTTATTTCTTTTCTTGCTGCACTGGAGAGAACCTTTGTTATAATATTAAATATGTGTATAGAAAGCGAACATTATTTTTTATTTCTGATCTGAAGGAGAAATCATTCAGTCTTTTACTATTAAATATAACCTGAGCTCTAGGTTTTGTGTAGGTTCCTGTTATTGATTTTAGTTTGTGAGAATTCTCTTGCATTCCTAGTTTGCAGAATTTTATTTATTTATTTATTTATTTATTTATTTATCATGTATGGGCATACAATTTGTACAAATGCTTTTTCTACACATGATCATTGATATGATTTTTCTTCCTTAGTCTATTGAATTTTAATGTAAAAATAGCCTTAAATTCTATGGAAAAATCTCACTTATTAATGATGTATTATTATTTTTATATATTTCTTGATTCAATTTACTAATATTTCTTGATAATTTTATATGTACGTTCATAAGTAATATTGGTCTGTAGTTGTAAATTGATGATAAATATCTAGCCAATTTTCTAATCTCTTCTGTTATTTCTAGTAGTTGGTAGATTCTTTTAGCTTATTCACACAGAAAATCTAAAAATAGTAGACATTTTATTTTCTTCTTTCCAAATCCTTATGCCTTTAATTATTTGTGATTTTTTTTTCTGTATTAGACTGTCCAGGACTTAAAGTGATATTGTACTGATCTGGTAATATAAGCTGTCCATGTATTTTGTTTAGTTTTAAGGAAGAACTTTTAATTTTTCCCATCTAGGATAATGCTGTAAATTCGTGTAAACATTCCTTTTAAAAAATATTTTTATTGATTTCAGAGAGGAAGAGATAGGGAGAGAGATAGAAACTTCAATGAGAGAATTATTGATCAGCTGCTTTCTGCACGCCCTGCACTGGGGATGGAGCCCACATGTGCCCTGATTGGGAATGAAACCATGACCTACTGGTTTATAGGAAGATGCTCAACCACTTACCCACCTTGGAAAGGCCATGTAGACATTCTTAATAAATTTAAGGAAATTCTCTCTTACTTCTAGTCTATTAAGAGTTATTTTTTCTTGTTTTCCAATCATGAATGGGTGTTGATTTCTACTAAATGCTTTTCCTGCATTGAACGATCATGCCCTTTCATCCTTCAAAGTGGTAAATGGCATATATATATATATATATATATATATATATATATATATATACTTTCTTTCTTTTTTAAAATTTGATTTTAGAGAGAGAAACATCAATATAAAAGAGAAACACCAATCAGCTGTCCCCCATAAGCATAAGCACCAGGACCGGGGAACAAACCTGCAACCAGGACATGTGCCTTGACTGGGAACCAAATGGGTGAACCTTAGGTGCACAGGACGAGGCTCAGCCAACATCTGTAGCCACATTTAAAATCATCCATAATTATCCTTTCTCTTACTGTCCTTGTTTGGATTTGTTATGGCTACTAAGTTGTATAATATTTTGTCTTATCCTATCTAATAATAGAGAAACATGGTAATTAGCCGTACCTCCGCTACCCTTCCCATTGGCTAATCAGCGAGATATGCAAATTAACTGCCAACCAAAATGGCGGCCGGCAGCCAGGCAGCTGAAGCAAACAGGAGGCTTGCTTGCCTCAGTGACAGAGGAAGCCAACGTTCCCCGCCTGCCGCTGCCGGCCTCTGAGCTTGCAGTTTAACAAATATTGTTACAAATATAGAAGCTAAACAAAACCCCAGAAACTTGCTTTCAGTCAGCCGGGCCTCAGAGCTGGAGTTGAAACAGTGTTTTGATTATAGAACCCAAACAAACCAGATACCTGCTTTCAGCAGCCGAGGTCTCAGAGCTGGAGCCGAGCCTCAGAGAGAAAGCCGGCTCTCAGTTCCAGTGACAGCCATAGAAGGTAAATAAATCCAAGAATAAAAAAAAAAAAGAAAAAAAGGAGAGGTTTGGAGCTTCAGTCGACCGCCAGCCTGAAAACAGCCCTCAGTCCCTCACCCAGACTGGCCAGGCACCCCAGTGGGGACCCCCACCCTGAAGGGGGTGTGATCAGCTGCAAACGGCCATCATCCCCTCACCCAGGCTGGCCAGGCACCCCAGTGGTCACCCCCGACCTGAAGGGTGTGTGACCAGATGCAAACAGCCATCATCCCCTCACCCAGGCTGGCCAGGCACCCCAGTGGGGACCCCCACCCTGATCCAGGACACCCTTCAGGGCAAACTAGCTGGCCCCCACCAGTGCACCAGGCCTCTATCCTATATAGTAAAAGGGTAATATGCCTCCCGAACCCGGAATCAGCGGAGCCACGAGGCCTCACGCCCCGGGATCAGCGGAGCCACGAGGCCTCATGCCCGGGATCAGCGGAGCCGCGAGGTCTCCCGGCACCGGGATCAGCGGAGCAGCGAGGCCTCACTGCCCCTGTGTCAAGCGGAGCCACAAGGCCTCCCAGCACTGGGATCAGCGGAGCAGCGAGGCCTCCTGGCCCCTGGAGCAGCGTGACAGGGGGCAGAGCCCAAACCCCCTGATCACCCTGGGGCTCTGTGTGTGACAGGGGGCGGGGCCACAACCCCCTGATCGGCCCTGCTCTGTGTGTGACAGGGTATGGAGCCCCAACCCCCCTGATGGGCCCTGCTCTGTGCGTGACAGGGGGCAGCGCCCCAACCCCCTGATCGGCCCTGCTCTGTGTGTGACAGGGGGTGGTGCGGCAACCTCCCCATCTACCCTGCCTTGAGTATGACAGGGGGCGGAGCCCCAACTCCCCAATTGGCCCTGCTCTGAGCCCGACCAGGGGCTGCACCTAGGGATTGGGCCTGCCCTCTGTCACCCAGGAGTGGGCCTAAGCCAGTATGTTGTTATCTCCCGAGGGGTCCCAGACTGTGAGAGGGCACAAGTGAGGCTGAGGGACACCCCCCCCACCAGTGCACAAATTTTTGTGCACCGCGCCTCTAGTCCTATTATAAGGAAGAGTTCACATAATATTAGAAAATCTGTTCCTTGTAAGTTTGGTAGATTTTGCTTGAAAAACTTTCTGTGTCTGGTGCTTTTGCAAAAAGTTTTTAAACTGCTTTAATTTCTATTATGGTTATTGGGATCTTTATACATCTTATTTCTTCTTGAATCATTTTATTAATTTATATATTTTCAGGAAATTATCCATTTCATGTAACTTTTCAAGTTTACTGACATAATATTTTTGAGAAATTTAATAGTTTTCTTTTTTTAAATTTTATTTTATTATTTAAAGTATTACAAATAGTAGTACATATGTCTCCTTTTTTTTTCCCCATTGACCTTTCCCCTGGCCTCCTCTACCCCCCAGCACATGCCTTCACCACCACCCCCCCAGTGTCTTGTGTTCATTGGTTATGCTTATATGCATGCATACAAGTCCTTGGGTTGATCTCTTACCTCCCCCACCTCAATACTCCCCAGCCTTCCCTTTGTAATTTGACAGTCTGTTCAATGCTTCTCTGCCTCTGTATCTATCTTTTTATTCATCAGGTTATAATGTTCTTTATTATCCATGTTAGAGGCCCGGTGCACAAAAATTTGTGCACTGGCAGGGGTGGGGAGTATCCTTCAGCCCGAACTGTGCCATCTCACAGTCTGGGACCCCTCGGAAGATAACCACCTGCTGGCTTAGACCCTCTCCCTGGGTCGCACACGGCAGGCCCGAATCCTGTGGGAGGGCGGGCAGCTGATGGTGCTTCCCCACACACAGCAGGCCCAGATCTGGCAGTGGGGCGGGCGGCCGAACGCGCTGCCCCGCCCCTCCTGCAGTATGCAAATTTAACGGCCATCTTTGATGGGTTAATTTACATACTCTTCTGATTGGCTGGTGGGCATAGCAAAGGTACGGTCAATTAGCATCTATGCCTTTTACTAGTATAGAAATGAGTGAGACCATGTGGTATTTTTATTTCACTGCCTGGGTTATTTCACTTAGCATAATGCTGTCCAGTTCCATCCATGCTGCTGCAAATGGTAAGAATTCCTTCTTTTTATAGCAGCGTAGTATTCCATCGTGTATATGTACCATAGTTTTCTAATCTACTCATCTGCTGATAGGCATTTAGGCTGTTTCCAAATCTTAGCTATTGTAAATTGTGCTGCTATGAACATAAGGGTGCATATATCCTTTCTGATTGGTGTTTCTGTTTTCTTGGGATATATTCGTAGAAGTGGGATTACTGGGTCCAATGGGAGTTCCATTTTTAATTTTTTGTGGAAACTCCATACTGTCTTCCACAGTGGCTGCACCAGTCTGCATTCCCACCAGCAGTGCACGAGAGTTCCTTTTTCTCCGCATCCTCTCCAGCACTTGTCGTTTGTTGATTTGTTGATGATAGCCATTCTGACAGGTGTGAGGTGATACATCATTGGTGTTTTGATGTGCATCTCTTGGATGATTAGTGACTTTGAGCATGTTTTCATATGTCTCTTGGCTTTATGGATGTCCTCTTTCAAAAAGTGCCTATTGAGGTCCTTTGCACATTTTTTTGATTGGATTGTTTATCTTCCTTTTGTTAAGTTGTATGAGTTCCCTGTAAATGTATAATAGCTTTCTAATATCTGTTTAAACTGTGATCTTATTTCATTTCTCATTTATATTTTATACCTCCTATCTTTTTGGCAACATATCTTTCTAGGATATTTTTATTAATGTTTTTATACCTAAATCTTGTCTTAATGTTCATAGATCTCAGTAACATGCTAACGTGAACATTTGCTAAGGTCCAGTAATAGCTAGGAGACTTTCAGACTTCATTAGGAAAAAAAAATAGATATGTTATATTGGGGTTAAAAGATTGAATGCAAGTATTACAACTCATGACTTTTTTTTCATCTTTGTGAAATCTCAGAAATTCTTTCTCCTCTTCTTTCTACATCCTTCAACTAACACATATGAGGAGCAATAGGGCATTTTACTTTAGCTAGAGTGAAATAAGGTGAACAATTCATGAAATTGAACGTGGATGATAAATAATATAAGTATAGTGGATTTTTTTTGGGGAAATATATCTATGGCACTTGAATTTCAATACACAGTGTACATGTGATTCTTTTCACTGATAATATTATTAACACAAAGCACACAAGCCCCTTGCCTTCGTATTTCTTCAGCTTTCTATGTGGCAAGCAAGATACCTAAGATGTATCACTTTGATAATTCAGGAAGTTCACAATTATTCATAGCTTTTGAAAAACAAACAGACCAAAAAATTGTGACTCAGAAAACTAACACTTGGGCAAAAACTGCATTATTGTGAGGGCAAATAAGGATGAGATAGATATCATTTGTTCTTCAGATAACTGAAATCTATTCCATTATTATATTATTATACAGTGGGGCCTTGACTTACGAGTGTCCCAACTAATGAGTTTTTCAAGATATGAGCCGTCTCTCAGCCAATTTTTTGTTTTGAGTTGCGAGCTAAAATTCAGGTTACGAGCCAGCTTCAGATACCCCACCGCTAGTTGGCGCAGTGAACGTCACAGTGAATGCCACAACATCAGCCCAGCATCACGTGTCTCACTCGTTCACTTGATTTGACATATGAGTAATTTGAGTTACAAGCTCCATCACAGAACGAATTAAACTCCTAAGTCAAGGCCTCACTGTATTACTCTTTTACTAGTGGCCTGGTACATGAAATTCATGCATGGGGGGGTGTCCCTCAGCCTGGCCTGCACCCTCTCCAATCTGGGACTCCTTGGGGGATGTCTGACTGTCGGTTTAGGCCTGATCCCTCTCACAATTCGTGACCGCTGGCTTGTAACCGCTCACCTGCCTGCCTGCCTGCCTGCCTGATCGCCCCTAACCACTCTGCATACTAGCCTGATTGCCCCCAACTAACCCCCCCACTGGCCTGCTCGCTCCCAAGTGCCCCCCGCTGGTCTGCTTGCTCCCAACTAGCCCCCTGCCAGCCTGATCACCCCTAACTGCCTCTGCCTTGGCCTCACCACCATGGCTTTGTCCGGAATTTCTCCCCATCTAATTAGCATATTACCCTTTTATTAGTATAGATATACATTATACAATCTTCCTGGAAATCCCATTGTAGTGGATAATATCACTTACTGTCCTATATTGCAGGTCATAAAATAATAATTTTCATAGTGTTATTCATGTATTTCTTGCATTGAGTAGAGTAGTTATACATTTAGGCTCCCAATTTAAACTATGTTGGCTTGAATACTTGCTCCACCTCTTCCTAGTATTCTGACTATTGGAAAACTACTTAAACTCTCTGATTCTTCATCTGTTAAATGGAAGTAGTACATGATTATTGTGAGGAGTAAATGAATTCATTAATGAAAAACATTTGGCATAGTGTTTGGTACATAATAAGATATAACAAACATTGGGTGTTTTTAATACATGAAAGACATCTATTTAGGTTTGTTCACTGATATTAGAATCAGTGTAGGATTCTGTATAATGTGCTTGTTGATTTAAAAAAATTAGCCCTAGAAAAATGACTAACGTCTAAAAGTAAAGAAGATGTGACCTAAATAAAATATAGAAGATAGTAATCACATTAAAAAGTCTAGAGGAGAATATTTGGAAATAATAGTCCTCAATATAAGATGCCTTTTTAAGGAAAAGGTCAAAATAATGATGTATTTCTTATGTACATTATCATGAAAAGATGTCCAAAGTCTTGTTAACTTGAAAAAAAGTAAAATATACATAATTATGGAATGATCTCATTCTTTAAAATTATATGTGAAAGTATTTTTAAGTGTAAATATATCCAAAAAATCGGAAAGTTAGATAAGCAAGATGTTAACATTTCTTATATCTAAGTAGGTTACCATAAATTATTTTGCTCTTTTTCTTTAAATTTATACATTCATTTTTAAAAATGTAAAGCATAAAGATAAAACTTCACATTCTTCTTAATTAATAAAATTATTCATACTTTGGGTAAAAGTCAAAGACTACTTTAAAATCAGAGAAGAGAGTAAAAGTTCACTGCTTGTCAAAAGCAAACTAAAATAATCTTTTATTAGAAACATGTGTTAAATTTTAGTGAAGGCATCACATCCTCATGACATCCTTCTTTATTCAGAATGTCTTTACCAGAGATCAAATTTGTACATAACATGGTGTTGTACCCTAAACTAACAAATAAAGGTATTCATATTTGGATATAATAAATACTATGCAAATGATCTAGAAAATGTCTAATATCTATCTTGGAGTTTGGCAAAGTGTTGTGGAAGTGTTGGGTTAATTTTGTATAAGTTTAGCCCAATTTACCCCAAATTAGGAATTAAAAAAGACAATATATGCAATGGTGATTTGGTTATGCAACTGAAATTTTGTTTACTATTTTTATTGTTTCTTAAATACAAAGGGATGAAGAGGGTTTTTTTTGTTTGTTGTGGTTTTTTTTTTTTTTTACTAGAGAAGCAATGTATAAATGTAATGAAAACATCTAGCATAGAATATGTCACACAACTTATTTTCACCTACAAGCCACTCTCCTGTAATACAGTGCAATTCTATGAAATCAGATTGTCACACCTCTGAAATGGCCAAATCTAAGGAGACACTTTATATTGAAGAAAGCCACTGACTTTTTTATGCTTAATGATCAACAATCCCAACAATTCTTAAGTCAGTCATACCAAAAGAAGAGTGTCTAAGGTAGAAGTGAAAGGTAGATTTAATTAAGAAAGAGGAAGGACCAGCTAGAATAATCTGTTTCAAGGTGCTATTTCTTAAATTCAAACTTATACAACCAGCCAAAGCTTTTGGAGCACATCCTAACTGCCAGGCATTGTGGTAAAAAGCTATATATATGTTTCCTATTTTAGTCCTCATAATAACTCTAGAAGAAAAATTGTTACTATCAGCATATTAAAGATGAAGAACCTGAGGCACAAACATAACCAGGGTTAAAATATTATTAAGGTTTCAAAGGAAGCTTGTTTTACACTACTAAAGAAGAACCTCTTTTTCTGGCTTACTCAACCCAAGTTTATTTCTTGCTCACATTACATGTCCAGCACAGGTCAGAATAACTTAATACTTTAAAAACAGTACATGTAGTTAAAGAGGTAGAGAAGTTCAATGACCTAAGGATGAAGCATGCCTGATTGAATTGGAATATTTACACTTGGAACTATGCAGTATTCCTTGAGGATGGCCTGTGCCTAATGTAAATACAGGGATGTTAAATAATTTCAAAGAGAAACTGCAACTTCAGAACTTATGCAAGCCAACAGCTGTGACCTCAGTCAAGCAGGCAGTGGAGTTTTCATTCAGCAAGCTGTGCCTCATGCTTCTTTGGCTAGAGCTATGTATATTTAATTAGTGTCCTCTCACCTTCACAGTACATGTTTTTCCACTTGACAGTTTCTGGCACCAAAAGAATGTCCTTGAGAAAAAAGTCAGGCCTATTGACTACTAAGCATATTATTTGACTTGGTGTTCAACCATTCTGAAGAAAGAACTGGGAATAATGAAAGACAGTGGGGCAGAGAGCCACTTTAACTGACAGTGTCAGGTCGGTCGAAGCTATTGAACAGTTCCTATTAAATTAGCTTAGCTTCATTTCGGCTAGTTAAAGCTGGCATGCTGACAAATTAGTTTCTGTCTGTATAGAAAAAGAGTAAGGAAGAGCAGATTTACATTGGGGGCTTAGTGACAGTCACATCACAAGGTCAATAAGAACATGTCCATCACAGAACTGTGTTTGTCCCATGTCAATACATTGGATGATCAGCTTCAGGAGGTAAGCACATTCTTTCTGATGAAAGAATGGGGGAGGGTAAGGTGAGAGGAGGTGGAAGAGGGTATAGGGAGGATAAAAGAGCCCTTAGCATTCTTTTAAAGTTATTTCATTATTTCTCTGAAGGAATTTTAGCAGAGATAATTTTACAGTTTTTATTGCTTGCTGAAAATCCAAATGTAAATTTTATTTAGTATTTCCATTCATAGATATGTGGGACAAGATTGTGCCCCTTCTTGAAAAAAATTATAAATTAAGATACTAAATTTTTTTACATTTTTAAAAAAATTCTACAGCTTCAAAAACTGTACATATATGTTGAAATTGTGTCAAGAATAATTTTGGATATATGACTTTAAAAAGAGGCAAAATTGACCTCATTTAATTTTTTCATCTCAGAGTTCAGATTATAAGTCTTAGAATGTTTGGGATTTCTACCAATACGAGGGAAAATAACTAATGGAGGGAATTCTATTCACTTCTAGGAATGCTTTTGGATGTGGAACAAGCACCCTTAACTTTCTTTTTGTTAAATGTATTTTCCTTTTATATTGAACTTATTGGAGTGATACTGGTTAACAAAATTATACAGGTTTCTGGTACACAATTCCACAATATATCATCTGTACACTGTATTGTGTGTTCACCACCCTAAGTCAACTCTCCTTCCATCACCATTATGATTTCACTCATATGTGGAATCTAATGAACAAAATTAACTAACAAAGCAAAATAGAGACAAACTCATAGATAGAGAGCAGGCTAACAACAGTCGGGGAAGGGGGTAGAGTGACTGAGCATAAAAGAAAAAAAGAGAGATAGAAAAAAACCTCATGGACATGGACAACAGTGTAGTGATTACCAGGGGGAGGGTAAGGTGAGAGGAGATGGAAAAAGCGGGGGGGATAAAAGAGCTCTTAGCATTATTTTAACTAATTTTAAAATTGTTTCTTACAAAAACCAGTGCCATGCATGGATAAAATATCTCTCTTCCTATGTTGCTCATAATACACGGGAAAATTATTCTGGAGAAATCAGAAAATGAGATATATCAAAACAACTTTCTGTGGTGTGTGGGTATAGTAACAAGACAGTTTCTCCCATCACTTGGTACTATTATCTCCCTTTATTCCCCATTTACCTGCTTTCCTTTTAGTTGCCTAAAGTTTTTAATTATGGCATTCACCAAACCAAATCTTTTCGGGCTTCAAAATTCTCCCTTCCTCTCTCCATACCTGTTCATTGCTTAGCCACAGAAGCTGATTTCAGTTTTTAATGTGATTGTTTTGTGCAATCGGTTAAGTGGCTGATAGCTCTCCCAGAGGAACTTCCTATTTTAAAAGAAAGGAGGTGAATGAATCTCCAACTGGTAGAATTTAGAAACTTTCACAATATAAAGCATTCTTCAAGAAGAATTTTAAAACAAAAGGCTTACCTGGCATTTCTAAATTGCCTACAGGCCGGCATGCCTACTCCATACTATTTCTTCTCTATTTTGAACCCTCCCTACAGATTGTGAAAGTTTTGGGTGGGGGCTTCATGCCGAATATATTAATTATGCCATTAACTAACAAATTGCCCAAGACTTAGGCTTAAAATATCAGTAAACATTTTATTATTGTTATCATTATTATTATTTTACTAATTCTTTATTGTTGAAAGTATTATATATGTCCCCTTTTTCCCCCATGACCCCCTCCAGGTGACCCACACCCCCTGCCCCAGGCCCTCACAGCCCCATTGTCTGTGTCCATGGGCCATGAATATATGCATACAAGGTCCTTGGTTGATTACTTCCCACCCACGCACCCTTCTCTGAATTCCCTCCCAGATTCTGCACTCTGTTCCATGCTTCCATGTCTCTGGATCCACTCCGTTCATCACTTTATTTTGTTATTTAGATTCCACATATGAGTGAGATCATCTAATACTTGTCATTCATTGACTGACTTATTTCACTTTGCACTATACTCTCCAGGTCCCTCCATGCTATCTCAAAAGGTAAGAGCTTCATCTTTTTTACTGCTGCGTAGTATTCCATGGCATAAATGTACCACAGCTATTTTCCCCATTCATCTACTGATGGACACTTAGGCTGTTTCCAGATCTTAGCTATGGTGAATTGTGCTTCTATGAACATAGGGGTGCATATATCCTTTCTGATTGGTGTTACTATTTTCTTGGGATATATTCCTAGAAGTGGGATCACTGGGTCAAATGGAAGTTCCATTCTTACTTTTTTGAGGAAACACCATACTGTTTTTTACAGTGGCTGCACCAGCCTGCATTCCTACCAGCAGTGTACTAGGGTCCTTTTTTCTCCACATTTTCTCCAGTACTTGTCATTTGTTGGTTTGTTGATGGTAGCCATTCTGACAGGTGTGAGGTGATACATCATTGTTGTTTTAATTTGCATCTCTCTGATGATCAGTGACTTTGAGCATTTTTCCTTATGTCTCTTGGCCATCTGTATGTCCTCTTTGGAGAAGTGTCTATTTAGGTCCTTTGCCCACTTTTTAATTAGGTTGTTTGTCTTCCCTTTGTTAAGTTGTATGAGTTCCTTATATATTTTGGATATTAACCCTTCATCAGCTATATCATTGCCAGATATATTCTCCCATACAGTGGGCTCTCTTTTCATTTTGTTGATGGTTTATTTTGCTGTGCAGAAGCTTTCAATTTTGATGTAGTCCCATTTGTTTATTTTCTCCTTAGTTTCCTTTGCCCAAGGAGATGTATCCAAAAAAAAAAATTACTACAAGAGATGTCTGAGATTTCGCTGCGTATAGTTTCTTCTAAGATGTTTGTAGTTTCTGGACTTACAATTAAGTATTTTATCCATTTTGAGTTTATTCTTATGTATGGTGTTAGTGGTCTAGGTTCATTATTTTGCATCTATGTGTCCAATTTTCCCAACACCATTTATTGAAGAGACTCTCTTGACTCCACTGCATGCTCTTGACTCATTTGTGAAATATTAACTGAATGTAATGGCTTGGGTCAATTTCTCTGTTCTGTTCCATTGATCTATATGCCTGTTCTTATGCCAGTACCAGGCTGTTTTGATTATGGTGGCTTTGTAGTATAACTTGAAATCTGCTATTGTAATTCCTCCAACTTTGTTCTTCTTTCTCAAGATTGCTGCAGCTATTTAGGGTCTTTTTTTTAATTCCATATACATTTTTGGAGTCTTTGTTCTAGGTCTGTGAAATATGCTTTTGGTATTTTAAGAGAGATTGCATTGAATCTGTAGATTGCCTTGGGTAGTGTGTACATTTTAATGATGTTGATTCTACCAATCCATGATCACTGTATATTCTTCCACTTGCTTATATCCTCTTCTATCTCTTTTTTCCAATGTCCTGTAGTTTTGCCTCCTTGATTAAGTTTATTCCTATTTATTTTAATTTTTTAGATGTAATGGTAAATGTGATTGTTTGTTTAGTTTCTATTTCTGAGAATTTGTTATTGGTGTATAAAAATAGCCATTGGTATTTTGGCTGTTGATTTTATATCCTGCTACAATTCCAAATTCATTTATTAAATCTATTTTTTTGTGTAGTCTTTAAGGTTTTCTATGTAAAATATCACAACATCTGCAAATAATGAGAATTTTATTTCCTCCTTTCCAATTTGGATGCCTTTTATTTCTTCTTCTTCTGTGATTGCTATGGATAGGACTCAGTACTATGTTACATAAGAGTGGTGAAACCAGATATGGCTGGCTTGTTACTGTTCTTAGGGGAAATGGTTTTAGTTTTTCTCCATTGAGTATGATGTTTGCTGTAGGTTTGTCATATATGGCCCTTATCATATTGAGATATGCTCCTTCTATTCCCACTTTGCTGAGAGTTTTTATCAAAACTGGGTGTTGGATATTGTCCAATGCTTTTTATGCATCCATTGATATGATCATGTGATTTTTGTCTTTCAATTTGTTTATGTGATGTATCACATTTATTAATTTGTGAATACTGTACCAACCTTGTATCCCTGGAATAAATCCCACTTGGTCATGGTGTATGATTTTTTTTATATATCACTGGATCTGATTTGTTAATATTTTGCTGAGGATTTTATCATCTATGCTCATCAGGGATATTGGTCTGTAATTACCTTTCTTTGTCGTATCTTTATCTGGTTTTGGAATTAGGCTAATGCTGGCCTCATAAAAAAGGCTTGGAAGTATTCATTCCTCTTGGATTTTTTTGAATAGTTTGAGGAGTATAGGTATTAGTTCTTTTTTGAATGTTTGGTAAAACTTCCCTGTAAAGCCATCTGGACCCGGGCTTTTGTTTTCTGGAATTTTTTTATGACTGTTTCTATTTCATCAGTTGTTATTGGCCTATTCAGGTGTTTTGATTCTTCCTGATTAAGTTGTGGCAGATTGTATTTTTCTAGGAATTTGTCTATTTCATCCACATTGTCCAGCTTGTTAGCATACAGTTGTTCATAGTATGTTCTTACAATCCTTGGTATTTCTGTGGTGTCCGTGGTTACTTCTCCACTTTTGTTTCTGATTTTATTTATTTGGGCCCTCTCTCTTTGTTTCTTGATGACTCTGGCTAATGGTTTATCAATTTTGTTTATCCTTTCAAAGAACCAGCTCTTGGTTTTATTGATTTTTTTGTATTGATTTTTTTAGTCTCTATGTTATTTATTTCTGCTCTCATCTTTATTATTTCCTTCCTTCTACTTACTCTGGGCTTTTCTTGTTGTTCTCTTTCTAGTTCTGTAAGTTGTAGGCTTAAATAGTTTATTTCTGCTTTTTCTTGTTTTTTGAACTTCCCTCTCAGGAATGCTTTTGCTGTGTTCCAAAGACTTTAGGTTGTTCTGTGTTCATTTTCATTTGTTTCCAGGTAGTTTTTGATTTCTTTCTTGATCTCACTGATAACCCATTCATTGTTTAATAACATGCTATTTAACCTCCATGTGTTTGAATGTTTTTGGGTGTTTTTACTGTAGTTGATCTCTAATTTCATTCCACTGATATCTGAAAAGATGCTTGATATGATTTCAATGTTCTTAAACTTGTAGAGACTTGTTTTGTGTCCTAACATGTGGTCTATCTTTGTGAATGATCCATGTGCACTTGAGAAGAATGTATATGCTGCAGCTTTGGGGTAAAATGTTCTATAAATGTCAATTAAATCCATCAGATCCAGTGTGTCCTTTAGAGTCAGTTTCCTTGTTAAGTTTTTGTCTGGAAAATATATCCAGTGAAGTCAGCGGGGTGTTAAAGTCCCCTACTATGACTGTATTTTTGCTGATCTCTCCCTTAGATTCCTCCAGAAATTTTATATATATATATATATATATGGTGCATATATGTTTACCAGGGTTATATTCTCTTGTTGGATTGAACCTTTTAGTATTATGTCGTGACTTTTGTTGCCTCTTGTGATGGCCTTCATTTTGAAGTCTATTTTGTTGGATATGAGTATTGCTACTCCAGCTTTTACTTCTTTTCCATTTGCATGTAAAAAATTTTTTATCCCTTCATTCTCATCCTGTGTCCTTTGGTCTGAGGTGGGACTCGTGTAGACAGCATATAGTTGAGTCATTTTTTTTTATCCATTCAGCTACCCTATGCCTTTTGATGGGAGCATTTAATCCATTTACATTTAGGGTTATCATTGATAGGTACTTATCTGTTGCTATTTTAATTCTCTATGGCTAGCTTTTTCTCTCTAGTTCTTCTCATTACAGCCGTCCCTTTAGCATTTCTTGTAATGCTGGCTTGGAGGTGATGCACTCCTTTACCTTTTTTTTTTTCTCTCCCCCCCCCCCCAGGAAGCTCTTTATTTGACAGTCTATTTTGAATGATAGCCTTGTTGGATATAATAATTTTGGTTTTATATCATTGCTTTCTATTACCTTGAGGACTTCATGCCATTCCATCTGGCGTCTAGAGTTTCTGATGAGAAATCAGGTGTCATCCTTATGGGAGCTTCTTTGTGGGTAACAGTTTGCTTTTCTCTTTCTGCCTTTAAAATTTTCTTTGTCTTTAATTTTTAAAATTTTAATTATGTTGTATCTGTATCTTGGCCTGTTTGGGTTCTTCTTTCTTGGAATTCTCTGTGCCTCCTGGACTTGTGTGACTTTTTCTTTTACCAGGTTAGGGACGTTTTCTGCCATTATTTCTTCAACCATGTTCTCTACCCTTTTCTCCCTTTCTGCCTCTTCTGGCACACCTACTATTCGAATATTGTTACATTTAATGTTGTATCACAGCTCCCTTAAGCTGTCCTCCTGTTTTTAAATTGTTTTGTGTGTTGTTTTTTTTTTTTTTTTTGGTTCTCTGATTGAGTGATTTTTTCAACCCTCTATCCTAATTCACTGATTCAATCCTCAGCTTCCCCTAATCTGCTGTGTATTCCTTTCACTGTGTTCTTTATTTGTGCTATGTCATTTATTTTGTTTCCATAGTTACTACATCTTGAGAATCTTTACCATTATTTACCATTATTATTCTAAACTCCGTATCAGATAAATTTAGTATCTCTGCTTCATTTATCTCTTCTTCTGGCGAATTCTCTTATTCTTTCATTTGGGGGTTATTTCGTTGTCTCCTTATTTTGGCTGCCTTTTTGGGTTTGTGACTATGTATTGGATAGATCTGCTATGCCTCTCAATCTCTAGTGCAGGACAGTGTCAAAAGCTGTTTCTGACTAATTACCTTAGGCAAAGATTCAAAGCCTCCAGAGACCACCTCTGTCTATGGACTGATAGGATTTTGTCTTGAATTGCCCTCAAGCAATTGTCCACAGGTGTGGCAAGAGTTTTTTCAACATGGTGGGACAATTGTTTCTGCCTGGAGGCTGTTATTCTTAGTCTCTTAATGGGCCCAAGCATGGTGCAGGGTGTTTTCCAATAGGGTGGATCAACTGTCTTACCCCCAGGCAAGGTCAGCTGCAGAGCAAATGTCTGTGTGGGAAAGATGACCTCCGCAGCTAGAGGAAATAACTGAGCAGAGGAAACCAGGGTGTCTGCCTTCTGAGCTCTAACCTAGAGCCAAGATCCTGGCTTCTGCACACACAGTTCCAGTCCACTCTGCCCTCGCTCTGGCAGAGCAAAAAGTGGTGGGTGGCTCTACAGGGAATTTTATATGTTGGCCCATTAAGAGGGCATTCGAATGTCCAGCTGTCTCCCCCTGGCAGACAGCAACCCTGCTGCTTTTCACAGCCAAATGTTATGTGGGTACCCTTCTCTGTTCTGGTGTTCTCTGCTGGGGGCCCAGCTTGGGGATTAGACCCCAGAGTTTCCAGTGGCAACCCCCTACAGCTGAGATATCTCTCCGGAACTTCAGTTGCTGTCTATGGCAGCTCAGCCAGCCCTTTCGTGCCTCTTCCCCTCCTACTAGTCTCTATGTGGTCTCCACTTTCAGTCCTTGGTTATCAGGGTTCTCTCCAGTGAGTCTTCTGTTGATTATTCAGGAAGTTTTTCTGCATTTTAGTTGTAATTCCAGTTTGGTCCTGGGAGCATGTCCATGCAGCATCCACTTACTCCATCATACTTTTTAATCTCTCGTCAGTAAACATTTTATTTAACAGCTTTTATAGATTAGGAATGTGGGTGTGGATTAGCTGAGTTGTTCTGGCACAGAGTTTCTCATAAGGCTGCAGTCAAGGTGTCAGCTGAGGCTGCAATTAACTCAAGTATTCACTGGAAGATGATCTACTTCCAGACTCACTCATGTATGTAGCTATTGGAATGTTTCAGGACCTCACTGACTTTTGGCTAGATATATCAGTTCAATGAGACTGCTCACAGCATAGCTACTTAATTCTCATTCATTCTCTCTCTGTCGTTCTTGTTTTCTCTTTCTCTTGTGCATGTCAGAAGTGACATCGGATCACTTCTGTTCTTTAGAAACAAGTCACTAGGTGTAGTCTAGATCACACTCAAGAAGAAGATGATGACTTAGGGCCAGAATACAAGGAGGTGGCTTCATCATAGAAGATCTGACCACATTTACACAGGGATAGGAAGGGTGACAACATTTTGTTAGAAAGTTTGTTATGTTTAAATGTGTATAGATTTTACACTTGGCTATTGCTATACATGTCCATGTGACCTATATCAGTTACTGTTAGTATGCTTTTTGAGAGCACCTGCTTTTATGAAGTAATAACACCAGTGCCTATTTTAAGGAGTTGTTAGGATGGGACTATATTCAAGAAAGAGAGAAGTGAAAATAGAAATAATTAAGTATGCCTGCACACAAACAATTAATTTTATATTAAATATTCATGTTTAAGCTCCTGCTATATGTCAGACATCATACAATATACTACTGCAGATACAAATGTGAATAGAACAATCTCTTCCCAGTAGGTCTCCTAGTATGGTGACGGTCACTAACAATTAAACAAAACTGAGTGTCATAAAGCATGTGCAAAAAGATGGGATTGACTAAAATACTATGGATAATGAAATGTATAACATTGTCTGGATAACCAGGAAGCAAATTGAATCTTTATCTGAGTCTTTAAGTGTTTCAGGATGGCAGAGTAAGAGGAAGGGAGTAAGTTACAACCAACAGTAAGAGCAACATGAGTATAGGTGTGGGTCAAGAAGACTTGGACACATTCAAGGAGCTCAAGGTGTTCAACAAGAAGAGCCCTGAATGTGTGAGATGAGGAAAGACACTTCAGGAGGCTTGAAATGCAGGGAGGAGCCAGGTCATTTTAGGCCTTGCATGCCATGTAAGGATTTTGGATTTTATCCCGAGGTTAATGTTGTACTACTGGAAGGATTTAAGCAAAGGCCAGATTTGTTGTTTAAAAATATCAATTTAACTTCAATGTGAATTTCAGAGTGGGGGTGGAGGAGGAAGTGAGGCGAAATAGTGTTGTATCAGAGGGTTTCAGAGCATGTGCTTTGGCCTTAGACAAATTCTGCTTTATCATTTATATGGAGAAAATAACTAAATCTCTTTTAAATCTCCTGATTCCTCATTATTCAAAGAAATGACTACAGCACTGACCTCACAAGGTTGTGATTGAAGTTATAGGAAGTGATAGACTCAAAGTGCTCAGTACAGTTCCAAGCACATGGTAATTGCCCCATAAATGATAGCTCTTACTATTCATCCTGTTTCAAAAATAAAAAAAAGACCAATAAAGAAGCTTTTTAAAATAATTCTGGTGAGAGAAGACAGTGACCTGTATTATAGTGATGGCATTGTTGAGGGACATAAGTGGATGCATTAAACAGACATCCAGGAGATAAAATCAATAAGTCTTAGTAACCAATTAGAGTTATTCCACTAGTCACCATTTCTAAGTAACCGTTAGGGGCCATTTAATACTGCAGCTTTTATTTGAGTGGACAATAGAACTGGTTATGTGCTGCACTATATGAGATAAATATAGACCCCTAGTTACTTGATGTGAATATAAAACCTGCACTTAAATCCTGCTGTGAGAATCAGGGTTGGCAGGAACTGTTTCTTTCTTTTTCTCTTTAGATTTTAAATTCCAGAAAAAGAAAATCACCCTTATAAAAAAGTTCAACTTTTTTATATTCCACATGTAAATGAGAGCATCAATATTTTCCTTGTGTGTCTGGCTCATTTCACTTAGCATAATATCCTCTAGGTCCATCCATATTGTTGCAAATGACAGGATTTCCTCTTTAAAAGGCTGAATAATATTCCAGTGTGTGTGTGTGTGTGTGTGTGTGTGTGTGTGTGTGTGTGATCTTCTTTATTCATTCATCCTTGGAGTCTTTGTTATTGTAAATAATGTTGCAATGAGTATGGGAATGCAGCTATTTCTTTGAGTTATTGATTTCATTTCCTTTGGATATATTTCCAGAAATGGGATTGCTGAATCATAAAGTAGTTCTGTTTTGTTGATTAGTTTGAAAATGGTGATTATTTCATGATGTGAATGTATATCAAATTATCAAATCATACACCTTAAATACATACAATTCTTAATCATTAAATATACCTCAATTTAAAAATTTACCCTTATAACCCTACTCAGCAGAGGAAAATATTAATGTATATTAAAGGAATCATCCTATATCAGTGATGGCGAACCTATGACACATGTGTCAGTGGTGACACACGAACTCATTTTTTTGGTTGATTTTTCTTTGTTAAATGGCATTTAAATATATAAAATAAATATCAAAAATATAAGTCTTTGTTTTACTATGGTTGCAAATATCAAAAAATTTCTATATGTGACATGGCACCGGAGTTAAGTTAGGGTTTTTCAAAATGCTGACATGCTGAGCTCAAAAGATTCACCATCACTGTCCTATATAATAAACGTTAATATGCAAATTGACCGAACGGCGGAACAATCAGTTGCTATGACATGCACTGACCATCATGAGGCAAACGCTCAATGAAGGAGATGCCCCCTCGTGGTCAGTGTGCTCCCACAGGGGTAGTGCCACTGAGCCAGAAGCCAGAAGCCAGGCTCACGGCTGGCGAGCACAGCGGAGGTGGCAGGAGCCTCTCCTGCCTCTGCTGCACGTGGGCTGTAAGGAGCGAGGGGGTCCCAGACTGCCAGAGCCCCAGACTGCCAGAACCCCAGACTGCGAGAGGGATGTCTGCTTGCTGGCTTAGGCCTGGTCCCCAGGGGGAGCAGGCCTAAGCCAGCAGGCAGACATCCCCCGAGGGGTCCCGGATTGTGAGAGAGCGTAGGCCAGGCTGAAGGACGCCTCCCCCCTGCAGTGAACAATTTTCATGCACTGGGCCTCTAGTCTCTTATAAATAACCATGATGATATTAATAGCTTCACATAATTCTAACTAGGTACTTGCTGTGTACCAGGATATTTTCTAAGTGCTTTACTTTGATATATATTTCTTTATTTCATCCTTACAACAATCCTATTGTTGCCGTGGATGAAACTCCTCTATTCTTTGGGGGAGCAAGGTTCTTGTGGAGCCACTGAAAGAAGCATTTTCAGAAGCCCCCGATGGAGGATGGAATGTGAAAGAAGGTTTTATTTGCCTAAAATTATATTTCTTAGGTTCCAAAGTCCCCTGCTCCTTAAGCCAGTCTTGGAAAGGGGGCAGCTGGGAGTTTAGCAAAGCCAGAAACAAGGCCAGTGTCCAGAGCTTCTGTTCCATGTTGCAGCTGGGTGTTGTTCAGCATTAAGGCAGATTAAAGTCTATTTGTCCATGTGGGGAGCCCAATATGTCTGTGCACCATGTGGGCACAGGAGATACAGCCTCTGCAGCAGGAGTCCCAAAAGGGCCTGGTGCTCTGGAGCCAAGAGAGTGGGAACTTCCTGTGTTTGGAAGTATATATATATTTAGATCTAGTGAGCTTATAGTGGCCACACCCATTTTGTTGAATTACCTGTTTCCAGGTGTGATTGACAGACAAGCATCTCCCCACATCACTCAGACCTTACTGGGCATGTGTCTAAACAGCCTTTGTCCAGTACCTTCCACCATCAATCAGCAGGGAATGGACTTGGAGAATGTTAAAGGCAGCTTTTGCTTATATTTAGTCTTCCCTTTCACTCTTTTTACTGTTAAATAATAACCAGGTTATTATAATGGTATCACTATGGGCTTGATACTATTTCTATTTCTATTTTATCAATTTGGAAAACTGAGATTTATTTATTTTTAACATTCCAAAATCTTTTTTTTAATTAGCAGAAAAAGTACATTCTCTACTTGAAACAATAATTTCTTATCTATCCTAGCCCAATAGGCTTTTCTTTTTTATATTTTCCCAGCTTTACTGAGGCATAATTCACAAGTAAAACTTATATATATATACCCCTAATATGCAAATAGACCAAACGGCAGAACAACAGAACAACCAAACAACTGGTTGCTATGACATGCATTGACCACAAGGGGGGCACACGCAGAACATGGCCAGTGTCAGCAGCAGGCAGAATGGTGGAGCAGGTGAGCAGGGGCGCCAGACCAAGGCGGGGCACCGATTGCTGTCATCTGGGCGAGCCTCTGGTGGTTACTAAAAATTCTTTGCTCCCATGTGCTGCAGTCCCAACAGGTGCTCACACTTGCTGCTGGCACCAGCCCCGCTCGCACCCGCTGCCAGCACTGGAGCCACCACCTGCACCTGCTGCTTGCACCCGCAGCTTGCACCTGCTGCTGGCGGGGCCCCCAATTGCTCCATGCCTTTAATGGGTGTGAGCGGGGCCAGTGCCGTCAGTGTGTGGAAGCGGTGACAGCAGCAGGAGTGGTGGTGGGAGAGGGGTTGCTGGCAGACAGGGGACCAGGGGCCATGGTGGGAGGGGCCAGGTTGGGGCACAGAGGATGGGCTGAGACCCACCCCTGTGCCCACCACAGCCTCACGGACCACAGTTCTTTTCAAGGTGCACAAATTCGTGCACTGGGCCCCTAGTCTATATTTATAAAGAGCCAGGGACCATTGCAACCAAACAGAAGACCAAACAGGCTGAGTGGGGCAACAAGGCAGGCAGGGGTGTTAGTGAGGGATGACCAAATGACTGAGCAGCAGGCTGTGTGGGGCTACCAGGCCGGCAGGGGAGTTAGTGAGCAATGACCAAATGAACTGAACAAGCAGGCTGCGTGGGGCGACCAGGCCAGCAGTGGGGCAGTGAGGGGCAACCAGGCTGGCAGGGGGCACAGTTGGCAGCAACAAGGCTGGCAGGGGCGGGCAGTGAGGGGTGACCAGGCCAGTGGGGGGGGCTTTTGGGGGTGACCAGGCCGCCAGGGGGCAGTTGGG
>NW_005871061.1:8009391-8037946 GCF_000147115.1 Myotis lucifugus
CGAGCCCCTGGGCAAAAACCATTCTATATTCTTACTCTGCTTTTATTAGTTCAACTTCTTTAGATTTTACATACAAATGAGATCATGCAGTATTTGACTTTCTGTGTCTGACTTATTTCACCTAGCATAACAAAAGCAGAAGTGGGCTTTAATCACACTAAAATTCTCCACAATAAAGGAACTGATCAACAGAGTGAAAAAGCAGCCAACATAATGGGAGAGAATATTTGCAAATCAAATATCTGCTAAGGGCTTATTATCGAAAATATATGAGGAACTCAAATAACTCAGTAACAAAAATGAATTAAAAGACCCACCAAAACAACAGCAAAAACCCCACTAGTAACCTGAATAAAAAATAGTCAAAGGGCCTGAGGAGACATTTTTCGAAAGAATACATACACATAGCCAATAGGTACATGAAAATTCAGTGTTCAACATCACTAATCATCTGGGAAATGGAAATCAAAATCACAAATAGTACCTCACACTTGTTAGAATGGCTATTCTCAAAAACTCAAAGATAACAAGTGTTGGTGAGGATGTATTGAAAAGGGAACCCTGCACTGTTGATGGAAATGCAAATGGGGATATCCATTATAAAAAATAGTATGGCAGTTTCTCAAAAAATTAAAAATATGATACAGCTGATGATACAACAGTCCTGGCTAGTGTGGCTCAGTTGGTGGGAGCATTGTGTGGTATACAGAAAGCTTGTGGGTTTGATACCTGGTCAAGGGCATGTGCAGGAGGCAACCAATCCATGTTTCTCACATCACTGTTTCTCTCTCTCTCTCTCTCTCTCTCTCTCTCTCTCTCTCTCTCTCCCTTCTCCACTCTCTAAAATCAATAAGCATATGCTCAGGTGAGGAATTAATATCCTATAAAAAAAAAGGCTAATATGCAAATTGTCCCCAGGGGCAGGGGTTCCACTGACAGGGAGTTAGACATGCGCTGACCACCAGGGGGTGGCACTGAACATGGAGGGCATAGGTGATGCAGTGCTGGCAGCTGGCAGCAGTGGAGGTGCTGCCGGCCTTGATGGGCCCAGACTAGAGCAGGATTGTGGTGGGATGGTGGAGCAGGTGAGTGGGAAGAGGTGCCAGGCCAAGGTGGGTGCAAAGGGAGGCCTCAGCTAGAGATGATTGCAGGCAGTGGCGGGGAAGGGAGGCCCTGGCCAGCATCCTGCAGCTGCTAGGGACCCTACCCATGCATGAATTCCATGCACTGGGCCTCTAGTATATATAAATGATACAGCACTCTTAATTCTGATTATATATCCAAATGATATGAAATCAGTTTCTCATAGAGATATCTGGCTTTGAGTTTAAGATGCCCTTTAACAAGTTAAGAAAGTTCCCTTCTATTCATAGTTTGTTGAGAATTTTTATAATGAAAGCAGGCTTTTTCTTTGTCTATTGTGATGATCATGTGATTTTTAACATTTTTATTCCTTCCTTGGACTTTGAATCTTTTTTTTTGTTTGTTTGTTTTGTTTTTTTAAAAAATATATATTTTATTGATTTTTTACAGAGAGGAGAGGAGAGGGATAGAGAGTCAGAAACATCGACGAGAGAGAAACATCGATCAGCTGCCTCCTGCACACTACCCACTGGGGATGTGCCCGCAACCAAGGTACATGCCCTTGACTGGAATCGAACCCGGGACCCCTCAGTCCGCAGGCCGAGGCTCCATCCACTGAGCCAAACCGGTTAGGGCGGACTTTGAATCTTGAATGAGGGATGCTAAGAGGAAAGGAGAGCTTAGAATTTTTGGGGATGCCAGTGGTGGCCTGCAGCAGCAATGACAGAGTTTCATAGAGTCAGAGGCACCCAGAGACCACAATGACAGTAGTGACTTTCACCCCAGACTGTCACTTGTGGACTTGTGGTCCTTGTTGTGCATGTTGCTGAGGACTCCTTTTCCTCCTTGTCCCAGTTTTTTTTTTCACTTTCTGATCCTGGTTCTCCAGCTCTGCTATTCATTTTGTGACTTGTGTTTTCAAGTTTCTTTCTGGTTAAATTAGCCAGAATTGGTTTCTGCCATTTAGAACTTAGGCCCATAAGCAATGCAACTAGAGGGAAGAAAACTGGAGCAGCTTTTGGGCCCTACGGAATAGTGCCAGGATTTTTCTGTGCATATGGACTTGTGCAAAAGCTAAGCAACAGATCAGACTGGTCTGTAGCAATCAGAGATAGGGGATGTATTCCAGCTGAGGATCCTTGGAAGTCTCTGAGGCACAGAAGCACAGTCCACTAAGAGTAAGTAGTAGGCTGATTACACTTAGCCCTGGGCAGAAACTTTGATATTAGGCTAAGTTCAACCAATTCTGAGGTTAAATGACCACTAACATTTTGGGATGTAAAAGATGCCAGTACATAAACATGTGTATGTATGTTTTTTAGCAATTATTTTATTTTTCAATTACAGTTGATGTACAATATTGTATTAGCTTCAGGTGCATAGCTCAGTGTCTCTCTCTCTCTCTCTCTCTCTCTCTCTATATATATATATATATATACACTAATAAAAGAGAAAAATGGTAATTGGCGTACGACCGCTACCCTTCCCATTGGCTAATCAGCGTATCCTTATGCAAATTAACTGTCAGCCAAGATGGCGGCCGGCAGCCAGGCAGCTGGAAGCGAACATGAGGCTTGCTTGCTCCAGGGACTGCAGACTCCAACGTTCCCCGCCTGCCTTGCCGGCCTCTGAGCTGGCAGTTTGAAACATTCTAACAAATATAGCCGGCTGGGATCTCAGAGCTGAAGTTATACATTGTTTCGATTATAGAACTGCAAACAAACCAGCAGCGGAAGCCTCAGAGCTAGAGCCAGAGCTAAAGCTGGCCCAGAATAAAAAAAAAGAAAAAGAAAAAAAGGAGCGGTTGGGAGCTTCAGTCAGCCTGAAAGCAGCCCTCAGCCCCTCACCCAGACTGGCCAGGCACCCCAGTGGGGACCCCCACCCTGAAGGGTGTGTGACCAGCTGCAAACAGCCATCATCCCCTCATCCAGGCTGGCCAGGCACTCCAGTGGGGACCCCCACCCTGATCCAGGACACCCTTCAGGGCAAACCAGCCGGCCCCCAGGCCTCTATCCTATATAGTAAAAGGGTAATATGCCTCCCAGCACCGGGATCAGCGGAGCCGAGAGGCCTCCTGGCACCAGATCAGCATGACAGGGTGCAGCGCCCAAACCCCCTGATCGCCCTGTGGCTCTGTGTGTGACAGGGTGTGGCGTCCCAACCCCCTGATCGGCCCTGCTCTGTGTGTGACAGGGGGTGGCGCCCCAACCCCCCCCCCCCACGGGCCCTGCTCTGTGTGTGACGGGGTAGAGCCATAACCTCCCCATCGGGCCCTGCCCTGAGTGTGACAGTGGCGGCGCCCACCCCCTGATGGGCCTGCTCTGTGGTGATAAAGGGGGGCGCCCCACCCCCTGATCCGCCCTCTGTGTGTGTGACAGGGGGCGGTGCCCTAACTCCCCTATCGGCCCTACTCTTGTGAGTGACGGAGGAGCTCCCCAACCCCCTGATTGGCCCTTGCTCTGTGCGTGACGGGGGGGGGTGCAGTGCCCCAACCCCCTGATTGGCCCTGCTCTGTGAGTGACAGGGGGCAGCGCCCCAACCCCCTGATTGGCCCTGCTCTGTGCATCACAGGGGGTGGCGCCGCAACCTCCCCATTGACCCTGCCTTGAGTGTGATAGGGGGTGGTGCCCCAACCCCCCCAATCAGCCCTACCCTGAGTGTGACTGAGGGTGGCATCGCAACCTCCCAATCCACCCTGCTCTGTGCATGACAGGGGGCAGCGCCCCAACTCCCCAATCAGCCCTGCTCTGAGCCCGACCAGGGGCTGCACCTAGGGATTGGGCCTGCCCTCTGCCACCCAGGAGCAGGCCTAAGCCAGCAGGTCGTTATCTCCTGAGGGGTCCCAGACTGCGAGAGGGCACAGGCCGGGCTGAGGGACCCCTTTCCCCCCCGAGTGCACAAATTTTTGTGCACCGGGCCTCTAGTATATATATATATATTTAGGAAGTGATCACCCCAATAAATCAGATGCCCATCTGGCACCATACATAGTTATTACAATATTATTGACTATATTCCCTATGCTATACTTTATATCCCCATGATTATTATTTAACTACTAATGTGTACTTCCTAATCCCTTATCCTTTTTCACCTATCCTCTCAAACTCATTTCATCTGGCAACCATCAAAATGTTCTCTGTATCTATGAGTCTCTTTCTGATCTTGTTTGTTTGTATTTTATTTTTATTTTTTAAATATATATTTTATTGATTTCAGAGAGGAAGGGAGAGGGAGAGAGGAACATCAATGATGAGAGAGAATCATTGATTGGCTGCTTCCTGCATGAAACCCTGGCATGTGCCTGGCCGGCAATTGAACCATGACCTCCTGGTTCATAGGCAGATGCTCAACCACTGAGCCAGGCTGTTTTTTATTTTTTAGATTTCACATATAAATGAAATAATATGGCATTTGTCTTTCCCTGATTTGGGGATTGGGTCATATTAGAGACTCAGTGTCCTCTGTTGCTGGCAAATTGGGCACTCACAAGTAGCCTTAGCCAGGTCCTCTATGATAAGTGGAAGTCTATGTTGGTGAGACTCCCTATAATCTCTATCCCTGCCACAATGGCCACTTTGTTCATGAAGTCATTGGGCAATTACTCCAGTAGGTGGGGAAAAAAGCTAACTGGTATCCACAGAATGAAAGGGTCATTCTATCCACTGGATTTAAAATTCTCCTCTGCAGAGGTCACCCTTTGGTGAGAATTCACATGGGACTAAAACATCTTCACACTTTTTGTCCATTCAGGGAGGCATATCTATGTATCTCTATCTCAAATTTCCTTGTCATCAAATTTCCAAGCATGTTTTATTCAAGTCCCTGACCATTGAGACAAATCATTGATTATATACCATGAATTAGTATACAATTACACATCTATTTTTCTAAGCAAAGTGAATAAACAGGTGAACCGCACCAAGTTTTTGTCACTGAGAGGATTTTCCTTCACCACTGTTCTTTAGGGGTGACCAGAAAGGGGCGATAGTGGATAGCTGCAGCTGTCCATTTCTTGATAATACCTACATATCTTGCAGAACTATTTTGTAAACTAGGCCTGAGATTTCTCTTCCCCTGTAAAATGACATAGGAAATGCCCCCATGAAGCCACAGATGCAGGCTGGGAAGGAGAAGATAGTGTAACAGGAGTGAAGACAGTGGGCATTTGGGCAAAATCTTCATGAAACTTACTTGTGGTTTCAGGGCTTGTTCAGGCCCAGTTTAATATACTCCACTTTCATTTGATGATGGAGTGCTGCTGTGTATGCCAACTTTATGGCTTGGTGGGTCAGATACCACCTAGTTTATGATGGTCAACACAAGTCAAATGGTAACTTGGTGGCCTATGGTTAAACATTCAGTTGCTACAAAGACCCTGTAGCAGGCCAAGAGTTCTTTCACTAAAGGAGAGTAGTTATCTCCTGTGGATTTCAGGGTTTGGATCCAAAATCCTAAGGGCCCGTGCTACAGTTAACCTATAGGGACTTGACAAAGCTTCCAAACAGCTTTCCTATGTGCCACTAACACTTCAAGCACCACTGGATCTGCTGGATCATCTGTCAAGTAGCAAAGCAGCTTGCACAGCAAGCTGGTCATGTTGCAAAGCCTTCCTTCATTCTGGGCCCCACTCAATGCTTGCACCAGTTTAAGACACTTGGTAAATGATTTAGAGTAACACGCACAAATGAGGAATATTTTGTCAAAATCCAAAGAGCCCACTAGGCAATGTGCCTGTTTTTTTTATTGTAGCTAAGGCCAGATACAGTACTTGATATCTCAACATGACCCACACCACTGGATCCCTCCAAATTTCGCTGAGGTAGAAGACCCTTGAATTGTTTCTGCATTCATTTCTCACCCTCTGGCACACAGGCCTTACAAATAAATCTAGAGTAGTAGCTATGTCTTGCTCATTAGGTCCAATCAGCATAATGTCATCAATGTAAAGGACCAGGGAGATATTTTGTGGAAGTGAAAGGTGATCAAGATCCCTGTGGACTAAATTATGACATAGGTTGGGGAGTTGATATACCCTGGACTAGGTTAGTGAAAGTGTATTGCTGTTCTTGCCAGCTGAAAGCAAACTGTTGCTGGTTATTGACAGGTATAGAAAAAATATATCATTTGCCAGATCAGCTACTTATGAGATACCAGAGGGCATGTTAATTTGCTCAAGCAATGAAACTACATCTGATTCAACATCTGAAATTGGAAGCATCTCCTGGTTAGCTCACAATAATCCACTTTTATTCTCTAAGACCCATCTGTCTTTGGCACAGACCAGATGGGGGTGTTGAATGGAGATGTAGTGAGAATCATCACGTCTGCATTCTTCAGGTTCTTGTTAATGGCACTAATCCCTGCGAACCCTTTGAGAATGTGGTATTGCTTTTGATTTACTAATTTCCTAGGCAGAGGAAGTTCTAGTGACTTCTTGGGCTTTCCCAACATAGTATCTCTCACTGCCAAAGTCAGGGAAACAATGTGGGGATTTGGGCAGCTGGTAAATGTGTGTGTGTGTGTGTGTGTGTGTGTCCCATTTGTGAATTCTAGAACTGGGAAAATAACCACAGGATGGGCTCATGGACCCACTTGGTCCCTGTGAAACAGACCTGGGCTAAAACTCCATTGACTTCCATAATCTTCTTGTGTGATTGGTGGCCCACAGTGACATTTTGGGTCTCCTAGAATTAGTGTCAGTTCAAAGTCAGTGTTCAGTAGTCCCCAAAAGGTATGATTATTTTATTTTCCCAAATGCACAGTTACTCTGATTAAAGACTGTACGTCCCTATGGGGAAGATTAGGGAAAGATTAACAGCATACATTTTCAGTAGTGTACCAGGATGTTTCTCAATGTCATGCAGCTTTTCCTTCATTCAAGTAATTTTGTGTTTGTAAACTACCTCAAGTCTCAGTATTGATTGAGTGTTTATGACTCTATTTTAACGATTCAGGTCATACTTATTCTCTTGACCTTGAATTTTATTTTTTTAAAGTTTTTAACAATTTCAAACTTATTAAACATAAAATGCAATTTGGAAAATAATGCAGGAAATTTTATGAAAACATTAAAAATGATAAAATAATTAATTCTTTAGAATATATCTTTGACAATACTAGAGACAGATATTAAGAAATTTATTTGTAAGTTCCATAAACGTAGAATCACTATGCTATATACCTGGAAGTAATATAATATTGTATGCCAATTATACTTTATTAAAAAGAAATTAACTGAAGTATTTGATGTATGAGAATAACTATTCTGCTTAGTTTTAATATTGAGAAAATCAATACTAGTATAAAGAAAAATCCTTCCATTTTAATATTGACCTAAAACATTTGGCTTATACAGATAAGAAATAATTTAGTTGACTTCCTATCCATTTTAGTCTAGGAACACTATGATCAAGTAGCCAGCATCATATGTCTGCCTGAGTCAGATTATTCTGGTTTTTGCTTTGACTCTGCTGTTCATTATGGTAATCTTGCTTATCTTGGTTTTGGCAATTGAATGGTGCCATTTGGGCCCTACCACCCCAGTATCCAATTACTTCCATTGCATTTAGGTTCTCCAATTCAGTGACTGCTATTCTCACTCTGAGGTTTGGCCTACAAAGAAGAGCATACAGAGCATACAGAGTTGCTTTCCTCAGAAGTTTATTTCTCAAAGTATTAGTGAAAGGTATGACTTCTGGACCCTCCCAATATGGGTAAGTATGTATTAAATGAGGAATCCACTCAATATTATAATATCCCGTAACCTCTGAATCCCTTCCTTTAAATTAAACTGGCAGTGTAGCTCTAGAATGTCCCATTCACTCACTGTCGGCCATATTTTGATCCATGTTTCAGTCAACCAACAAAACACACTGTTAGGGATTTCTGTAACTCTCTGAACTGCAGCATTACTAGTAAATGCAGAATCCATGTTTAGTGAGTCTATATCAATAAATTTGGCCTGATCCAACTTTATGTTCCTTCTACCATTATCCCATACCCTTAGTAGCCATTCCAAAACATGATTCCCTGATTTCTGTTTGTATGAATTAGGAAATTCAAGTAGGTCTTTGTGGTGTAGCACATTGTTTCATGGGTCACATTTTGTACACTACCTTCAGAGACCTGCTGAAACTTGAATCTAGTTATGGGTCTAGAAGCAAAGAGAGGTGGTTGGGTCCTGAAGAGTATCATCATTGTCTTGTATAGCAACTGCCTCAGGGGAGGCCATTAGAGTTTTCTCAGGCAATACAGGATTTGTCCCCTGGGATGGGGGTGCAGAGTCTATTACCAGTGGGAGTGGTGAAACAGCCATCATTAGGGGTGGGGAGGCTGCTTATACTGGAGGTGTGTAGCTACTTCCACTGGTAAAGACTCATCAGAATTTAGGGACTTGTCCCCAGCTTTACTGTGGTCTTCTCACACACCCCGATCTCAATTTACAGGATCTCATTTATTTACAATCAATGCCCTCACTTTAAAAGTAGACACCCTGTGGAGATAGTTCAACTTGTATTGCCATTCAGCCAGTAGCAGGATGAGATTCTGTGTTTGATTTTCAGCAATTTTATCTCTGAAATTACTGGAGTGAAGGATCGAGTTCAGGGCACACTTAGAAGGTTTCAGATAATTTATGTGGCAATTGTGCTGGGAATTTGAGTCCCTGAACTTATCCTTTTCTTGTACCACGTTGTCCAGGAGACATGAGAAGCAACCAGCCTACTTCATTTTATATTCATTTGTTTTTCAAAAATGTTCTAAAGTATCATATATGCAGTTACTCAGTCCTTGCTTCTTGTGTTTTATTAGGAATATCCAGTGCAGATACTTTGCATATCTCTATTACCAGATAAAATCATGGGCTATCAGTGCTCTCTTTACTATTGGAGACACAGTCATTAGCATCTTTGAATCTAATCACATTAGAGAGCCAATTTCAGAAACCCTGAAACCAATTTAGAAAACTTATTCTTAATATATTCTGTTTCTCTAGAAGTACTCTCAGAACTAAAATACATGTTAGAGTTCTCCAGAGAAATAGAACCAGTAGGAGGAAGATTTATTATGAGGAATTGGCTCACATGATTATGGAGACTGAGAAGTCTCAGATCTACCCTCTGAAAGTTTGAGATCTAGGAAAGCTGGTGATGTAGTTTAGTCAAAGTCTGAAGGCCGGGTAACCAGGGGAGATGATGGCATAATTGTCAGTGTGAGGGAAAAAGACTTATGTTATGGCTCAAACAGTCAGAGATTCAAATTCTCCCTTCTCCCATTTTAAAATTCTCTTTAGGCTTTCAACAGATTGCATCTTGCCTACCCACTTTTGGGAGGGCCATCTGCTTTACTGAGTCTACCAATTCAAATGCTAATCTCCTCTGGAATCACCCTCACAGTTACACCTAGAAATAATGTTTAACCAAATATCTGGGCATCTCCTGGCCCAGTCAAGTGACATATAAAATTCACCATCACAATATTTCATCAAATTGGGGAAGTTTTCAGCTAACATTTCTTTGCGTGCTCTTTAAGCTCATTTTTTAAATTTATTTCACTTTGTCTTCTTTCTGGTTTTCATATTGGGTAAATTTTGTTGTTATATCTTCAAATTCACTTATTCTTTTCTTTTTCATCTCTGATTTACTGTTGAGCTTATATAGTGAGTTTTAATTTCAGTTAATATCTTTCTCCATTCTATAAATTTTGTCTCACTTTGCCAAGATTTTCTATTTTTTCATGTATTCAGAGAACACTTATAATGGCTCATTGAAACTTTTTTTATGATTTTCAGTTTAAAATATTTGCTTGATAATTCCAGCATCTGACTCAAAACATGTCAGCCTCTGTTGATGGTTTTACCTGGTTGTGATTTTTCTGTTTTGGGCTTTTATTTTTCTGAGTTGTTGTTTGTTTTTGGTATGATGAATGATTTTCTATTGCATACTGGACATTTTAGGTGTTATTATATGAGACTACAGATTCTATTTAAATCTTCCATTTCACCAGGATTCACCCTACTTAATTTCAGTGTGAAAGTCTTAGTCTACTTATTTGTGCTGTAATTCCCATGAACAAATAATACAGAACCTGTATTATTAACATCCAGAACCCTTACAGTACTACTGTGGCCTGCTTAGCATGTTTGCTACTTGGAGGCCATTCTGAAAACTAGGGTGATTTCAACATGGTAGTTCAGTTCTCAAACCTTTAGGTGTGTTGATAATAGCCTCAGGTATGAGTCATGCAGGAACCTTCCCAGCACTTCATATGAAGGTTTAAAGAACGTCTTTCTCCAACTCTTTTTTCCCCCCTGATATCCTTCCTTTACTCTGTATTTGGCAGGATGATGAGGACTAGTTGGTACTTCTGGGCAATGGGTGCAAGTCTAGAGTCTTTACTTGGTCTATTTGGGAATGTGAATGGAGCCATGCCCTCAGTCACCTGCTACTGATGCTTGTGAAGTAGGAGTCCAGACTCCCTACTCAGCCTTTGCTGATACTGCCAGTGCGGGAGGAAGGTACCTCCCCAGGCTCCCTGTGACTGACTTGTGAGGGGGGCCATAAACCAGATTCCCCACTTTGTCTCTGCTGATTTTGCTCCTGTGAGAGAGGAAAACACATCCTCTAGCTTTCTATTGTCACCAAGTTGGGGTCATGATACCAGATTCCCTGTTTTATCTGGCATGGAAATGGTTCCCTCCCCAGACCACCTGGCAACACTGACAGGGGCAAAAAGAGGCCACCCTTGCCTCTTGCAACCTCTCCACTGTCACTGTTGCTGGGGTTGTAAAAGTGCCACCTTGGGTTATATGCCACTACCAAGTAAGGGGCCAGGAATCTAGACTCCTTGTTTGGTCTCCAGTGTAGTGCTGATGTGGGGAGGAATGCACTTTCCTTGGCTATTTGCCACTGCTTTAATTGTTTCTAACATAATTTGAAAGGAGGAGGTAGTTGGGGAAATATTCCTGTTTTTTCCCTCCTGAGGTAAGACAGTTTTCTATCCTGTGCTCTTTCCCAGTCTTTTGGCTACAGAGAGCAGGCTTTTCTTGAGACTTATGTTTGTCTGATTCTGGTGGTGTTCTGGGTTGCAGAATTCTTCAACAACCAGTCTAGGATAAATGGAAGATAAAAAAACCTCAGGAACTCACTGCTTTGTTTTTCCTCAAGTCCTGAGCTCTCTAGGCAGCTCCATTTAGTCTTTCCCATCTTTCTGTGTCTTCTTATGGTTGTTGCATAATATTCAGTTTTTAGTTGCACTTAAAAGAAATGAATAGGAATAATGAATCTACATGATTTTTGCAGAATTAGAAGTCTCTGTTATCTCTTTAGCTCTTAATTTAAAATGATTTTAAATGATGATTTCCCAGTATATTTAATATGCATATTTCAAGAAGAGGGTTAAACCAAATTATGTGACCTGCTATTACTGAAAATTCTTTTTAATTTTAAAAGTTAAAATTTGCCCTTTTAAAAATATGCTCATTTAGTTCTCAATAGTTTATTGGCTCTTATTCATTTTTTCATCCTATTTATTTATTTATGTATTTAAACATGTTTAATCTTATTTTACATTTGCAATTTCTAAATACTTTGCAGGTCTAATGTGGGTGTTTTATTCTTTCTGCTGGCTCCTACTCATAGTACCTTTTATTCCTTATTCATTTTGTGATTTCTCAAGTTTGATTATATTAATTGGTGCTTTAAACATGGGTATTATTTGATCATTTGTGTTGAATATTGTTTATAATTTAAACTTGAATGTTCTTTACTTTTTCATGCTCCTTTAATAAATACATTACACATTTTCCTTAAACATTTCCCCCACCACTTTAAGTTGTTTTCAGTGGGAAGATTGGTTAATGTATTTAGAATGAAATACAGCTGGTAATAGTAATTGAATCTTGGGCTTTTATACTTTTATTCAGACAAAATTTATATCTGCCTAAGAAATTTACTGGAATTTAAAATGCATATTTCAGAGAACAAAATTTAAAATTTATACATACCTCGTTTTGCTTCCTAAAAAAAATGGGCCTTCTGGTTTTCACTAACTCCCATTACCCTCCCCTCAATTTATACTATTTGATATAGTTGAGAGTCACTTAGATTATGTGGAAGGCAGAATAATGAACTTCCAATGATGTCAACATCCTAATACCCAGAATCTGTAATTTGTTTCCTGACATGGCAAAAAGATTTTACAGATATGGTTAGGTTAAGGGTCTTGAAGTGGGGAGATTATTCTGCATTCCTGGGCAGGCCCTAAATCCAGTCATAAGCATTCTTGAAAGGGAGTATAAGGAAAAATAAGAGTTAGAGAAGGAGACATAATGATGAAAGTACAGGTCAGAATAAAATTTCTGGCTTTAAAGATGGCAGGGAGTCATATTCTCACTTTGAGCCTCCCAAAAGAAATGCAGCCCTGTCAAGACCTCGACTTCAACTCAGGCCTGGTTTCTGACCTCTGGAACGATAAGGTAATATATTTTTGCTTTTATAAGACACTAACTTTGTGTTAGTTTGTTACAAAAGCCATAGGAAACTAGTATTGAGGGGTAAACATTGCTTAACATTAAGTGTTTAATGAGTGATTACTTATTTTATATTTTATGATTCTCTTGAATGACCAAAACATCTGTTTTGGTAACATGTTCAAGTCAAAGCATTGCATCCATGGCATAAAACTATGATATAAAACTCTGGGGCCTTGATTGGCCTTTTGTCTTTGTTTTGGAGTATATCCATAACAACAACAACAACAACAACAACACTACTCCAATTTACAAATATACTTTTCCCAACCCAGTTGCATACGTAGGTCTATCAGCCATTTACTCAAGCATACATCCTGTTTAGGATCCTTAACATTAGAAAAAGTAAAATTTAGCTTCTAATTATCAGTTGGTGGTCAAGACCACCTGTTCTGGAATAAGAGTATAGGGCCAAATCTTGATGCCACAACTTAAACTGAGAAACTTAGGCATCTTACCTAAATTTCAGTTTCTTGGTGATTGTAAGAATGACTTATGAGATCACCCATGTAAAATAATTAATGCAGTGATTGACAAATAGGAAACATTCAAAATGTTATTATTATTATTACCTGTATTTAGTAATACAGGTTTCTCCACTCCAGATTATTCCAGAGGGTATAATCATGAGCCCTCTACTGCTCAATTCTTATTGGAAAGCCTAGCTAGGAGAAATCACTTTCATGCAGGATTTATTGAAGTATAGGCAGTTTTTTTTTTCAGTTTAAGACATCCTAATGTGAATTTTTTTCTAATAACTGTCTTTTTTACTTTCAATTACAATTGAAACCTGAAACTAATAAAATAATATTGAATGACAGTTCTTCCATTAAAGATTGAGACCTCAAATATCTTTAAGGCTAGGAAGTTCAAGTCAATAAGACAATAGGGAGTGGTAGAGATTATAGGGAACTAGAGACTACATGGTCTGTTTTAATAATTCAAATTAAAAAGAAAAAAAAAACAAAGACACTCTGTAGACTAAATCAAACACATGTGCAAGTTGAATGTAGCTTTCTTGCTGCCAGTTTATGATCATTGGATCAATCTAGACCATCAGAGAATTGTAATCTTGAATCATCTTATTTAGGTCCTTTATGTAACAGCTGTTTTTGAATACTCCATGGTTTTATGAAATTAGTCTGGAAAGAAAGACAATATTCAATCAATAAACATTTATTTAGTGCTTACTTTGTGACAGGCAAACATTAAGGCAATATAAGGAGATATAAAAATGCACTATTTTATTGGTCGTGGGATGTTATAGAGGATTTGGATTACTATGTCAAATACATTTCCCTTTATGTGGACCCATTGGGGAAATATCTTTTGGGGTCTTTGAAATTCAGTTTTTGGAAAATGCTGTGTCTCTCTTGAGCAGTTGCTTTGACTATATATTCTGAAGTTGTTTAATCTAATAATTGTTCACCTCTTTACTCAGAAAAAACCTCGACACAAGAGATCTCAGAGACAAATTTTTGGCCCATTTCTGGTAGTTATAGTGGAATGTATAGTCTTTTGTACGTGGACTCTATCGCTGGCTTTATTTTATTTTCCTGTTACTTCAATTTCTTCATTCATCTTATTTGTTTTTATAATAAAAGTAAAGCTAACATTTAACAAGTGCTACTGAATAATATAATTTTGTTTCACACATGAATAAATGAAACTCAGAAGTGAGATTAATTAACTTAACCAAGGTTACTACCTCATTAAGTAATAAAACCAGATTTAAATTTAGCCTGATGGCAAAGTTTTCATGTTTAAACATTACATTACACTGTCTCTATTTGTTCAATATGATGTTTTCTTTTTTTAATATAATATTTTCTTAAATCCACCCTTGGAATTAAGTCGGACTGTGTGTACGTGTGTGTGTGTGTGTGTGTGTGTGTGCATGTGCATGTATTTACTTTAAGTTAATGGTTGAATACAAGGATTGAGGAATGCAGGGTGCTTTGCACAAATGTTTGGGTTCACCTCAGAATCTATAGTAAAACATCCTCAAAACATGATTTGAACTTGTGTTCCTCTGAATTAAAAGGAGATGATTTTCAGATAGCATAACTCATGATTGATTGCCAATTATCTATATGGTGATGAACTGAGCGGAAAGAACAGTAGGGAGGCAGTAATAAGTTTCAAAGAATGGTAAACCCACTACTTTTAGGGTACAGAGGTCATACGCATAGGGCTTAAGAGTGGATGCTTAAGAGCTAGTCTGCCTAGATTCAAATTCTGCCTCCACTATTTACAAACTATATACTTGGCTAAGTTACTCAAACACCAGGAAGGCTCAGTTTCTTTGAACATGAACTATGGGTAATAATAGTATGCCATGTATATGCTTGTTCTGTGTACTAAAGAAAATAGTCAATGCAATGTATTATTCCAATGCCTGCCAAATTGTAAGCCTTTAACCAAGAAATCAAAGTGAATAATATTGGTGATGAGACATAGTGACATTATGCACCTACCAGTAAGAGCCACTTGAAGTGACACAGACTCACTTCATTGTATTCCTGTGCAAAATGCATAATCTGAATTGAATCATAATAAAATAGCAGTTATGATTCTCACAGCCAGTCGGCCTTGAGGTAAAATCCCTCTAGTATTAACTACAACAATCAAGGCTTAACTACAACAAGACTGCGCACAAAGACCACTAGGGGGTGCACCAAGAAAGCGTAAAAAATGCAGAGACAAAGAAACAGGACAAAACTATCAAGGGAGGATATTGAGTTCAGAACCACACTTTTGAGGTCTCTCAAGAGGCTTCTAGAGTCTGTCGATAAACTTGATGAGATGTACAGGAAATCTAATGAGACCCTCGATGGTGTGATAAAGGACCAACTAGAAGTAAGCATACACTGACTGAATAAAGAATATTATACAGACTCCCAACAGCAGACCAGAGGAGTGCAAGAATCAAGTCAAAGATTTGAAATGCGAAGAAGTGAGAACACCCAACCGGAAAAGCAAAATGAAAAAAGAACCCAAAAATACGAAGATAGTGTAAGGAGCCTCTGGGACAGCTTCAAACGCACCAACATCAGAATTATAGGGGTACCAGAAGATGAGAGACAGCAAGATATTGAAAACCTATTCGAAGAAATAATGACAGAAAACTTCCCCCACCTGGTGAAAGAAATAGACTTACAGGTCCAGGAAGCGCAGAGAACCCCAAACAAAAGGAATCCAAAGAGGACCACACCAAGACACATCATAATTAAAATGCCAAGAGCAAAAGACAAAGAGAGAATCTTAAAAGCAGCAAGAGAAAGAAACTCAGTTACCTACAAGGGAATACCCATACGACTGTCAGCTGATTTCTCAACAGAAACTATGCAGGCCAAAAGGGAGTGGCAAGAAATATTCAAAGTGATGAATAGCAAGAACCTACAACCAAAATTACTTTATCCAGCAAAGCTATCATTCAGAATTGAAGGTCAGATAAAGAGCTTCACAGATAAGAAAAAGCTAAAGGAGTTCATCACCACCAAACCAGTATTATATGAAATGCTGAAAGGTATCCTTTAAGAAGAGGAAGAAAAAGGTAAAGATACAAATTATGAACAACAAATATGCATCTATCAACAAGTGAATCTAAGAATGAAGTGAATAAATAATCTGATGTACAGAATGAACTGGTGATTATAATAGAATCAGGGACATAGAAAGGGAATGGACTGACTATTCTTGGGGGGAAAAGGGGTGTGGGAGATGCGGGAAGAGACTGGACAAAAATCGTGCACCTATGGATGAGGACAGTGGGTGGGGACTGAGGGCGGAGGGTGGGGTGGGAGCTGGAAGGAGGGGAGTTATGGGGGGAAAAAAGAGGAACAAATGTAATAATCTGAACAATAAAGATTTAATAAAAAAATAAAAAAATAAAAAACTAAAAATAAAAAAATAAAAAAATAAAATAGCAGTTATCAGAAAAAGTCCAAAATGAGGAGCATTCGTCAAAATAACTGATTAGTATTCTTAAAATGTACCAAGGTCATGAAAAAGAAGACAGGTTGCGGAACCGTGCCAGTTAGAAGAAACTAAGGAGACATGACAACTAAAGACAATGTGAGATACTTAATTAGATTCTGGAACAGAGAAAGGACATTAGCAAAAAAAAAAAACGGGTGAAATTTGAATAAAGTACGTAGTTCAGTTAATAGTTTTGAACCAATGTTAATTTTATGGTTTCAATAATTATACTATCTATAATAATAAAAGCATAACATGCTAATTAGACCAGACAGCTGAATGTCCTTCCAGACAGCCTTCCGGATGTCTTTCCGGACATCCTTTCAGACAAAGCAGCAAAGGCTGCAAGGGCCTAGGGCAGCCAGCCACGGCGGCTGGCAGCAGCAGCAGCAGCGGGGTGATGGGGACAGCGCCTTCCCCTGATCAGCCCAGTCACCTCCCGCAGAGGGAGGCCAGACTGTGGCTTACCATCAGTAAGACATCCCCTGAGGGCTCCCAGGACTGTGAGAGGGGGCAGGCCGGGCTGAGGAAACCCCCCCAGTGCACGATTTTTTTTTTTGCAGTGGGCCTCTAGTGATTATATAAGATGTTAACAATGGAGGAAAGAGGATGAATGGTATATGGGAAAATTGTAGACTATTTTTTAACATTTTTGTAAATTTAAATTTATTTCCAATCGAAGGGTTATAATAGGAATAACATAAATGGGTAAGCAGTACTAGATGGAAAAGAAAGTTTTTAATTTTTAGACAGTGATGCTAATTTATACCTACAGTCAAAATATCTTAGATCTTAGTTCAGAATAAATCAAATATATTTTGCAGTTCACTTACCTTTATTGTGTGTAAAACTTTGGGATCTATTATGAGTTGAACTGTATTCTTCCAAAAATTCATATTTTCAAGTACTAACCCACAGTACACCAAATATGACTGTATTTGGAGATAGGGTCTTTAAAGAAATTAGCAGTTGTTAATCATTCTCTGCCAATAATATTTTGATAAATTTAGGGTACTGTATGAAAAGTATTATAGTAAAGTTGAAATATACTGAAATTTGGGGAAATGTGCATTATGATTAACATGGTTTTTGCCTATGTGAGTACTTGGAAGGAAACAATTTTGTTTTGTTTCTTGATGTTGAAAACATTTTAAACATAGTATTTTAATTGTGTTAGCCCACTTTTCTGCCTCAGTAATCATAATCTAGTGAAGGTAATTAATTTTTTCTTTTATGATTAAATATCTTGTACAGGCCTGAAGCCATTATTATTAACATAACTCATTTGTGGGTATGACTGTACCTATAAATAAAAATGTTTTAAGAGATTTAGTATGAACATATATACCTTTGAGATCCCAGCATCTACTAGAGAAGGTATTTTATTGAGCTTTATATACCTTATGTGCTAGGTACCAATGGGTCTCTTTCACCAAATAAGAGTGTAGAACAAAATGAAAATGTGATCACTAAGTGTTACAACTAGTTTGTTTTTTGTTAATTAATGTTTTCTTGTGTTAGGGCTGCTTTATTCATAGTTATGGAATATAACTGGTTTAGGATATAGTAGACCTAAGTTATGATCCCAATTTTGTATTTTACTAGCCATGTGACCTGGGCAGATTATTTGAACTTGGTTAGTCTCATAAAGTATAAGCAATATATCTGGAAATGTTTAAAAAGTAAATGTATTAGTCTTCATTGCTTACCTAAAAGGGTTATTGAGAGGATCAAATAAGATAATATATGTAATAAGTTTATGTAATTTATTAAGTGCTATGTAATAATAAGGTGGTAATGATTAACAATGAAAATGATTACAGTAACAAGATTTTAGTATTTTTATCCATAACAGATTCAGAGAGACTTCCAGGGCACTTGTTGTTTTTTATAGGCCGCTTCAGCAGCAGCGGCAATCTTTTCTTTTTTTTTAAAAAATATATTTTATTGATTTTTTACAGAGAGGAAGGGAGAGGAATAGACAGTTAGAAACATCGATGAAAGAGAAACATCGATCAGCTGCCTCCAGCACACTTCCTACTGGGGATGTGCCTGCAACCAAGGTACATGCCCTTGACCGGAATCGAACCTGGGACCTTTCAGTCTGCAGGCCGATGCTCTATCCACTGAGCCAAACCGGTTAGGACCAGAGCACTTGTTAATGTCTCTTTTTTTTTCATATAAACTCATGAGAAATCAGTCAATAATATTTATATTCAATTAACTATTTTTTGAAATGAAGAAAGCATTTAATCTTTACCTGCATTTGCTGGGAGAAAATATGATGTTTAAAATAAATAAATAAATAAATAAATAAATAAATAAATAAATAGTATAGGTGTCTACAAAGACATAGAGTAATATTTCTATTTAATTCGCTTCATATACTTATAGGCACAAAAACAAAATTAACCACTCTCTTGTGCCTAGTCACTGAACAAACAGTACTGCAATATGCGAACCCAGAAACACTCAATGTGTGTGGAAATAAAAATATCTCATTTGTCAGTTTCAAAAAAAAGAGGCTTTTTTTTTTGTCTTGGTAAAGTCTTTTCTTTGAACTTTGAAAATAAAATTATACCAATCTATGAGATAATCTGAGTATAAGAACCTAGTTGAGGAACAAATTATACCACCTACTAACTGTATACATTTTTGGCAGAGGCCCTTATAGTTTTCTATGGGTTCTATAACAAGTTGCCACAAACTTAGCGGTTTAAAACAACAGAAATTTGTTCTCTCATTGTTCTGGGAGGCCGGTGGTCTGAAATCAGTATTACTGTGCTGAAACCAAAGTATTGGCAGGGCTGTGTGCCTTTCTGGAGACTCTAAGTGAAAAGCTATTCCTTGACTCCTCTAGCTTCTGGTGATTGCTATCATTCCTTGGCTTGTGGCTACATCACTCAAATCTCGGTCTCTGTGATCACATTGCATTCTCCTCTATTTCAGGTTTCCCTCTTATTAGGACACTTGGGATAGAATTTAGAGCCCACCTGGATAAGGCCCTGTTTCCATCTGCAAAGAAGCTGTTTTCATATAAGGTGACCCTGCCATTCATGACAACATGGATGAAACGGGAATATTGCATGAAAATTTTGTCTACCTTAATTTGATTAATCATTTATTTACATCAGTATGGATCCATGGATATTAATTTTATACTTTGGGTTATAGTCCAGTGCTTGTTTTGTGCTTAAATTGTTCTAGTTTTTGCCATTGAAGGTTCTTTCACTTGGTTCCTATGTTGATATGCCATACTCCCACTCTTTTATTTTTTTGTGGATTACTTTTATTTCTGGAACTATAGGATGCTCATTATATATTTCCTTTTGTACTCCTAGAATTAGCTATTTCTTCAAGGATCCATGGTTTCTTTTTTATTGGATAACTACATTAGAATTCAAGATCTGGACACTAGATCTTGTTGCTTGTTGCTTCTTAGATATTATTGTTTCTAGGTCTTCTCAGTGGACAGAACTTGGAAATATATCTGTTTATCCCAACCCATGTATAGACATGTATCATTAATGATTTCTCATTTATTGATTAATATCTATATTAATCTAAACATGAATTCATTCTGATGTCTCTAATAATATTCTTATCTATTATATAAAAAGCCTGTGGTTGTCACGCCATCACGTTTTAACAACCAATCAGCAGGAGGCTGGGTGGGGGTGGGTGGGTGGGGCTGTGTGTACAACAAGGCTCACACAGGTGGGCAGGGACTTGACTCTGGAGGACTTGACCAAAGGCGTGGGCAAGACTCTGAGTCCTGGGTCTCACGTGATTTTGCACTCTGGGGCCCTAGTATCATATAATTCCTTCTAGTTTCCCCCTTTGATTTATCTGTAACCTCCCACTTCAACAGGAAAAAACCTGAGTTGCATCATCCACCATTCACTTACATATTTGTGCAATCCCAGTATACATGTACTAGAGGCCTGGTGCATGAAATTTGTGCACTGTGGGGGGGTCCCTCAGCCTGGCCTGCACCCTCTCGCAGTCCAAGACCCATTGGGGGATGTCCTTGTGGGGAGCAGGCCTAAGCCAGTAGTTGGACATCCCTTTTGCAGTCCGGGACCCCTCACGCCCGCCTGCTCGCTGCTCCTTACTGCTTGGCTTGCTGCTCCTTAGCACTGCCGCAGAGGCAGGAGAGGCTCCTGCCACCACCACTGCACTTACAGCCATTAGCCCGGCTTCTGGCTGAGTGCTGTTTCCCCTGTGGGCGTGCATTAACCACCAGGGGGAAGCTCCTGGGTTGAGCATCTGCCCCCTGGTGGTCAGTGCACATCATGGTGACCGGCTGTCCTGGTCATTCCACCATAATGGTCACTTAGGCTTTTATTATATAGATAGTGATTTCAGAATTATTAACATGTACCCCTTCCCCCACTGCCCATGGAAACAATCAACGAGAGTAGTACTGTGTCTTTTGCCTTCAGTCTTATATTCTCCACTCATTTACAAAGTTACTGAGAGCAGGATCTTTCTCCCATCTCCTTCAGAGGGGTTGTTTTGGAAATTTGATAACACAGTTGGATTTTGTCACATTCCACATTCCATCCTAGGATATGCTGACTCACTAAATGATATTTAAATGTCTTCATGCATTAAGGTTCATCTTTGTATTGAAAATTTCTGTGGGTTTTGACAAATATATAGTATCATGTATCTACCACTACAATATCATAAGAATATGTCCATGCTTTTGTTGCAGATTTTAAATGTTATAAACAAATGTCATTATTTTCCCTAAAATAGTAATGAGAGTTATGGAATCTAATACTTAGTATCTTAGGTGTTTTTTTGAGGTTTGCCCTTCTGTATCTGATAAGAATATGAAATTTATGATTTACAATTTCAAAAAGTTCTCTGTATATATTGTTTTAAATGAGTATTTAAAGAGTACTAAGAGTGAGGTAGAATAAGTCTTAATATCCTCCTCAGAGGCTTCAAAAGGTTTGAAGCTTCAAAAGGTTTCAGAAGGTTTCAAAATTATACAGCTGAGGTTGGTCAGTGTTGCTCAATGGTTGAGTGACAACCTGTGAATCAGAAGGTCATGGTTCAATTCTAGGTCAGGGCACATGCCCAGGTTGCAGGCTCAATCCCTGGTAGAGGGCATTGTAGGAGGCAGCTGATCAATGATTCTCTCTCATCATTGATGTTTCTATCTCTTTCTCTCTCTCCCTTCCTCTTTCTGAAATTGATAAAAACATACTAAAAATATTATACAGCTGATAATTGGAGGGACTGTGACTAAAATCATTGACTATTGCTATTATTATATTTATAAAATTGTTTTTAAATGGTCTTTTCCTCTCGTTTCTCCATGATTGGATATGGTACCATTAGTTGGGGGGAACATGTAAAAATTGTACTCTGTGGGTTTTGGTCTCTATAATCTTATCTACTAACCATTCTCTACCCTGCTTAACAGTTCTATATATGAATCCTATTTAACTAGGTCAGACTCCAACATAGTTTTGTGAAAATCAAGCCCTACACAATTAATTCAGTGCAATTAAAATCAGTGTCTGATGAAAAGGGGAATAGGTTAACTACTTGTTAGAGCAGTGTCAAATTACAATATTAGTGTTTTATCCTTGCTTTGTGATACTCCCACGACAATGTTTTTGGAATTTTTAGACTACAGTTAAAAATTCTAGCAAAGTTGGTGACCTAAAAAATTGACAAATACTGGAATAAAAGCATGAGGTTTTTTAAAAGGATAATAATTATAATTAGAGAGTATTGCCCTAACGGGTTTGGCTCAGTGGATAGAGCATTGGCCTGTGGACTGAAAGGTCCCAGGTTTGATTCCGGTCAAGGGCATGTAACTTGGTTGTGGGCACATTCCCAGTAGGAGGTGTGCAGGAGGCAGCTGATCAATGTTTCTCTCTCATCAATGTTTTTAATTCTCTATCCCTCTCCCTTCCTCTCTGTAAAAAATAAATAAAATATATTAAAAATAAAATTAGACAATATTAAAATATTACTTAAAATATATAAAAGCCTTGTCCAGCGTGCTAAGGGGTTAGAGCATTGGTCTGAGCACCAAAGGATCTCAGTGCGATTCAGTCAAGGGCACATGCCTGAGTCATAGGTTCACTCCCAGCCCCCGGTCTGGGTGTACTCGGGAAGCAACCAGGGGATGTGTCTCTCTCACATCAATGTTTCTCTCTCTCTTCCTCCCTCCCTCCTTCCACTCTCTCTGAAAATCAATGGAAAAATAATCCTTAGGTAAGGATTAACAACAACATTTTAAAAAAATATTACTTTACAGGGTTATGGGGAGATAAGGACACATATGTAATACCTTAATCAATAAAGAAAGAAAAAAAAAGACATTTTTAAATTGAATTTAGATAGTGTCCTATGATTCCCTTCCTACAATATTTCTTATAACTATTAAACAATATGCTTTCTAGTGATGCAGAAGATGGATTTCAGAATTCAAGAAACATATTGATTATTGGTTGTCAAGTGTGGCATTCTTTACTCCAGGCAAATAGTAGGATTGCAATTTATTGGTTCCTTTGTAATTTGGTGTGGTTCCTTTGTAATTTGCCAATGGATTGTGAGTGGATGTAAAAAGTGCCCCAGCCCCCCTTAACAGCATTTAATGCTTAATTTTATGTGTCATTGTGGGCTGGGCTGGTTAAACATTACTCTGGATGTTTCTATGAAGGCCTTTTGGGGATGAGAGTAACATTTATTCTTAGACTGAGTAAAGCAGATTACTCCTCATAATGTGGGTGGGCCTCATTCAATCAGTTGAAGTTAGAATTGAACAAAGACTGAATTCTCCTGGGCAAGAAGAATTTGACCAGTGGAAGTACCTTTGGACTGGAACTGCAAATCTTCCCTGGGTTTCCATCCTGCATGACCTACCTTGAAGACTTACAAAACCTTTATAGCCACATGAGGCAATTCCTTAAAATAAATGTCTCTTTCTGTATACTTACCCTATTGGTTTTGTTTCTCTGGAGAACTCTGACTAATACACAGCACATCCATAGAATTGAAATAGGCTTTGGAACTGAGACAGAAAAACATCGATCAGACCGTCCTACCTCAGAGGGAAGGTAAGGGGGGAGTGGGGGTAAGGGGGTGAGATCAACCAAAGGACTTATATGCATGCATATAGTCCTAACTAATGGACACAGACAACAGAGGGGTGTGGGCATGAGTGGGGGGGGGTAATGAGGGGATGAGGACACATATGTAATAACTTAATCAATAAAGAAATTTAAAAAAAGAATTGAAATAGGCTAACCACAGTGAAAACCATTTCCTGCCAGACCATCCTGAACATGACATCTGCTCACTCTCACTTGTTTGACTAATTTCCCCTCAAAAGTTCTTGTTTGCCTTGATTATCCTTCCCTTTGAGAGAAAAGCCTTTTTCTGTTTGACTTTGAGACACTTGCAGATCCTGAAGTTGGAGCATTCTCCCTAATGTGGTTGTTTCTTTGAAAAAAGTTTCTTCTTATCTAAGGCTGGATTTGTGTTTATTTGACACAAGAAACCATAAGAAAGAACATGAAGATTAAAATTTAAAATAGAAAGGTGTTTAGGAGACATTAGGGATAAATGCAAATGAGCTACACCAACAACAAATGGTCAGAAAAAAAAAAAGTGAAGAAGAGAATACAAATGAATCTAAGATATACCTGAAAAAGAAGAGAATAGATAAAATGATCAAAACAACTAAGATAAAGAAGTTTAAATAGTTATTTATTGTTGATAAATTGTAGTTTTTGTCTGCTAAATAAGTATTATATGTGGATAGGGAGGGTTGGCTTAAAGGGAATATGTGTTTAGATTATATTTAGATAATTATTTTTGAGATTATTAACTGAATATAGCCACGGCTCTCCTTATACTAGAAACATATAGTAATAGAATTATTAACCTATTGGTGAATACCTTAATTTTAGTATCCACAGTAGAATGAAAGTGGAATTATCTTAATAACCATGGGGAGAATCCATATTTTATAGTTAAAGTGGAAAAAAAAACTAGAGAAAATAATTTCACTTTTCTGCTTCACTCAGCAAAGTCTCCTGGGTTTCTTTAGACAAGGAATTTTTAAAAAATCCATTTTTGTATATTATGTGCCCTTTATTATCTTGCAGATTTTAAATAGAATGGAGGAAAGGATGAGAATAATTGTGCAAAAGATAGGAAGGGACTTCCCTCTAGTATATAGACAGAGTGACTTTCTAGGCCAGAGCTATTCTACCATACATGTGTTTCCACTACTCAATGGGTATTACTCATTGAGAATGGGATATCCACGGTAGGAATTCCGTGCTGGAAACTGCCCTCAAGAGAATGTTTGATTTTAATCTGTTGACAATCTTTGCTAAATCTATTTCAAGAATGTAGTAAAAGAAAAGTGGAGCATTAAACTCATTAATTAGTTTTCTTGTATATTTCACTGAGGGCAAAATGTCAGACACACATAATAATGAGAAAGAGAGTTTTAATTTTTCATTAATTAATGTTGACTCTTCGTGTTTCATTAACGTTACTTCTGCTGACTAGGGAATTTATCAAAAGTACATGAAGAATCATCAGTTTACACTAGATAATGTATTCCGGGCATGGGAAGGGATATGGCACTTTGAAATATATTTTACTTTAGAATCAAGCAAAGTTCACTTACCTCAGCCACAGGAAAATTGACAGGATCAGGGGAAAACTTGGGGAGCATTTTTCTCATGGTCTTAATGTTAGAGAGACATCTTTATCATCTTCTTTATCAGGTTAATGCTCTGTACTTATTGAAGAATCCACCATTCTTTGTCTTGAAAGCAATAGCTGCAGGACAACAAGTTGGCTTAATGGTCTTCTTTATGAAGCATGAGTGAATGTGCCCTGTGCACTTCCCTCAACACAGAGGAAAAATGATCCTTCATTCTTCTGTTGCTGCTGCATTCACACTGGGCTGCATGATTCCTGGGAAGGTTGAAGGACAGAAGCCCAAGGGGATGGGAAGATCCAGAATATAAGGGAACAAAGAACCTTTTTGAATAAGTTAATAGTAGCTAAAATTTAATGAACTTTTACAATCTTCTAGTCACTGTGTTTCATACTTTACATTAATAACTCATTTGATCACAACACCCAATTTAATGATGTAGGTGCTACTGTTATACTCATGTTATAGGTGAGAGAATCAACAGATAGTTTTAAGTAACACACCAAAAGGTTATAAAGGTATTATGAGAATCAAGATTCAAATCCAGGTGGTTGAGATACAGAGTTATATCTCTGGCTGCTATTTAATAATTGCGTAGTCTGGGTAAATACTAAGGTTTAGTATAGTGCTGACAAATGGGATGATCTGTTTAACAAAATCTTTTTGGAAAAGGTTTTTTAAGGTACAAAGTGGAAAAAAGGAAAGTTTGTGGTTTGTTGGGCCAGGAAAGGAGAGATTCTCCATGCATGTGAAAAAATCAGCCAAAATTAGTAAAACGTTACTCTATTATTAATTTTTTGAGGAGCCCTCCATACTGTTTTCCATAGTGGCTGTACCTGTTTACATTCTCACCAGCAGTGAAATGAGGGTTCCTTTTTCTCCACAACCTCTCCAACACTTGTTATTACCTGTCTTGTTGATAATAGTCATTCTAACAGGTGTTATCTCATTGTAGCTTTGATTTGCATTTCCCTAATTGCAAGTGAATATGAACATCTGTTAGCAATCACTATGCCCTCTTGAGAGAGGTGTCTATTCAGGTCCCCAGCCCATTTTGTAGTTGGATAGTTTGTTTGGTGTTGAGTTGTATGTATTTTGGATAGTAACTCCTTGTTGGAGCTGTTGTTTGTAAATATCTCCTTCCATTTTGTTCCTTGCCTTTTTGTTTTGTTGGTGGTTCCTTTTTCTTCCAGAAACTTTTTAGTTTGATATAATCCAGTTCATTTATTTTTGCCTTTCTTCCCTTTCTTTTGGGGTCAAATTCATAAAATTATTTCTAAGATCAAAATCCTAAGTTTAGTACCTATGTTTTCTTCTATGTAATTTATTGTTTCTGTTCTTATTTGCCCATATGTTCATTGCAGCATTGTTCATGGTGGCCAAGACATCAAAACAACCAAAGTCTCCTTTGATAAATGATTGGATAATGGAAATGTGGAGCATATATACAATGGGATACTACTCAGCCATAAGAAAAGATGAAATATTGCCATTTGTGACAACATCAATGGATCTTGAACATATCATGGTAAGCAAAACAAGTTAGAAAAAAGTTAAGAACCATATGATTTCAGTTACATGTGGGATATAAAACTGAAAGTAACAAATGAACATATAAGAAAAACAAACAAAAAAACCTCATACAGTCAACAGTATGGTGATTACCAGAGGGAAGGGGGCAGGGAGGTAGTAAGATGTAAAGGAGAACAAATATATGATGATGGAAGGAGATTTGACTTTGGGGGTGGGTGGGCACACAATACAATATATAGATGATGTATGATAGAATTGTACACTTTATACCTATATGATCTTATTAACCAATGCCACCCCAATAAATTTAATAAAAAAGAGAATGTGTAAATAATTAGTAAGAGTGAAGCAAAAAGGCTAAATACCATAGACAGCAACAAGGCTTTTGAACCTGTGTAAGTCATTGAAGGTGAATACATTTTACCATATTTTGTTCCTATAGATGAAATGTTTATTGCACAACTTTGTAATGACAACAGAGCTAGAAACCTTGCCAAAATGCATTGCCTCCACATACAGGAAAGACTGACAAAACCAATAATTTTGAAGTCAGTAGGCCTTGGATGGATCCTAGATTCTGTCACCTACTTGCTGTGTGAATTTAGGCACTGAGGTGAGTCACACCTCCTCAGGAAAATGGTGATAGTAATAATATCTGCCTTATGGTCAGTTGGAGATGAGAAGATATGTTATTTTTAAAGAACAGAGCAAGCGCTCCATAAGTGGCAGTTATGGACACAGACAATAGTGTGGGAAGGTTTAGGGTGGGGTGGGGTGGGGGCTGGGTGAAAGGGAGTAAAATGGGGCATGGGAACATCTGTAATACTGTCAACAATAAAAATGTGAACTCAGGTCTAATTTATTTAAAAATTAAGTGATAAGAAAAATGGGAAATAAAAAAAAACCCTAAGATATTTTAATTTTTATTCTTTTTCTCATATCTTCAAGATATATTTTACATACCATAATATCCACCCATTCAAAATGCGTAGTTCAGTGTTTGAAGCCATCACAATTTAATCTTAGAATATTTTCATTAACCTCCAAATCAACTACATACTCCTTAGCCATTATGCACCAATCCTATAATCAATGGATTTACCTATTTTGGATTTACTTGCTTCTTTCAGTTAGCATGTTTTCAAGGTTAATCCATGTTGTGGTTTGCATCAGTACTTCATTGCTTTTACTGATTAATTATTTCTTTGTATGCATATACCACATTTTATTTATCTAATTATCAATTAATAGATATTTAGATTATTTATACTTTTGGGCATTATTAATTCTGTTATGAATATTTTTCTATAAGATTTTGATTCTAGGTATATGTTTTCACTTCTCTTGAGTATAAGACCTTGGAGTGGGATTTCTGGGTCATATGGTATCTCTATGTTTAACATTTTGTTGAAGTGTCAAACATTATTCCAAAGTGACTGCAACATTATATTTATTTTCTTCTTTAATTTTTAATTAATTAAGTTTTTACTGTTTACAGTATTACAGATGTCCACCATTTCCCCCCACTTTGCCCCCTCCAACCAGCTCCCACCCCAGTCCTTCACCATATTATTGTCTATATTCATGGGCTGTGCATAGGATATAGAGGTATATGGTGAGAGCTTTATTTATGTGTGTTTTTTCCTGCGAACCCGACTTTCCGTGTTGGTGGAGCGGGGGCGTCGGGAGTGGGGGGCGGGGGTGTGGTTGTTGTTTGC
>NW_005871061.1:8038046-8071591 GCF_000147115.1 Myotis lucifugus
GACCAGTCATTATGAACATCACACTGACCACCCAGAAGGGCCAGGATGCTCAAACACAGGAGCTGCCCCCTGGTGGTCAAGTGGCACTCCCAACAGCCAACCTCCCACGGGCTGGCCAACCTCCTGCAGTCCCTCCCCCTGGCCACCCAGCCCTCCACCTCCCCATAGGCCTCGATCACTGGCCAGGCCTAGGGACCCCACCCGTGCACAAATTCATGCATCAGGCCTCTGGTATACACATAAGTTCTTTGGTTAATCTTTTTCCATCCCCCCATCCCCTCATCTCTGAGATTCATCAGCTTATTCCATGCATCCATGCCTCCAGACCTATTTTGTACATCTGTTTATTTTATTCATTAGATTCCCCCACATAAGTGAGATCATGTGATACTTGTTTTTCTCTCACTGGCTTATTTCACTTAGCATAATTTTCTCCAGGTCCCTCCATGCTGTCTCAAAGGATAAGAGATCCTTCTTTTTCACAGCTGCATAGTATTCCATGGTGTAAATGTACCACAGCTTTTTTATCCACTCATCTACTGATGGGCACCTGGGCTGTTTCTAGATCTTAGCTATTGTAAATAATGTTGTTGTGAACATAGGGGTTCATATAATCTTTCTGATTGAGGTTTTGGGATCCTTAGGATATATATATTCCTAAAAGTGGGATGACTGGGTCAAATGGCAGTTCCATTTTTAATTTTTTGAGGAAACTCCATATTGTTTTACATAGTAGTTATACGGGTCTGCATTCCCATCAGCAGTGTAATAAAGTTCTCTTTTATCTACATCCTTGCCAGCACTTGTCTTCAGTTGATTTGTTGATGATAGCCATTCTGATAGGTATAGGTGATACCTCATTGTAATTTTAATTTGCATCTCTCTGATGATTAGAGATGTTGAGCATTTTTTTTATATGTCCATTGGCCATGTCTATGTCTTCTATTCAGGTCCCTTGCCAATTTTTAATTCGATTGTTTGTATTTTTTTTGTTGAGTTGTATGAGTTCTTTAAATATTTTGGAAATTAACCTCTTATCAAATCATTGGCAAATATATTCACCCACTATTTTATATTCTCACCAGCAACATATGAAGTATATATTTCTCTATATCTTTGCCAAAATTTGTTATTATTTATTTTCTTGATTTTCAGCCATTCTAGAGGGTGTGTCATGGCATTTCAATATTGTTTGATTTAAATATTCCTGATGTCTAATGATGTTGAGCATCTTTTCTTGTGCTTATTGGACATATTTATATCTTTTTAAAAATACATGCCTATTCAGGCACTTTGATCATCTTTCTGTTTGGGTTATTTTTCTTTTTTGTTGAGTAGTAAGAATTTTATATATATTCTGGATAAAACCTGATATTAGAAATATAATTTGCAAATATTTTCTCCCATTGTGTGAATTGTGTTTTCACATCATAATGGTTTCTTTTTTTCTTTTTAAAATAACTTTTTATTATTTATTGATGGAGAGAGAGAGAGAGAGAGAGACTGACCTGCTACTCCACCCTTCCATGCATTCACTGGTTGATTGGTTCATTCCTGTATTGCTCTGCCCAGGGATCAAGGCTGCAACCTTGGTGTTACTGGGTCGATACTCTAATCAATGGTGCTACTCAGCCAGGGCCTAATGATGTCTTTTGAAACACAAAAGGTTTTAGTTTTGATGAAGTGCAATTTACCTAAGTTTTCTTTTTCACTGAAACTTGTTAGTGTTGTATAATAAAACCATTTCATAACCCAAGGTCATGAAGATTTACTTCTTTGTTTTCTTCTGAGAATTTTATAGTTTTACCTCATACATGTAGGTCTATTATACACTTTGAGTCAATTTTTATGTATGGTCCAATATTCTTTAAAAAAATAGGAAGGGAGAGGAATAGAGAGATAGAAACATCAATGATGAGAGAGAATCATTGATTGGCTGCCTCTTGCACACTGGGGATTGAGCCTACAACCTGGGCATGTGCCTTGCCTGGGAATTGAACTATGACCTCCTGGTTCATAGGTCGACATTCAATCACTGAACCACACCAGCCTGCTACTCCACACCAATATTCTTAATAAAAGAATATTGTTATGTGAGCACAAATTTCGAAAAACACTATTTATTCCCCTATTTAATGGTCTTGGCACCCTCTTTGAAAATCACTTTACCATAGATGTATAGGTTTATTTCTGGACTCAATTCTGTTACATTGATCTATATATCTATCCTATGCCAGCACCACAATGTCTTGATTACTGTAGCTTTATAGTATATTTCAAAATTGTGAAGCATGGGTCTTCCAATTTGTTCTTTTTCAAAATTGTTTTGGCTATAGGCACAGTAATTTTTAAACTAAAAACAGACTGTAGACATAAGAGACCAGTATCCTATCTAATAATAGACAAATATGATAATTGACCGTACCTTCGGTACGCCTCCCATAGGCTAATCAGCGTGATATGCAAATTAACCGCCAACAAAGATGGTGGCTAATTTGCATACTGCAGGCAGATCCTGCTGCGCTGCCCTGCCTGGGGCTGGCGGCAGTGTGATCCCCGGCCACTGCCCGCCCCAGCGCAAGATCCGGGCCTGCCGTGGCAGGGCGGGGTGGGCGGGGCGGATGGCAGCACCATCTGAGCGGCCGCCCCACCCAGCGCGGGATCCGGGCCTGCCATCTGCGACCGGGGGAGACAGGGCAGACACTGCGGGATTGGGCGTGCCATCTGCTACAAGGGGAGCAGGCCTAAGCCAGCAGGTGGTTATCTCCCAAGGGGTCCCAGACTGTGAGAGGGCACAGGTTGGGCTGAGGGACCACCCCCTGCCAGTGCGCAAATTTTTGTGCACTGGGCTTCTAGTACATTTATAAATAAATACAAAGTTGCTGTAAGTATTGTACACTGTTTTTGATTTCCCAGCTTTGTATAGTGCATACCATTGGTTAATAAAATTTTTCCTATTGAATCTAACTCCTGCAATAGAGAATGGCCAAATGAGTACATTTTATTGGGTACAATTGTCTTAAGTCAGGCTCCTGTACCAAATACCATAGATTGGGTGGCTTAAATAACAGACATTTACTTCATATAGTCTGGAGACTGAAAAGTCCAAAATTAGTGTGCAAGCATGGTGGGTTTCTGATGAGAGTTCTCTTCCTGGCCTTCAGAAAGAGCCAGCCTTCTTGCTGTGTCCTTAACATAGTGAGGGTGGTGGTTGTAATGAGGTGTGGAAGTGGGGGTAAGAATGGGGTATCAGGAGGAAAGATTGGAAGAATCGAAGAGGTTTTTGCTGGCTGAAGTGTGCTTGTTAGTGCTTAGTGCTCTGTTAGGATAACTCTGCTTTCCTTTTTCCTGTAGGATGAGAAGAAATCATAGTGGAACAATTGAGCACATGAGTCTGAAATCAGATAGGACTAGATGGAGCACAGGCTCTACCTCCTTCCCCTGTGATGCCTCACGAGTCCTTTAACCTTTCTGAAACATCCTCATTTGTAAAATAGGATTAATAATAATAGTGCCTTCCTCATAAGATTCTTGTGACAATTATATTACCAAATCATGTGAGATATGTAGTATAAGGACTGGTCTGTAGCAAATGCTCAATAAAATCCAGCTATTATAATTTATTATAACAATATTTATTATAATTTGAGAAAACAACCCATTAAGAGACTCCAAAAGTTTACAGACCAGATTCCAATTTTGAAATTCCTTTTTAGGAAGGATCAGCTGAATAAAAAGTTTGTCACAAATGCACACAGAATTTTTCATTCAAAGTACTCAGTACTGCTTAAATAGAGATGCACACACAAAATTTTGCTTTCCCTATTCTCCTCTCTTGACAGATTTTTCTGTAAGAAAGTAGCTGACCATGGAAACCAATTAATCTCTCTCCTGCGGCAAAGCGATCATTTGCAAAGGAATGCACTCAAGTGCCAGCCCCAAATGCTCCAGAACAGCTAGAGGGGAGAAGACTGCTTTTCCTTTAATTTTCATGGCTGGTGAGAGCAATTATTTGGGAAGCATGTGGTGTGTGTGTGTCTGTGAGGAGGGGATAATTCAGTCGTTCCTATACACCTCCATGAAGCTTTCATGAAAGATTTTATGTGCAGCCCTGGCTGGTATGGCTCAGTTGGTTGTGTGTCGTCCTGTGCACCAAAAGTTTTCCAATTCTATTCCAGTCAGGTCACATGCCCAGTTTGCAGGCTCAATCCCTGGTAGGGGACTGGTGTGTGTGTGTGTGTGTGTGTGTGTATGTGTAGGAGGCAGCTGATTTATGTTTTGTTTTCACATTGATGTTTCTCCCTCTCCTTCTCTCTCTAAAACTCAATTTTAAAAATCTAAAAAAAAAAAGATTTTATGTGCAGTATGTGTTGCATGGGAACTTATCTGGACATACTCAATTACTTGTGTCTTCCTCCATGTCCATGGACCTCTTTTTCTCTTGCCATTCCCAGTTCATAGCACAGTATATAACACACAAGAAGCAAAGAACATGAATTACTGCCCAGCAAAAATTTGCAGTCTAAAGTGGTTCAGAGCATGAATTTTGGAGTCAGATAGAAACTGATTCCCAACTCCACCATTTACTGGCTCAATAATTGGGTGAATTATTATACTTTTCAGAGTCCCAGTTGCTTTACTTGTAAAATTTAGTTAACGTATGAACAACAGGTTGGTTTGAAGTTTGAAGCAATGTGGGAAACTGTGTAACAATGTTCTTGGCATGTAATAAGCACGCGGTGAATGATAGCTATAGGAACCAAAGAAACTCTTTGTAAAGTAAATGAATAAAGGGTCATTTACTCATCATTTATCTTAGGATTTATTTATTCAATATACATTTAAAAATATCTATTATGCACAAATATGCTAGTCATCAGGAATATAGAGGTGATAAAGTCTCAATCTTCAATGGACTTCCAATGGAGTATAGAATGTAGCAGGGTAAAATAACTAAAAGCTATAACATTTAAGAAGTGTGTGGCAGAGGTCTGTATAAAACACAATAAGGAGCCCATAAGTACACCTTCAGGCTAAGGTAGAATGGAACTGAAATGACTGTGTTTTTTCAACATTTTTATTGTTTTCAGAGAGAAAGAGATAGAAACATCAAGGATGAGAGAGAATCATTGATCGGCTGCCTCCTGCACACCCCACACTGGATATCAAGCCCTCAACCTGGGCATGTACCCTTACTGGGAATCAAACCATGTCATCCTGGTTCATAGGTGGATGCTCAACCACTGAACTACGCTGACCAGGCCAATCTATCTTATTTTTAATGCCTTTCAAAGCAAGTTACAGATAGTGCACTTACTCATCAAAATAATTATCATTAGTAAAGTTCAATATTTGTTTGTTTTATTTTAAATAGTAAAATTTGCATATTGAAATTCATATACCTTAACTATAATGCTTGAGAACTTTGACAAAATGTAACACCTGTGTAAGCAAACTCTTATAGAGATCGAAAATATTGCCATCACCCCGTACATTTTCTTCAGAAACTCCCCAATCAATCCCTTTGCTTAACCCTATAACCCCACATCCTCGAACCCCAAATTTGTCCAGATATTTTTCAAAGTAGATCAATTTAGCCTCTTTTAAAATTTTATATAAATGTGCATATATAGTATGAATTCTTTTATGTAAGGCTTCTTTCACTCAGAGTAATGGTTAGAGATAGGTCTATATTTTTTAAGATTCATTCTAGGTGCTGCATGTATCATTAGTAAATTCATTTTTATTGTTGTAAAAAAACACATAACATAAAAATTACCATCTCAATCATTTTTCAGTTCAGTGGTACTGAGTACATTTAAATTGTGGAACAAATCTCCCGAACATTTTCATCTTGCAAACCTGAAACTCTATACCTGTTTAACAACTTCCCATTTTCCCCTCCCTTCAAACCTTGGCAAACACCATGCTACTTTCTGTTTCTATGAATTTGATTAGATGTTGCCTATAAATGGAATCATACAGTATTTGTCTTCTTGTGACTGAAATAAGTCAGTCACAAGAAGACAAATATCATAATGTCCTCATGGTTCATCCATGTGGTAGCATGTGACAGGATTTTCTTCTCTTTTAAGGTTGAATATTATTTTATATATGTATCACCTTATTTATCCACACATCCATCCATGGACACTTGGGTAGCTTCTACCTATTGGCTATTGCAAATATTGCTATCAACATGGGTGTGCCAAAATCTCTGTGAGATCTTGGCTTTAATTATTTTGGATATATACACACATACGTAAGATTGCCGGTTCATATGGTAATTCTATTTTTAATTTTTTGAGGAATTGCCATGTTGTTTTCCAGAGTGACTATACCATTTCATATTCTCACCAACAGTGTGCAGCATTTCAATGTCTGTACGTTCTCTTCAACACTTGTTATATTCTTTTTTTTTTATAGTAGCCATCCTAATGGATATTAAGTGATATTGTGATTTTGATTTGCATTTCCCTAAATGATGTGATACTGATTATCTTTTCATGTGCTTATTGGCCATTTGTATGTAATCTTTCAATAAATATCTATTGAAAACTTTTACCCACTTTTAAGTTGGGTTATTTGCTTTGTGTGTGGATGAGTTGTAGTTCTTTGTACATTCTGTATATTAATTCTTAATCAGATATGTGATTTGTAAATATTTTCTTCCATTTTGTAGGCTGTTTTTTTTTTGCCCTGTTGCATATGTTATTAGATGCACAAAAGTTTTTAAGTTTGATACAATTTTATTTATCTAATTTTGGTTTTGTTGTATGTGTGCTTTTGGTGTCATATCCAAGAAATCATTGCCAAATCCAATGTCATAAAGCTTTCCCCCTATGTTTTCAAGAAATTTTATATTTTTTAGGTCTTACATGTAGGTCTTTGATCCATTTTGAGTTATTTTCTTTTTGTATATGGTGTAAGGTAAGGGTCCAACTTGATTATTTTGCATGTAGATAGCTTTCACAGCACATTTTTTTTTAAGAAACTGCTTTTGTATATGTGAGGGTTTATTTCTTGGCTGTCTACACTATTTAATGGTCTAGATATGTCTATCCTTACACTAATACCACACTGTTTTGATTACTGTAGTCCTGTAATAAGTTTGGAAGTCAGGAAGTGTGAGACCTCTAACTTTTTTCTTTTTCAAATAATCTTGATAACTTGGGATTCCTTGAGTTTAAATATGCATTTCAGGATGGATTTTTGTACTTCTGCAAAAATATATTGTTGAGATTTTGATAGCGATTGCACTGAATCTGCATATTGCTTTGGCAGTATTACCATTTTAAGAAAATTATGTCTTCTAATCCACAAATGTGGTTTGTCTCTTTTTTCAATTCTTTCAGCAATGTTTTATAGTTTTTAGTATACAAGTCTCTTGCCTCCTTGGTTAAATTTATTCTTAAGTAGTTTATTGATGCTATTGTAGATAGAATTGCTTTCTTAATTTTCATTTCAGATTTATTGTTAGTGTATAGAGACATAACGGATACTTGTATGCTGATTTTTGCATCCTGCAACTTTGCTAAATCCTATTCTAATAGATTTTTTGTGGAATATTTAGGGATTTCTACATATAAGATCATGTCATCTGTAAAGAGATATAATTTTACTTTTTAATTTAAATGCATTTTGTTTATACATTTATTTTTGACTATTTGCTCTGGTTACATCTTCCATTACTGTGCTGAACAGAAGCGGTGAAAATAGTCATCATTTTGCTGTGCCTGATCCTAGAAGAAAAGCTTTTAAGTCTTTCACCATTGAATATGATGATAACTGTAGGATTTTTATACATGGCCTTTATTATCTTGAGATAATTTCCTCATATTTCCAGTTTACTTAGTATTTTTATCTTGAAAGCATGTTGATTTTTGTCAAATACTTTTTCACATCAATAACTTGTTCATTTTTATTACTGAGTAGTATGCTAGTCTATTATATACATACTAAAGGCCTGGGGGTCCCTCAGCCCGGCCTGGGTCCATCCTCTCATAGTCCGGGAGTCCTCTGGGGATGTCTGGGGGGAGGAGGCCTAAGCCGTCAGTCAGACATCCTTAGCGCTGCTGTGGAGGCGGTAGAGGCTCCTGACACCACCACTCTGCTCGCCAGCCGTGAGCCTGGCTTCTGGCTGAGTGGCGATCCCGCTGTGGGAGCACACTGACCACCAGGGGTCAGCTCGTGCGTTGAGCATCTGCCCCCTGGTAGTCAGTGCGCATCATAGCAACCAGTCGTTCTGCTGTTCAGTCAATTTGGATATTAGCTTTTTATTATATAGAATACCATTCTCCTGTTTATGGACAACTGGTTTGTTTCCAGTGTTTGCCTATCATAGTTTAATGACTATATTTTAAACCAGCCAAATTCAAACCAATTAACCCCATCTGCTCTCTATTTCTAGTGCAATCCATTGTGGTATTTGTTGGGTTTCTTACTTCCTTATACTTGGCATTTGACTGTCAGTTAGCATTTAATGTTTTTCAAAATGTGAACCCACCTACCTTTGTGTTTTACTCCCTGACATTAACAATGTTCTGCCTGCCCCCTTGCTATCCTCTAAGTAGGGCAAACTTATTTTCTACTTCCATTCATGCTCTCATTTGCAACAATAATAATGACAACAACAATAATAATGATAAAAACAATACTTACTTTCCTTTGGTTTCTGTTTTAAAAATATGTTCCCACTGGTGAACTTATTAGAAATGTATATATGCCACCCATCTGTCAATTTTTATTCATAATTCAGTACAGATTAACACACAGCACCTAAGGCCCCCTTTTGGGCAGCAATATTTGTTGTTCATTAATTTATTCTTTTTTCATCTACTTAACATATTAAAATCGAATACTTACTACATGTCTTTAGGCATGAAATGATGACTAAAACAAAACTGATGTCCTGAGCTTATATTCAATCTAAAAATATTTACACATATATAATTAAAAACTGAGCTAATAACCAGGAAAACTACAGGGAGCTATGATAATATATACCAAGGGACATGATCTGTTATTCAAGGGGAGAATCTCAAGACAGATTTTCCCAAGAAATTGACATTTCAGAAAAAGATTGAATGTTTTTAGAAATTAGGCAGGTAAAATAAGGGAAGTGTGCAGAAGTGTAATCTAGGTAGAAGAAACAACAGGTGCAAATACCCTGAGACATGAGAGAGCTTAAAGAGTGTGAGTACTCACAGAAATCCTGTGTGGTTGGAGCATAGGGAACCACGGGGAGTGAAGGAAATTAAGCTGGGCAGCTAGGCAAGGTTTTCATCCTAAGACCAACTGAAAGTCATTACAGCATTTGTGTTTCTACAGTATCACTCATTGCAATATGGGAGGTGAATTATGATGTACAAATGTGAATGCAGGGAGAAAAATTAAGATGGTGAGGTTATATTGTCTGATGATGGTCCTTTGGACTAGAGTGCTAGAGGCAGAGATAGAGAAAAGTTGATAGAATTAAGCTTCATTTGGAAGTAAAATCAATGGGAATTAGTGGTGAAATGAGGTTATGAACAAAGGGTGTGTTAAGGGTGATTTCTAGGTTTTTGACTTGTATGAGTGGATGGTGATAGGGCCATTTACTTCCACACATGTGGCAGCCCCCAGTTACATGGTCTTGCATATATACCTACGCACCCAGCCTCTGATGCCAACAAACTTTAGCCCAGATATGTTATTTCGTCCTTAAAATTGTGGAAAAAGTTGTGCAAAGGTGCTGTAGGAAGTTAGACTCCTGGTTATGTGAGTTGAGACATTGCTAGGACTGAATGATGAACTCTATATGGACCTACCCCAAAGTCACTTTAGGAAGAACTAGAAAAAGAATGCTTAAACCTATTTTAGGACACACAAAAGGGAGTTCATAGTAGTGTCATATGTATAATTCTTTAAAAATGTGCTGCCCTAGTGTGGCTCTAAAAAGCCTTAAACAACTTTCTAAAGGGGTAATTCTTTGAGATTACCTGATCTATTCTACAGTTCAGCATGGACTTAGGGACTTTGTCATACAGGAGCCGACTCCTACTGGCCTCTATAGGAAATTGCCCAACTGCTCATGGGAAAGGGAGTTTTATGCAGTGGAAGAGGTCAGCCATGAAAGAAGGGCTGGGCCTGAGACTGTATTCAGAAATTGTGAAAGAAGGTGGTAAATTCCAAACTAAAAAGAATGTAAAGAACAACCGAGTAAGTTATTAGAGTTATTAGGCTAAGGGAGCCCTATGATACTTGGGGGCCTAAGTCCTGCTCTGTTATAGTAGAGATTACCTTAAGAAAAAGATGTGTCAACCTGTGAAAGCAGGTTAAATTATTAGACTCTAAATTAATATTAACATGACATATTTCATCACCAAGATTGGTACTTGTTGGCAATACATCCATTTCACAAAAATAACACTCTTCCTAAGTGGAAATAGAATATTGTATTTCATTCACTATGACTCGTGCTTTCTTCTGCATTACTTTCTATCCTTTGTCTCAAGGGGAACCCTTAGAGAGGAAAGATCATGAAGTTTCTGAATTGCCCATCTGCTTCCTACTTTTTTTCCCCCCTAGACAGCATGGTTGCTTTCAAACTGATACTGAAACAAGACAGGCATCCAAGTTTACCTCATGCCAGCCTGCCTCAACATTGTTAACATAAGTCAAAAGGTTATGAGTCACAGCAGGAAATTTATTCATCTGCTGAAAAAAAGAGAGAATATATCTGCAATTCATATCAGGGATAGAAATTTATGTTTAAGAGCAGTATTTGAAATTATTATTCAAAATCCACATAGACAATGGTAATCAGCCAGGTACAGTTTGCTAGCTCCCCCGAAGTGTTCAGGTGCTTAAGGCAGAGACTGATTTAGGGAACCCTTATTGTTGCTTGAATACAGAGAATGCCACTTCTCTGTAATGGCTAATTGGTGCTTGTCTTTAACTCATTGTACCTTCTCCTTTCTGTATAGAAAAGAGTCCTGATGAACAAGGATAGATCCAGAGACGGAGAGGCATGGATCAGACCGTCGGGCCTCGGAGGGAAGGTAGGGGAGGGTGGGGATAAGGGGGAGAGATCAACCAAAGGACTTATATGCAAGCATATAGGCCTAACCAATGGACAAGGACAACAGGGGGGTGAGGGCATGCGTGGGGGGGATAGGGGGTAACGTGGGGATAAGGACACATATGTAATAACTTAATAAAAAAATAAAAATAAAAATAAGTTAAAAAATAAAATCTAATCTTTAATATTTTTTTAGATACAGAAACATATCAGTTTAAAAGGATATTTGGAAGTTGTTTTCTATTTAAAACATGACAAAGAGGCATTTTCAGAATATTGTGACTGTGCTGTCTAGTCAGTATCTATACATATAAAAGGCTAATATGCAAATGGTCTCCTCAGGAGTTCGACCGGGAGACCAGGAGTTTGATTGCTCACTATGATGTGTGCTGACCCCAGGAGGTGGCGTGGAATGAAGGAAGGCCCAAGCTGGAAGGCCCTGATTGGCCCTGATCGCTGGCCAGGCCTAGGGACCCTACCTATGCATAAATTTCATGTACTGGGCCTCTAGTATTTATATAAGTGAAAAACATTCCTTGAAGTCCCTTCTAAATAAAGCATATTCACCATCCCTGCAAGAAATTTTGAGGTTACTGCAGCCCGCAATGTGCCTATTTTCACATTTTTTTTTAATCTTTCCCTCACACATACAGCCATAACTGGTTTTAAAGCTTAGGGCACAAATGTCTGTTCCTGTTTTATGATTTCAAATTTTACCCATCTTAATTAGCTAAGTTTTATAATTTTCACAAGTAAAGATTTCCTAGGATTGAAGACTCCTTGGCCATATGGCATTTCCCTCCACAGAAACCACAGAACAAAGTTGACAAGTGAAATGCACTTATTTTAATATAGTATTTCTATTTGTGACAGTTAGATTTTTGCCTGCAGCTTGCCCTGTAGGGTGCGGGGGTGGGTTGATAGATATCCTTTCACCTTTGAATCAAAATCTTTTCATCAAATAGACAGAATCCTTAAAAAGGGGAAAAACTTTTAGGTAATAAATTTGCTTTTATGAACCATCCTGTCCTCAGTGGAGATATTGTGCTTATAACATATTGTGATTGCTGAACTGAAGAAGTGCTTTTGTACTATATAGATGTAGCTTCATTCTCTGCAATCCAGCTATTTCTCTCCGCTTTTCATATGAATTAACAACTTTGGTACCTGGTACTGATGAGATTCCATTTACTATGGTTGAAACCAACAACGGATTGCTTCATCCACCATCTATCTTATTCCTCAACTTAATTTTTTTGCCATTATATGGGAAAATGCACAACTATCACATCACATCAGTATATTTCATCCTTTTCTGTACTACAACATAATCACACATAGTCAATCTTGAGTTACAATTGCAGAAAAGCTAATAGTTGGTAGGTAATAGGAGAGAGATAGGTCATCTTGAAGGTGGTATTCCAAGGCATTGAAAGCATTGGCGTATGTTATTAAAGGAACAACATTATGAGATCATGATAATCAATTTTTCCTTTTTAAAGGCCTCACAGAAATTCACCAAACTCACGAAATTAAAGTGTGGCCGGACCCACAACATAAAGAGAAAGGATCACCTACTAGAACACTTAAAAAAAAAGTTTGAGATTGTAAAAAAACCATTGGGAATTTAAGTTAGTTTGTGTATGTGTTCATGTTTCTGATGGGCTTTGTTTGATCAACTTGGTGTGCAGTTTCTTTCCACAGGAGAAATTAAAGATAAGACAAGTGGTGTTTCTACTGAATGATGTTTCAACGTGCCTTTATTAAACACATGAGGATTTGTTCCTGCACAGTAGATACTGTGAATGAACAAGTGTGGACCTTTCTCTGTGCTATATGCTAGACGGTTTAGAGTCAAAAATAGTGGACCACCTTTTTTCCATTTTATAGGACTTCATGAGTGTTTTTCCTGGATAACTTGACACGCTTTACTGTACCATTTTGATTTTCCTTTGTCTCATTTTCTCACTTACTTTCAATGTATTATATCTTACGGTATTGCATGCATCTTTGTGAACTACTAAGCTGCCTTATAACTTTTTTTGAAACAGGCATGGGGGGGTGGTATTGATTAAGTGTTTGAAAGCAGCCTAGTTGATCAATACATTTTAACAATCTCTGTGGTGAATTCAAATTGCTGACAAGCACAGATGATGGTAATAACACTAAAAAAGGAAAAATGAATCAGGCCCACTGCTGTAAAACCTGAAACCTTTGTCTTTTCCATATAACTTGGACCATATTTCATGTACTGTAGTTAGATTCACCCCTCCACATCCCCTTCTAAATTTATTGGTTTTTCCATTAAAGCTTAATTACTCAGACCTCTCAATTAACTGGCATTGTTCGTCATTTGACTTTTAAGGGAAATGGCAGATAAGAAGAAAGAAAGCTAATTTCCATGATTTGTTTCTTAAAATGTAGCTACTACCACTGTATGGTTTTTTTGTGTGTTACCTAGAACCCATTGTTCATGTCATCTCTGAGCTCAGCACTTGGTATTTTCTCTGCTTAGAATACACTATCCCCCCACTCAACAGATTGACAAACTACTAATCTTCTAAGCCTTAGCTCAAGTGTTCTCTATGAGGAAATTTTTATAAAGTGTGTCCAGGCTGGGTTGGATTCCTGCTTAGGTATTGCTATATGATCTTTTGCCCACCTCTACTGGCACACTGCATTTAATCTATTTGTCTGTCCACAAGATTCTGAGTAACTTGAGGGGAAAAATAAAATGCATGTCTTATTTATTCATTTTTGTGTCCCCAGACCTTTCATATTTCCTTCTAACAGGCATTCAATTGACTGAACTAATGAAAGAATTGTCTGTGTACTTGGTTTAGCAGTCTGAATGACTAAAAGTTCAGATGATCTAAAAATGTTTACAAAGCAATTTTCTCTGTGTCCATTTTATTATTTGCCTTATTTGGAAATGGAAACAGCCAGATTCTCACTTCTAAATATATCTGTCTATTTGCCCCATTTAGTGATTGGGTAGCTGAAAAAATCCCATGAAAACCCCTAGTTGTTAGGTAAGCTTACAAGGACATTGTTCTGTGGGTGACAGCTGTCCCACAGAGCACCTGCCTTTGACCTATCTCCACTAAGTCTCAAATCACTGGGTAATTTTCCCCCCAATATCTGCCTACATCGAAAAAACACTAGTAATTGTTTTCAACCCTGTGGAGGCAGTTAAACTCTTCAGTTGGTAAGGACACAACCCAATTACAGGGAGAACTGCTGAATCCTTCAGATAAAATCAGTAATACAGAGAGACTAAGGCACTGGATACTTGGATTTCACAATATACTCCTGATGAATTTCTTGTTATTCCCAACACAGTGTTATCAGATCCATTTCTGAATGTGAATGTCATGAGTGACCTGATATGCCAAGTCCTTAATTTTGACCAATTTTTAAAAATATGTTTTTATTGATTTTAGAGAGAGAGGAAGGGAGAGGGATAAATGAAACATCAATGATGAGGTACATTGATTGGTTGTCTCCTGCATGCTTAATACTGGGGATTGAACCTGCAACCCAGGCATGTGCCCTCATTAGGAATCGAACTGGGGCCTCCTTGGTTCATGGGTTGACACTCAACCATTGAGCCACACCGGCCGGGCAGTAGCACCGATTTTTAAATGGAAATCTAAAGTTCTAAATCTCTCATACAAATAAACTGAAAGAGGCCATCATTATTTTAAAACTAGCTCAAATAGGCTAAGTATCAGAGTTCAAATCCTTGGTGAATTTCAGAAATCACTTGCTGTTTACCATGGTCACATAATTATACTGCTAGAAAATAATTTTTTTCCTGAACATGTAGCAGAGAAAATTATTTCACAGGAGGAGGTTAATGAAAATGTCTGCCAGTGGAGTAAATAATCGAGGGACAGAGAACTGAGTTTTAGGGTTAATTAGGGGCTTGGTACCCTAAATTATGCCTTCTTAGAGGTAGGAAGTCTACATATTGTGTTTAAGTGGAAACAAATGACTTAAATTTAAGTGACACTGCACACCTAGTGCTTTGATAACTATGAGATAGTTTGTGCTGTTTTTCTTTTAAATTATGTGATGAAAGCTGTAATCTTTAGTAATACTAAAACTTGTCCTTTCTAATCCTGTCATAACCTATCCACTGTGATATGAGTGACAACTTTTTAGAGACATTTACAAAAGCATCATCAAATGTACTCTGCTGAAGACCAGATTTTCTGATTATGTATTCTTTTATTTTCAACTAGTAGCCCAGCTCGCTATATAGCGAGCAGTAGGCCGCCTGCTGCTTCCACGGGAGCTGGCAGGAACCGCAGCGTGCCGCAGGGAGCCGTGCAGCTTCTGTGGGAGCCAGAAGCGAGCCGCTGGCACCCACAGGAGCTGGGAGGGACCCGCGTGAATTCCACGGGAGGTGGGAGGGAGCCGTGCTGCTTCTCAGGGAGGAGGCCAACCGTCTCCTCTCCGGGCCTGCGTTTGGCTGCGGAAGCTGTGGGCCAGTCCCCCGTCCCTGTCCGTGTCCACTCCGGCTTCTGGAGGCCGCCTGGGCAAGGGCGCGGTGGCTCGCTGGCCCCTGTCTCTGTCGCCGGTTCCGCTCTGGGCCTCACCTGTGTGCACAACCTCCTCCTGTGTGATCGTGACCTGTTAGGGCATCCCAGCCTAATTTGCATATTTCATCTTTTTATATATGTAGATAACAGCGTGAAAATGTGATTCAAATGAATTGACTGTAAAATTTCAAATCATATTACTTAAGAGACAGGTAGTACTCTTCTTCATATATTTTAGAGCTTAAATGAACTTTATAAGTCCTCTAGTATGCCCTTTTCTCCTCTCATTTTATAGATGAGAAATTGGAAAATAAGAAAAGGTAAGTACTTTTCACTAAGTCACAGTTCACTGGAACCACACTAGCAACCATATGATAATATTTTCTTTCTTGAAATACAGAGATCTTTGTTTTTTTTAATCATATAAGTTTTGAAGTACCCATCCTTCTCTTGTTCTATTAGCTTGGAGGCCTAAAATGCAAGGTTAATATTAGTGAAGATATGCAGTGTCAAAATAGAGTTGATCCTGGAACAACTTGGGGGGTTGGGGCCCTGACCCCCTACCCTAAACAGTTTAAAATCCACATATAACTTTTGACTTCCCCAAAACTTAACTACTAATAGCCCACTGTTGACTAGAAACCTTACTGATAAAAAAACAAAACAAAAACAGTCGATTAAAACATACTGTACTTTGTATGTTGTGTGTATTTTATACTGTATTCTTAAAGCAAGCCAGAGAAATAAAATGTTATTAAGAAAATCATAAAGAAGAGAAAATAGATTTACAGCAGCAATTTTCAACTGATTTGCCTCAAGAATTTTTGAAACATGCAATACTTGACTGTTTAGTCAGGGGCACTGACTTCTTTTCCCTTAGATTGTCAAATTAAACAAAAAAAATGACAACAACCAACACAACAATAGCTGTCCAATGTGAATGAATCAAAATTATACCTATTTTTTGTCAGATTGGCAAAAATATATTTTTTAGTGTGCTGCAGAATTTTAGTAATTACTTTATGTGTGCCTTGAGATGAAAAAGGTTAAAATTGCTGATTTACAGTACTTATTGAAAAAAATCCACATGTAAGTAGACCTATGCAGTTCAACCCCATTTTGCTCAAGGGTCATATGTATACATTTGATTTGTCATATAAGCTCATTCATGAACTATTAAAATGAAAATTTTAAATGTCCTTGGATTGATTCTGGAGAAGGAGAAAGTTTAGAGATGATTTAACATCTGTCCTTTAATATTCAATGGTGTTTTAACATGAGGAATAGTAATTAGTTGTTCTGAGATTTTATTGGGAAATTAAGTGATTTCAAGGAAATTGATTTTAATATCAGTATGGAAAATTAAAATCAGATGTGAATGATTTGCTGACATTGAATTATTAATCTTAGAATGAGTTAATAAAAGAAGGTATGTAATTTGAGGCTCTAAAAAATTGGAGGAAACTTTTTAGTTTATTTAGTATAAGTCTATCTACATATTTCACTGAAATAGTATTTTCCATATACCTACACAGAGAAAAAACAATGACAACAATGGTTTGGACTACACATTTGGCAAATAAAAAATTTCTCAGTGTTTTTATGTAAACAAATCTCATTCTGTGACTTTAGGGGTCAATTAAAAGAGAGAGTTAAGGGAGAGAGCATGCCATAGCAAAGCAAATATAGGCTTTGGAGGGGGGGCAGACCTATATTTGATATTTGGCTTGTATAAATAATAGCTCTACAATTATAAGAAAGTTATTTAACTACTTTTTTAAAATCTCCACCTGAAGATATATTTAGAGAGCAGAAGGGAGAGAGAGAGAGAAACATCAATTGGTTGTCTCCCGTATGTGCCCCAACCAGGGATGGAACCCAAAACCTAGGTATATGCCCTGACCTGGAATCAAACTCACAATACTTTTGGCGTATTGAACAACGCCAAACCAACTGGGCCACCTGCCTAAGGATTCACCTTAAATGTAATGACATTACTCTTGAATGTAATGTCTCATCTGCAAAATGGAAGTAGTAATGTCCACGATGAACTGTTTTCTTCAGGATTAACATTAATGCATGTGAAGTGCTTAGTACATAGCAAATGACCAATAAATGCAAAACCTTGTTATTTGCTAATAGGACCTATGGTCAAAAAAGCAAATTGATTATGAAACTCTCTGAATGCCTGTAGTTCTAAGGACAGATGACATCAGGAGATTCTGTCTTGGGGAAAAAGATGAAGGGTAAGACTAACAGATAAGAGAAGCCACTAGTTAATATAAACAGATAATGAACAATTCATTCATTTAACAAATATTTATTGAGTTCCTGCTCAAACAACAATATCCACTGTTCTAAGTTCTAGGGATTTAGCAGTGAACAAGACATAAAATGATCAAATTGGCAAAGAGGAGACCACCAAGGCGTTTTTCTTGTTTTTTTTTTTTTTGTTTGTTTGTTTTAATTTCAGCATTGGTCAACTGTGTAATGAGGATTTAGTTAGTTTCATTAAGAGATATATAGTTAGAAGAAAACATTTTTTAAAGTAGGAGATTGTGTTTTTATCTTTGAAAGTAGCTATACCTCAATGACCAAATTCTCTTGGTTATTATTCCATAAAATGTTACCTCCACCATCTCATGCCAAGTACCATGAATTTTAGGTAGAAAATTCATATAAATAATAAAAAGATGGTAACTAAAGTGGGTCATCTGTGCATTAATGTATTCAACACATTATTTTAAGTGCATTCTAAGGTTCAGACCCTGGATTTATAGTGATAAACAAAGAGAAGTAATTCCTAATTTACAGTGTAATGTGGAAAGTAGGCATTAACACATTAATATGCATGTTTAATTATAAGTGCAAACTTTATGAAATTATGTGAAGGAAGAAAATCAAAGTCTATGAGAAAGAATATTGAGTGGGAGCTGATTTATAGTGTGGTGGTGAGTAAAGTCCTCTCTGAAGAAGTGCTATTTAATTTCAGAATTGAAGGGTGAATAAGAGTTAACTGTGGGAGAGAGAGAGACAGAGAGACAGAGAGAATGAGAGAATGTACCCTGGGAGGTGGGAAGTTGCTGGGTTGCATATTCTGGGAGAGGGAACATATATGAGAAGCTTCTGAGAAAGAAGATGACCTGTTTGAAAAGCTCAAAGAAAATGAGCATTTTAGGGAATATCAAAAGAACAAACTTGGCCTATTAACACAACTTCAGCAATATGAACATCATATCATCTCTAATTTAAAAATTTGGGAAAATAGCTCTGAGTTAAGCTCCTCCTGAAATTTAGATCTTGGGTAGACCCATTCACTATCTCATGTCATTTCATATTATTGTAGTGTCTTTTACCTACATTATACCTAGAGAGTATGATGTTGAAATCAATACTCCAAACTCTTCAATCTACTTTCCACTTCATACTATGCTGTTGCAGCAAATACATATTTTTAAAAATTGAAAAGTTTTCCTCATTTACCCCTTATAACTACTAGCTGTGTCCCCTAGATTTTTCAAAGAGATACACCTGAGAAAACTAGATATTTTATCCATGTAAGAACCTCTACCAACACACATACACACACACACACACACACACACACACACACAATTTACGAGTATTTTTACTGTGAGGTAATAAGAGACCAGTAAAATATGTTAGGCCTGTATGTTCAGAGCTTACTTTTTGAATGTGGACTCAAAGTATATCTTTGATTTGTGATATTGTCAGAAGAAAATGGACTGCCGTAGACCAATTCCAGCATGTCATAATTTTAAGAGTTTCATCAAAAGGTTGATGAAACTTGGGGACTCAACAGGGTTGAGTCACACATGTAGTCACCTGTTGGGAATGGCTAAAGGCATTTCCCCAAACCTGAATAGGAAACTGATTGTGGCTGCCAGACAGTTAAAGGGCATCTTAATCTACATGTTATTGCCTCCTACTGGCCAAACACCTGAACAGCCGTAAGCTATTCCCCAAACTGACAATGCTTCTGTACCCTTTGAAACCTTACCCTTTAAAGTGTATTATCTCCACCTTGCCTTAGGACAAATTGTGTTAATAAAAGCAAGGGTCCTAGACAAGGAGGGAGTCTTCAGTTCCTTTAGCTGAAGGTCCTCTGGCCCCCAATGCCTTTCAAAATTATATCTCATCTCCGGACTCTTTATTAGTCTCTGGATTTCTATGTCATCTGCACACAGCCTTTTCCAGATTCCTGAACCCTTCTTGATGCTGGGACATGAACCCCGGCATAATGGACTACATAAATACAAATCTAATTTTTAGATTAAAAATAATACTTTGATGGAGGTATTGGGCATGGAGAAAGAGAAGGTTTCAGGGGACTGTGTGAATTTTTAATATCAATTAATGCTTTGATTATTAAAATCGGGGGGTAAGGTGCAAACAGAGGTCTCACCAATTTCACAGCCAAGAATACCAACCTATTTTTAGGTTAAAGCTGTTTAAAAGCTATTTTAGAAGACTAGAGTAATATATTATCCAACAAAACTGGAAGAAAATGTAACAGTGAATTAATAAGGCGCTTATATAATGAGATACAAGGAGAGGTTCAACACCTTATTAGGTATTCTTCAGAAGACTTTTCTGTTTTGACTGATAGAACAAATTTAAAAAAGTGTACGCTCTTTAACATCTAGTCACTATATTCTATTTGTAAAGCCTTTATGCCTATCTTTCTTTAGGCTAATTTCATTAAAATTTTATTTGGCTATCTACTATGAAACACCTGACCTTTGTATTGAGCTTGGCTGTAAACTAGAAAAAGTAAAAAAAAAAATCTAATGTGTCAAAAAAGAAAACCTTCAGAACTATGTGGCTGGGGTCAGTTATAGATGACATACATCTGGTATAAATATGGAAGATTATGAAATTTATCAGTTATAAAGCAACATATAAAACTTTTAGACACGTCTTCACCACTCCCTAAAACCTCCACCCCTTCTATAACCTTAGTTTGCCACTGGAATATGTAATGCTTAATATTTATTACTGTTCTTCATAATTCCTTAAGACCTTTAAGAATTATCACATTGCTAAATAATAAAGTCTTATATCAAAAAGTCTCCAAGGGTAACTCAAATAAACATTTCTCAGAGCACATAAATCTATTTGAAGGAGTTAACCTAATCACCAGTGTGTCTGTCAGACCTCAAGGAAAGTGATAAGTAAATCAAGTTAATCCCATGAAATACGGACTTTTACTTTGCTGGCTTGACCTTTCTTTCTGCCATTTAACCTTTATGCCCTTCAAAACTTAAAGGATGTGTGTGCAACTAAGGTTCTTGTAAAGTTCTTCTCTGTTGTATCAAGCAGGGTTAGTGTTATGATTTTCCCCACAATAACGATTGGAAGAAGGGCAATAGGATGGAAATAGAAACAATATTGCTGATTTGAACATTGGTCATTTCACAGATACTATCATTAAATTATGGAGATTAGGAGTGTTTTTTAAAAAACACAAGATATTATAGAAAATAAAATAGAAAACTTAATTGGGGAATGTTTTACAAAGCATATTTATATTTATTGGAACATAAAATTTGTTTACTTACAATTTGCTGTTGTTTAAGACACAGGGAGAGAATGGCCATCTGCAAGGCAAGGAGAGAGGCATATGAAGACACCAAATCTGCCAAAACCTGATCTTGAACTTCTATCCTCCAGAGTTGTGAGAAAATATATTTCTGTTGTTTAAGGCACCCAGTCTGTGATAGTTTTTAGGGAAGCCCAAGCAAACTAATGTAGATTTGACCATTTTAAGTTTTAATAATCACATTAAATAAAGATTGTGAAAAACCTGGTCCACATTAGGCGCTCAATGAAGGTCAGGTCCTTTGTCACTATGTGTCACAGACAAATACTATGTTTTTGCTTGTTTTATTTTTTCATATTCAAAATGAATAATATCCTTATTGATAATAAACTCGTGGGACTTTTCTTTGAAAATCATAAAAGAAACTACGACTCAAGTTATTTCCACTGAAATTGGAACCAAATTATTAGAACCAAATATCCTTGACTTCTTCTGTACCACTTGCTTTTAATTGCCAGTTTACTGGGTTGTTCCAGAACTCAATAGAGCAAGGTCTCTAATGGCATAGAACTGTTTCATAACTTAGTAAATTTTAGTTGAGAAAATTACAAGTGCTTGACACTTGAAATATAGATGATTAAGGCATAAACGGACCATTTATCATATAGTAAAAACAATTCCATATCTTTCATTTTAGCTTGGCACAAGCTGAGGAGATAATAAAAAAAAAGGTTCTGCTTTTTGCATCCCCCTTTAGCCTAAGTAACCACTAATTCTCCATCATATTAAGAAAAATGAGCCTTTTGGTACTCAATTAGTTAGCTAAATGAGAGACCAGGTATTGAATCCAGTCAACTTCAATAATTTTCCACAGTGCAAGAGAAAGGACAGAAATCTGGGCAGATCAGATTATCTTTTAATAAAGAGTCCCTAACAGTAGCCAGCACAGTGCTCTACACTGAATGGGCTCTCAGTAAATATGTGTTGTAAAGAAACAGGAGATAAGGTAGGATGGTAGAAAGACCAGTTTCAAAGGGGTTTACCTGACAAATTAAATTCATATATTGACCTTATATACATACACCTTTTAGGCCATTTAGCTGTAGGTCCTGGGATCTGAAGTGAAGGGTCTCAATTTTTGTTGATAGTTTGAGGATCAATTTAGGAAACAATATTCACCTTCAAGATGAATGTAAAACACAGTATAAAGTGCACTACAAGCAATAAATTTGCTTGGTTACAAAATAAAGCAATACAGTTTTCACATGCACACTGTCTCTGAATGTGTGGGGAAGTACAAACACAGTAAATGTTTTTTTTTTCTTGAAAAAAATTGTTATCTGCTCAGGGCATTTGTTTAGCATTGCATTTGTTTATTGTTTTTAAATGTAGCTTTTGGTCTCTCTAATTCTAAATATTAAGGGATTTCTGCAGAATACCATAACTGTTCTCTCCCAGATAGTGTGATTCCTCTTTACATTATCTCAGTGGTTCTCAACCTTCTGGCCCTTTAAATACAGTTCCTCATGTTGTGACCCAACCATAAAATTATTTTCATTGCTACTTCATAACTGTAATGTTGCTACTGTTATGAATCGTAATGTAAATATCTGATATGCAGGATGGTCTTAGGCGACCCCTGTGAAAGGGTGGTTCGATCGCCAAAGGGATCGTGACCCACAGGTTGAGAACGGCTGCATTATCTGGATAAAATTAGATTACAGTAGTCCATGGGGGGTGCTGTCTCATACTCCCAGTGGATGCCTAAAACTGTGGATAGTACCGAACCCTATATCTACTGTTTTTTTCCACACAAGCACACGACTTTTTTTATTGTACTTCACTTTATTGCACTTCACAGATATTGCATTTTTTTACAAATTGAAGGCAAGACCTTCCACCAGCAAAATATTCCGACTTGCTTCATTGCAGTGATCTGGAACCAAACCCACAATATCTCTGGGGTATTTCTTAGAGGTATCACTTACAGGAAGCACTCTGGCCTCACTTTGGAATATTGAATTGCTTGTGTCACTACTCTTGTTCTTTGGGGCCATTGTCAAGTTAAATAAGGGTTACTTGAGCACAGGCACTAAGATGCAGCAACAGCTGACCTGATAGCTGAGATGGCTACAAAGCGACTAACAGGTGGGGAGCATATACAATGTATAAATGCCAGAAAAAGGGATGACTCATGCTCAAGGCAGGATGGAGAGGGAGGGCTTGAGAGTTCATCATGACACTCAGAATGGCACACAATTTAAAACTATGAATTGTTTATTCCTGGAATCATCTATTTAATATGTTCAGACCATGGTTACTCACAGGTAACTGAACTGTGGAAAGTGAAACTGTGAATAAGAAGGGACTACTGTATATTGAATTTAATTGTAGCAGGTGTTTCTGACAGATTATGACCTTTTGACCAAGCTTTTCTATTGTTTTGTATTCTGCTTTCATGTGAATGCTTTTTTGTCTTTCATGGTGCTTCAAGATGCAGCTACTGCTAACCCTGAACAGTTTACTTCCAAGCTCTCAAGAGCTACCTTTGCTTCCAGTTCTCTCTAATATTAGGTTTCTAATCTGTTGAGAGAGAATAATGGCTAGGTTATAAATTGAAGAGACTGTGCTTTTTTTTGTTCACCATGATGTCACTAGCAAGGTGTTTCTAACTTAGTTGCTAGAACCTAAGTACAGTGCCTGGCACATAGAGGAGCTCAATAAATATTTAATAACTTATTAATTGCCTTAAGAACAAAGAAACAAACTTCTAGTGGTGGTTTGGGGGCTTCAACACAATAGAGCGCATATGTAGTTATGCACACACATGTGTTTGGTTTGGACAGGGTGCATGCAGTAATCAGCTCTTGCTGCACTGCTTGTGTGTGAGGCACCTGTGTATGTAGGTTCTCCACATAGACTGTGACACTGTTTTCAATTGCATGCAGATGGATTGGATGTTCAATAACCCTATCCTATCTAATAATAGACAAACATGGTAATTGACTGTACCTTCGCTATTTCTCCCATTGGCTAATCAGCACGATATGCAAAGTAACCACCAACAAAGATGGCGGCTAATTTGCATACTGCAGGCAGGGCGGGTCAGTGCCATCCCACCTGCCCCACCGCCATCTGAGCCTACTATTTGCCACCCAGGGCAGTGGGGCGGGACAGCGCCATCCTGCCTGCCCTGCCACCATCCAGGCCTGCTATCTGTGACCCAGGGCGGCGGGCGTCCCATGTGCGCCCCGACCCCGGGTGGCCGGGTGGTGCAGCAGCAATCTGCTGGCCCTCCCGGGTGTCCGGAGTGCAACTTGACCCAGGGCAGCTGGGCGGGGCATCAGCGATCTGTCAGCCTGCCCGGCCACCATCTGGGCGTCTCATGTGCAACCCGACCCGGGGTGGCCAGGCAGGGCAGCAGCGATCGGCCGGCCCGCCCGGGCATCCCGTGAGTGCCCCGACCCAGGGCGGCAGGGTGGGACAGCGTGGCTCCTCTGTCACCCCAGCTTCCTCATCACAGCTCTCTTGGGGGCCTAAGACTTTAGTCAGACATCCCCCAAGGCTCCCTGGCTGCCAGAAGGATGTCTGACTGCAAGCTTAGACCTGATCCCCAGGGGAGTGGGCATAAGTCGACAGGTGGACATCCCCCAAGGTGTCCTGGACTGCAAATGGGCTCAGGCCAGGCTGAGGGACCCTGCCCCACCAAGTGTACAAATTTTTGTGCACCGGGCCTCTAGTTTTCTATAACTTCCCAATACCAACACCCTGCTTCAGGAAAATTTTTCTCCTCACTCTTCCTCAAATCCATTCACATATGCATTTACAAGTCCAATTTAAGATATTCAATTTCCTATATTTATCTCTTGTACATCTTGAATAAGCAGAAGAGTTGTTATGGTACATGTATCAGCATAGCAGAATACTTAAGAGGTAGTACTCTAGAGCTAGCATACCCAAGGTTCAACTACTAATTATATCATTTATGAGTTATATGACTTTGAAAAAGTTTCTTAATCTTGCTATGATTGTTTTTGTGACTGTAAAACAGAGCAAATAATGCTGCTTAACTCATTTTGGGGGGTAAAATTTAAAGTTAATATTTGCAAAGGACTTAGATTAGTGCTTGGCACATGGTGTTATAGACATTGCTAGTTTTCAGCAATAATTGGTTCTCTTCCACTTCTGGGCATAGTGGAAGAGCATAGTTCTCTGCTATTGCCCATACTTCCACCACCTTGAAGTCAACCTCCTGACTTGCTCTGCAAGGGAAAAAGAAGTACCCTAAGACTGACACATTCTATAATTCTAGCGGTCCTATTTGAGGACATCTGTTCTGGAGAGTTGCCTAGACCTGCAGTATACTTTTATTAGGTTAAGTCACAGCATCAACTAGCCTATCCAGACTAGCCTATACATACCACTACAGTGCTATACTATAGAAGTGTTAGCTTATTTTGCTATATATTCACCTATTCTGGCAGTCATTTCCATAGGATCATATCTAATTTAGGTTTGTATATTTTACCTTCTCAGCAAACTGTTAGAGGGGAGATGTCATAGTTTATACTTCTTTCTGTTCTCTCTTCCCATTATCTAACACCATATGAGTGCAATGCACACTGTGAATATTAATCAAATGAAGAAGAAATGTCAATATTCTAGTTCTATAGGAAACTTTGTAGCTTCCCCATGGGATTTTTTAAAAAGACTGCTAACTCATCAGAGAGGATTATAACAGGTATGTATACATCCATAATCTCTAAAATCTCTCACTCTCAATTTTTGTGTCTACCAGGGGTCTGAGCCAGAAATCAAAAAGTCATACTTGACTCCTCCTTTTTCACCTCCCACCTTCAGTCTCCAACTCCTGTTATTTCTATTCCCCAAATTTCTTGCAAATCTGTTACTCTCTTTCTGTCTCTTCAGCAACTGTTTAAGTTCTGTTCACCATAATTTCTTTAATGGGTAATTGAAGCAGCTGCTTAACTCTTCTTATTTCTAGTCTTGCCCCCTCCCATCTATTTTGTTCTTTTGATCCAGAGTGAACACTTTAAAACACAAAAATCTGATCATGCTGCCTGCCTGTTCAAAAATAGGTCTCCCTTTGCCTTCATGATAAATTCCAAATTGTCTAATTTGGCAAATAATGTACTCTATGATCTCCTTATCTTTTTACAATGATTTCCCCTTATTACCCTACTCAAACAATATGCTTCAGCCATAAATTATTCACAGTTATTAAAACAAACCCTACTTTTTTCTTTACTCCAGGCCTTATTATACGTTTTTATTTAGCCTGGAACATTCTTCCTGTTCCCACTTTGCTTGACTCTTATTTGTCCTTCAGGTCTCAGCTAAGATGATCATCTCCTCTGGGAAGTCTTGCAGACTTTCCCAGACTGTTTATCCATAGGACCTCCTGCTCACCTTCATATGATGAGGTAGTTAGTATAGCATATTGACTTGTGGTCAGATGTGTCTGGGCTTGAGTATCAGCTTTGCCAGTGATTAGGGGAATGACCTTGGGAAAATTACATGACACATAGTTATAACAATAGTATTTTCCTCCTGTTATTAGGATCAAAAGCTCTTAGCAAGGTGCTTAGAATATATTAAGTTCTTAATAAAAACTAGTTATGCTTGTTGTTGCCTGGCTTTACAAAGACTGTCCCTCAGAGTCTTAAGCGGACCAGCCCACTCTCGGTTCTGAGAAACAAGTTTCTTCTCTTTCTATCTTTTTTAAATGAGTGAAAACAACCTAAATTTTAGTGACAAATAGAGAATTAAAGTCTGTTTATCCTAATACTACTGGAGTTTTCACTTTGGAAAAATGTTGAGAGAACCTGAGTGAGAATAACTTTAAATAATTTTTCTACAAATATAACTAGTATTTTAAACTCTTCAATTTTGAGGAGTCTGAGATCATTGTGTCTCCTAGTCATAGACGTGCTTTTTAAATAAGGAAGGTGTTCTGTTCTTATGCAGGGATATTAGGATGTTGTACTGAGTGATTGCCTTGGTGCATTTTCTGGGTTGTCTTTTCTTTATTTTTATTTTTTTAAAATATATTTTATTGATTTTTTACAGAGAGGAAGGGAGAGGGATAGAGAGTTAGAAACATCGACGAGAGAGAAACATCGATCAGCTGCCTCCTGCACACTTCCCGCTGGGGATGTGCCTGCAACCAAGGTACATGCCCTTGACCAGAATCGAACCCGGGACCCTTCAGTCCACAGGCCGATGCTCTATCCACTGAGCCAAACCGATCAGGGCTGGGTTGTCTTTTCTTTAAATGATGACTCCTCGTGCTTAAGTAAATCCGCAGAGGCTGTCTTTACTGAATCTTTAGAAACCATCTGGCTGATCAACACTCAGGGGGAGTCTGTATCTAAATGAGTCAAGGATGTTTGTTTTACTTTTAGAGATCTAAAATGGAAGGGAATCCCTCTCAAGATATACTCCCTTTGCTAAAAGTTAAGCACATCTCCCTAGTGTGCTACTTCTTTCTATTTTCCATGTAATAAATAACTTTAATAGTGGCAGTGAGTTATTAAGATTATTCTATGCTCTCAGCCATCTGAAGACTACATCATATATATATATATATATATATATATATATATATATATATATGCCATTTTGATTATTTATCATACAATATTTCTTCTCTATGATCATGTAATTCAATACTAGAAAAGAAGAGACCTATTTGTACACATGTGTACTAGTATTGCTAGCTTTTTTTAAGTATTGATTTCAGAGAAGAAGGGAGAGGGAGAGAGAGAGATAGAAACATCAATGATGAGAGAGAATCATTGATTAGCTGCCTCCTGCAACCCCCTAATGGGGATCAAGCCCACAACCCAGGCATGTGCCTTTGACCAGAATCGATGTTTAGGATGTTGTACTGAGTGATTGCCTTGGTGCATTTTCTGGGTTGTCTTTTCTTTATTTTTATTTTTTTAAAATATATTTTATTGATTTTTAATAAATAATAAACCGGGACCCTTCAGTCTCCAGGCCAATGCTCTATCCACTGAGTGAAACCAGATAGGGCATAATATTGCTAGCTTTTAAATAATTTAACTGATTATTTTATAATATTTCATTATTTATTCATCATAAAATTAATGTAATTAATACCATTGGGAAAGAATGAGGTGATAAAAAAGGAGGGAGGTTGTAAATAGGTGGAATGTTCCTAGAGTTCTGGGATTCATAGATTTCTTCTATATCAATTGTTTCTTCTTTCCCAATTTATTCTTAATTTGCGTATGATGTTTGCTGTAGATATGAAGAATTCTTAGGCAGAAATCCCTACTCCCACCCCAGAACAGACAATTTACACTTTATTGACTGCTTTGAAATTAGCAAAGGGCTAGCAGTGAAACCCTTACCCTGATCCATTGAGAAGTAGTTTCTCTAAATTGTTCCCATTAAATCCCATGTCTCATAATCCTAGTTTGATGGAGCAAACCCTGGAGATTCACATTCAGATTACCGAAGTACCAAGAGTGGGTCATAGCCCTGACTTAGATTGAGAGTAAGAGTTACTCCTATGGAGATGAACACTACAGATAGTTCTAGAACAAGACTGTAATCACCAACTGGTAGGACCTCTATCCACTCACAAAGCCCATGCACCTTCCCACTATACCACTTTGTTTCATAGGTGGATAAAACACTGGAGGGGGGTGTATTTTAGGTACGATGGAGTGGCAAAGACTAATTTTCCTTGGGAAGGACATTTCTCCCCATAAAATTTTTCTCTGTACTACAGAGAAGAAGCGTTTCCTCATTCTTTATTTTAAACAGGAAACTTTAATATAGAAGGCCAAATCATACATTTTTAAATTTTTTATTGCAGTTCCCCAGATCTAGGGAAAAGGAATTACTAAATAGCTGCTACCAAGAACAACTGAATCAAATACACTGGATGAAAGAATAGTGAAAGTGATCAAATATTTCTTTTTTCCCTAGGGATAAATAATTCTAAGGGCAAAAGCATGACTCTCTCTCTGCTGTCTATCAAGCTTTACTACCAAGTGAATTAACCTTTAAGCATATTTCTGTCTTAAATTTAAAAATCTGCAATATTTCTAATTTACCAATAGGTGGCGATATATGATCAGGAAGATGATCAGGAAGAACAAAATTTTATTAGGGAAGATAAGTAACGAAAATTCAGAAATAAAACAGTAATTTTTGTATTTAAATCTTTTTATTCTTCTAGTTAGATAAGTCAAACATATTTTTTTCAAGAGAAGCATTCTAAGATATGTGGAAATGTATATTTTCTTTACAGTAATACGTTTCAGTAATGGAATTCCCTGAACTGTGGGTAATATAACTTTGCACCAACATTATATTATTCATATCTCTGTGTGAAACTTCAGCAATTTTGAAAATGTTGGGCTTTTGAAAATGTGGAACTAGAAAAAGAACGCGCGCGCGCGCACACACACACACACACACACACACAATCAAAGATGACCTTGGCAGCTTTGACATTGAAAATTATTAACAAGCTAAGAGATCCATGCAGGAAAATGTGTTCCTTAGTCATCTATTTCAATAGGATATCTTTTCTTTCTTTATAATTTGGGACAAGAGTTTTTTTAGAGTCAGATTTCTTCCCATTTATATATTATATTCTCCTTCCTTCTCCATGAATATATTTACTTGTCCCATTTTTTATAAAACCTCTCAGCAAAGTGGGAATAGAGGGATCATACCTCAACATAATAAAGGCCATAAATGACAAACCCACAGCCAGCATCATACTCAATGGGCAAAAACTAAAGTCATTTCACCTAAGAACAGGAGCAACACAGGGATGTCCACTTTCAATATCCTTATTCAAGATAGTACTGGAAGTCTTATCCACAGCAATCATAGAAAAAGAAAACATAAAAAGCATCCAAATTAGAAAGGAGGAAGTAAAACTCTCATTATTCTCAGATGACATAACATTGTATATAGGAAACCCAAAAGACTCCACTAAAAAACTGTTAGATTTAATAAAGGAACTTGGCAATGTAGCAGGATACAAAATTAACACCCAGAAAATGATGGCATTTTTATACATCAATGATGAAGTCTCAGAAAGAGAAACTAAACAATCACATTTACCATAGCAATAATAATAATAATAATAATAATAATAATAATAATAATAATATATCTGGGAATAAGCTTAACTAAGGAAGTAAAAGACATACTCAGAAAATTACAGAATATTGAAAAAAGAGACAGAAGATCTAAACAAGTGGAAGAATATACCATGTTCATGGATTGGTAGAATTAACATCATTAAAATGTCCATACTACCCAAAGCAAATTATAAATTTAATACAATCCCTATTAAATTATCAAAAGCATATTTCACAGACCTAGAGCAAATATTTCAAAAATTTATATGGAAACAAAAAAGGCCTCACTAATCTTGAGAAAGAAGACCAAAGTTGAAGGGATCACAGTACCAGTTATCAAGCTACACTACAAAGCCATTGTACTCAAAACTGCCTGGTACTGGCACAAGAACAGAAATATAGATGAATGGAACAGAACAGAGACCCCAGAAATCAACCCAAGCCATTATGCTCAAATAAAATTTGACAAAGGAGGCAAGAGCCTAGAATGAAGTCAAGATAGTCTCTCCAATAAAATAGTGTTGGGAATATTGACAGATACATGCAAAAACAAAAAAAGAAAACCAAAAAAAAAAAAAAAACCCAACCAACCAAACAAAAAAACTAGACCTCCAACTTACACAATACACAAAAATAAACTCAAAATGGATAAAAGACTTAAAAGAAAGTCGTGAAACCATAAAAATCCTAGCAGAAACCATAGGCAGCAAAATCTCAGATATCTTTCTTAGCAATATGTATGTGGATGCATACATAAACAAATGGGACTACATCAAAATAAAAAGCTCTGTACAACAAAATAAACCATCAAAAAATGAAAAGAGAGCCCACTCTATGGAAAAAATTTGGCAATGATACATTTGAAAAAGGGTTAATATCCAAAATATATAAGTAACTCATACAACTTAACAAAAGGTAGATGAACAATCCAATAAAAAAATCGGCAAATGGCCTAAATAGACACTTCTTCAAAGTGGACATACAGATAGCCAAAAGACACATGGAAAAATGCTCAAAGTCATTTGATCATTAGAGAGATGCAAATTAAAAGGACAATTATGTATCTCCTCACACCTGTCAGAATGGCTACCATCAACACATCAACAAATGAAAAGTACTGGAGAGGATGTGGAGAAAAGGGAACCCTCGTGCACTGCTGGTGGGAATGCAGACTGGTGCAGCCACTGTGGAGAACAGTATGGAATTTCCCCAAAAAACTAAAAATAGAACTCCCATTTGACCCAGTAATCCCACTTCTAGGAATATACCCTGAGAAACTAGAAACACCAATCAGAAAGAACGTAGGCACCCCTATGTTCATAGCAGCACAATTTAGAGTAGCTGAGATCTGGGAACAACACAAGTACCCATCAGTGGATAGAAAAGCTGTGGTATATTTAAACCACAGAATACTATACAGCAGTAAAAACAAAGGATCTCTTACCCTTTTTTTCTTTTTTTATTATTATTTTTACTTTATTTTTTAAATCCTCACCTGAGGATATTTTTTTCATTGATTTTTTTCTTTAAATCTTTATTGTTTAAAGTATTACATATGTCTCCTTTTCCCCCCATTGACCTCTCCCTGGCACACCCACCCCCTAGCTCATGCCCTCACCTCCCTAGTGTCTGTGACCATTGGTTTTGCTTATATGCATCTATACAAGTCCATTGGTTGATCTCTTGCTCTCAGACACACACTCTCCTGTCTTCCCTCTGAGGTTTGACGGTCTGTTCAATGTTTCTCTGTCTCTGGATCTATTTTTGCTCATCAGTTCATGTTGTTCATTATATTCCACAAATGAGTGAGATTATGTGATATTTATCTTTTCCTCATTGGCTTATTTTGCTTAGCATAATGCTCTCTAGGTTCTTCCATGCTGTTGCAAATGGTAAGAGTTCTTTCTTTTTTACAGTAGCATAGTATTCCATTGTGTAGATATACCAAATTATTTTGTTTTTTTATTGTTTAAAGTATTACATATGTATCCTTTCCCCCCCATCAACCCTTCCCCAGATACTTTGACCCCCCAGGACAAGGCCACACTGCCCCAGAGTCCATGTCCATGGGTTATGCTAATATGCATGCATGCAAGTCCATTGATTGATCTCTTAAACCCCCCACCATGCACTGCCTGCCTTCATCTGTGGTTTGACGGTCTGTTTGGTGTTTCTCTGACTCTAGATCTTTTTTTTGTTCATCAGTTTATGTTAGTCATTATATTCCACACATGAGTGAGATCATGTGATACTTATCGTTCTCTGACTGGCTTATTTCACTTAGCATAATTCTCTCCAGGTTCATCCATGCTGGTGCAAATGGTAAAAGTTTCCTCTTTTTTATAGCAGTACTAGAGGCACAGTGCACGAATTCGTGCACAGGTGGGGTCTGGCCGGCCCGGCCCCAATCGGTGGATCGGGGTTGGGCCTGTAGGGCGGAGGATATGGCTGGAGGTTGGCTGGACAGCCCACCCTGATCAGGGCCCAGCCGGCTGGGAGGAGGGGCTGTGGGTGATTGGTTGGTTGGCCCTGCCCCTGATTAGGGTTGGGGGGCTGATTGTGGGTGGGGCCAGCCATGGGGAGGGGCTGTGGGTGTGTGGGCAGCTGGCCCCACTGCCAAATGGGATGGGGGGGCCAATCAGGGATCAGCGGCTGGGGGAGGGGCCATGGGAGGTTGGCAGGCCAGCCCCACCCCCTATTGGGGTAGGGGGCGATCAGGGGCGGAGCTGCCCATGGGGAGGGACTGCGAGCCAAATGGGGTGGTGGAGGCCCATTGGGGGAGGGGCTGGCTAGGGGGCAGGGCTTCAGGAGGTTGGCCAGCTGGCCTCACCCCCGCTGTTTCACTGGCCGCAGTAGGTGTCATAGCAATTAGTCATTCCGGTTTTTACGGCATTCTGGTTGCTGGCTATATATATATATATATATATATATATATATATATATATATATATATATATATCTCCTATATAATAAAAGGGTAATATGCAAATTGACCCTAACAGCAGAATGACTGGGAATGACTGGTCACTATGACACACACTGACCACCAGGGGGCAGATGCTCAATGCAGGAGCTGCCCTCTGGTGGTCAGTGCGCTCCCACAGGGGGAGCTCTGCTCAGCCACAAGACAGGCTGATGGCTGCCAGCACAGCGGTGGTGGGGGGAGCCTCTACCTGCCTCCTCAGCAGCACTAAGGATGTCCGACTGCAGCTTAGGCC